>NW_020954648.1:9098248-9222530 GCF_900497805.2 Vombatus ursinus
ACACACACACACACACACACACACACACACACACACACACACACACAAAGTCTGAAAGGATTCAATTGTCCTGAGAGCCATTTCATCTGTGGTGTTAGAGAAGGTGTTAGAGAAGGGGGCATCATTCCCTCCATTTCTAGATCTTCTGGCTACACCAACTAAGCTATGTCCTTAGGTTGCTTCAGAAGCAGCCAGAATAAATACAGTGGCATTTATACTACTTTTAAGGTTAATATGGTGAGAAGAGTACCAAGTATTGGCTGCTGAGAACCCAATGAATCTCACTCAGATATAGCCAACAACCACGATACCTTACAACAGCACACAAGTGGAATCACTGAGAATTATTTCCTATTCCTCAATGTCATGAAGAGCGTAAATTGTAACCCAGGCTCGTTTTATCACATCTGGCTTCTCTCTCCACAGCTAATCTATGATGAAGTCAGAAACTGGTAGAGCTAGGACACATGTGCATCAATGAAAGCTGGAGACATCAAGGGATACCAAGCCCAAATTATCATCCTTCTACCCTTCAAATTTGTCTGCAAGCAAAACTGTTTTGACTTTGCTTTAGGGTTTGTAAAGGGAAATGATAATGATAAGCATTATAATAATGTTAACATTTATACGGCACTTACTATGCGTCAGGCTTCAAAATACACGATCTCACTAGGTCCTTACAACAACTGTGTAACCACATGTATGCAGTACTACATACCAACAGTATTATTATTCCCAGATTTAGAGATGTCAGTTACCTTACCCAAGGTAATACAAATGATAAATGCTAACAGGCAGGCTTTGAACCTAGATCTTTCCTGACTCAAAGTTCAGAACTCATTCTACTGGACCCACTGCCTTTAATGAACCTAATTCCCTCATATTGAATGTTTCAGGCTATCCTGCCTTTGCCCCCTCACTTTCTTCCCTTATTCAGGAAGCTATAAGGACACAATTTAAATTGTTTTAGTATTTGTGATATTGTCTTTCATTCAAACATGGGCATAGCACTCAATTCAATAAAATGTCTTTCTTCTTTTGCTTCTTAATACTAGAGTGTGGATAGTTCTTTGACCATCAGCTGTGGCATTAAAATCTACCATTCTCTGGTTAAGTAGGAAAGCATAAGTATTATACCTTTAAAGTTGATTTCATAGAACTGATGTCCCGCCTGAAAGTCTACAGTGGCAAATGAATCAGCAAGGAATACTGTTTCTATATCTATAGATGTTATTGAAGAAGTAGGATGATTTTCACCCTAAAAAACAGAAGTTTTGAGAACTTTGAAAAACATGCATACATGGATATAAGATATATAATATCCACTCATTTTTGGCTTCGGAAAAAATATGGACCACTTTTTATGACCTTAATTGGAAAACACAGGAAATTCAACTTTGTAAAAATAACATAAAAAATCAGTTGGTACAATATGAAGGAAATGACTAAAGACATTGCCATCTACTGGTCAAAAACAATGAACTGTGAGAAAGGGGGAGTGCTAGGAGTGTTAAATAGGGAAGGGAAAAGTATTCTTGAAACCCACCCCCTTCAAACCAATTTAGTGGACCTGGATCATATTCAAATAGTAGCTCACCCTCATTTTTAAAGAAAACATATTATTTTATATGCTAAGCTAACTACTGACTTTATTTTTTAGGTGCATTTTATTTTATTTTCAGTTGTTAATTCTCTCCCTCCCATTCCTCCCCCCCACCCATTGAGAAGACAAGAAAAACAAAACCCATTTTAAATATATATAGTCATGCAAAACTAATTCTCACACTACCATGTCTAAAAAAAAAAAGAAAGAAATAAAAGAAAGAAGAAAGAAAGAAAAGAAGGAAAGAAGAAAAATATAATTCATTCTGCAATCTCAGTCCATCAGTCCTCTATTTTGGAGGTGCTTAGCACATTTCCTCTTGAGTCCTTTGGAATTGTAGTTGATCATTATGTTGATTGGAGTTACTTAGTTTTTCAGAGTTGATTATTTTTACAATATTGTTGATACTATATAAATTGTTTTCTTAGCTCTGCTCACTTCACTTTGCATTTGTTCATACAAGTCTTCCCAGATTTTTCTGAAACCATCCCCATTATCATTTCTTATAGCACAATTGTATTCTGTCGTATTCATATACGATTCATTTGTCCAGTCATTCTCCAGTTGATGGGCATTCTGTCAGTTTTCAATACTTTGCCACCTTAGAAAGAGCAGCTATAAATACTTTTGTACATATATGCTCTTTTCCATTTTCTTCTATTTCTTTGGGGTATAGATCTAATAGAAGTATTGCTGGGTCTAAGGGTATGGAGAGTTTAATATCTTTTTGGGGACAGAATGGTTGGACTAGTCTGTAGCTCTACCAACAGGCCTTTCCCACTTCTCCTCTAGCATGTCATTTTTCCTTTTTTTTGTCTTCTTAGCCAATCTGAGTTGTTTTAATCTGTATCTTCCTAATTATTAGTGATTTATAGCATTTTTTCACATGGCTATTGATAGCTTTGATTTCTTCCTTTGAAAACTACCTCTTCATACCCTTTGACCATTTATCAATTGAGGAATGACTCTTATTCTTGCAAATTTGACTCTACTCTATGTATCTTAGAAATTAGGCCTTTATCAGTGAAATTTGCTGCAAAGATTTTCTCCTCCAGTTTCCTGCTTTTCTTCAAATTTTAGCTTCATTGTTTTGTTTTGTTTTTTTAATTTAAAAAATTTTTTTGCTTTTTGGTGAGGCAATTGGGGTTAAGTGACTTGCCCAGGGTCACACAGCTAGTAAGTATCAAGTGTCTGAGGCGGATTTGAACTCAGGTCCTCCTGACTTCAAGGCCAGAGCTCTACCCACTGTTCCACCTAGCTTCCCCTCATTGGTTTTATTTATGCAAAACCTTTTCAATTTTAAATAATCAAAACTGCCTATTTAACCTCCTGTGAACCTTTCTATCTCTAATTTGGTCATCAACTCTTCTCTTATCCCCGGATCTGACAGGTAATTTCTGCCATGGTCCACTAATTTGCTTATGATGTAACCCTTTATGTCTAAATCATGTACCCATTTTGAACTTATCTTGGAATATGATGTGATATGATATGATGTGGATATGATATGATACGACGGCTATACCTATTTCTGCCAGACTGCTTTCCAGTTTTCCCAACAGTTTTTACTGAATAGAGAGTTCTTTCACCAATAGCTGGAATCTTTGGGATTATCAAGCACTAGATTACTCTGTTCATTTGCTTTTGTATATTGTATAGCTAATCTGTTTCACTGATCAACTTCTCTATTTCTTATCCAACATCAAATTATTTTGATGATTACAGCTTTGTAGTATATCACTTGAGATATGGTACTCCTAGGCTTCTTCCTTCTCATTTTTTTTTATTGATTCCCTTCATATTCTTGACTTTTTATTCCTCCAGATAACTTTTGTTATTTTTTCTAGCTCTATAAAGTAATTCTTTGGTAGTTTGATTGATATGGCACTGAATATATAAATTAATCATGGTAATATTATCATTTTTATTATATTGGCTCTACCTACCTATGAGCAATTAATTTCTCCACTTAGATCTGACTTTATTTGTGTAAAGAATGTTTTGTGTTTGTGTTCATAAAGTTCTTGTGTGTGTGTGTGTCTTGGTAGGTAGTCTCCCAAGTCTAGTATTTTATGCTATTCACTAGCATTTTACACTATTTATACTAGTATTATATACTATTATTTTATATTATTTCATTTTAGCATTTTATACCATTTGTAGTATTTTAAATGGAATTTATCTTTTTATCTCTTCCTGCTAGGTTTTGTTGGTAATTTACAGAAATACTAATGATTTGTATGCCTTTATTTTATATATTGAAATTTTCCTGAAGTTATAAATTTTTTCAATTAGGTTTTAATAGACTCTCTAGAATTCTCTATGTAAACTTTAATATCATCTGACCAAAGTAATAATTTTGTTTCCTCTTTGCTTATGCTTCTTCCTTCAGTTTCTTTTTCTTGTCTTACTGTTATAGCTAGCATTTCGAGGAGAATACTGAATAGTAATGGTGATAATGGACATCCTTGCTTTCTCTCCTGATCTCACTGGAAAGGCTTCCAGCTTATTCGCATTATATATAATGCTTGCTTTTTCTTTTAAGTACTAATTTTCAATAAGGTTCCACTTATTTTATGCTTGTGTGTGTGTGTGTGTGTGTGTGTGTGTGTTTCAACAGGAATGGATATTGTATTTTATTAAAAAAATTCTGAATCCGTTGAAATAATTGTGACTTTTTTTTAGTTTTTATTATGCTTTAATATAGTCAATTATGCTTACAGTTTTCCTCATATTAAACCAACCAGCATTCCTGGTAGAAATCTACCTTGGTCATAGGGTATAATCTGTGATATATTACTGTAATCCCCTAGCTAGTATTTTATTTAATTTTTTTTTGGTAACAATATTCATTAGGAAAACTGGTCTATAGTTTTCTTACTCTGTTTTGACTCTCTCAGGTTTAGGTTATCAAGATCATATTTGCCATTGAAGGAATTTGGTAAGACTCTTTCTTTACCCATTTTTTTCAGTTTATATAGTATTGGAATTCATTGTTCTTTAACTTATCTATAAATCCATCTGATCCTGTTTTATTTTTCTTTAGGGAGTTCATTTATAGCTTGCTCAATTTTTTTTCTAAGATGGGGTTATTTAAGTATTTTGTTCCCTGTTCTGTTAATTTGGGCAACTGATATTTTTGTAAATATTTATCCATTCCATTTAGACTGTCTGTTTTACTGGCTTATATAGTCAGGCAAAATAGCTCCTAATAATGGTTTTTATTCTTTTGTCATTGGTTGTGAATTCACCCTTTTTATTTTTGATTCTGGTAATTTGGTTTACTTCTTTCTTTTTGTTAATCAAATTAACCAATGGTTTATCTATTTTATTGTTTTTTTTCATAAAACTATCTCCTAGTTTTATTTATTAGTTCAATAGTTGTTTTACTTTCAATTTTATTAATCTCTCCTTTGATTTTCAGGATTTCCATTTTGGCATTTAATTGGGGATTTTCAATTGGTTCTTTTTCTAGGTTTTTTTTTTAATTGCACACCCAATGTATTTACTTGGGAGGTTTTAATTTAATTTAATTTACTTGGGAGGCTTTCTAGTTTATTTGTTTTAGTTGTATGCGTATTTTATGGATTTACTGTTTCTATCTTTTATTGATATAAGAATTAAAATACATAAATTTTCCCTAAGAACTACTTTGATTGTATTCCACAAATTTTGTTCTGTTGTCTCATTGTTGCCATTATATTTAATGAAATCATTGATTGTTTTTATGAATTGTTCTTTGATCCATTCTTTAGGATTAAAATATTTAGTTTCTAATGAATTTTTAATCATTTCTCCAGTAACTCTTTATTGAACATATCTTTTATTGCATTGTGGTTTATAAAAGATGCATTTAACATTTATGCTTTTCTGAATAAGTTTGTAAGGATTTTATGCCTTAATACAGGGCAATTTTTGTGAAAATGACATGCGTAACTAAGAAATAGATATACTCCTTTCTATTTCCATTCATTAATCTCCAGAGGTCTAGTATATCTAACATCACTGAAATTCTATTCAGGTCTTTTATTTCTTTTTAAAAATTTTTTGGTTTATATTTACCCAGGTCAGAGTGGTACATTAAGGTCCCCTACTATTATAGATTGATTATCTATTTCCTCAACTTTGATCCTTTCACAAAGAATGCTTGAAAGTCCTCTATTTCCTCCTGTAACTCATTTAACTTTTCCTTGAAAAATTTAGATGTTTGCCATTTGATGCATATGTTTACTATTGATATTAATGGTACTTTTAAGCAATATGTAGCTTCCCTATGATCACTTGTAATTGGTTTTATTTTTTATTCTGTTTTGTCCTTGATCATGATTGCTACCCCTGTTTTTTTTTTAACTTTAGCTAAAACATAATAGATTCTGTTTCAGCTTTTCATTTCAATTCTATGTGTATCTTCCTATTTCAAATGTGTTTCTTATAAACAACAAATTGTTTAACTATGGTTTCTAATCTATTCTGCTATCCTCTTCTGTTTTATGAGTGAGTCATTCCATTCACATTTACAATTATGATTGTTAATTGTGTATTTCCCCCCATCCTATTCTCATATACTTTTCCTTCTCTTTATTTTTTTTTCCCTTTAAGAATCTGTTTTGCCAGGGGCAGCTATGTGGCACAGTGGATAGAGGACTGGCTGTGGAGTCAGAAGGATCTGTCAGATACCTGACACTTACTAGCTGTGTGACCCTGGGCAAGTCACTCAACTCCATTGCCTAGCCAAAAAAAAAAAAAAAAAAAATCTGTTTTGCTTCTGAACACTGGCTCCTTAATCTGCCTTCCCCTCTTATTCCACCTCCTTCTTTTTTCTTATTCCTCTTTCCTTCCTACTTAAGATGAATTTCTGTACCCAGCTCTGTGTGTGTGTGTGTGTGTCTGTGTGTGTGTGTGTATTTTTCTTTCCTTTAACCAGTTCAGATGAGTGTGAGGTTCAAATGTCATTCACTCGCTGCCTCCAACTGCCCCCTTTATTGTATAAACTCTTCCTTGTGAGTCCCATTTATGTGAGATAATTTTCCCCATTTTTTATCTCTCATGGCATTCCTCTTTTCCACCCTTCAACTGAGAGCTTTGAACAAAAAAAGAGCCTAGGCATCATATTTCAAGAATTCATAAAAGAAAACTACCCAGATATTTTAGAACTAGAGAGCAAAGTAGAAATTAAAAGAATCCATCACTTGCTTCCTAGAAGAAACCCCAAAATGAAAACTCCCAAGAATCCTATAACCAAAATCCAGAGCTCCCAGGTCAAGGAAAATGTATTGCTAATAACCAGAAAGAAAGAATCCAAGTACCAAGAATAACAGACAGGATCACAAAAGATTTAGCAACCACCACTATCGAGAAACAGACAGCTTGTAATATAATGTTTCAGAAGGAAAAGGATCTAGAATTGCCACCAGGAATAAGCTAACTAGCAAAACTACGCATGGGCAAAATGGAGTTTTGATAAAATAGACTTTTAAGCATTCTTTATGAATAAAGCAGAGGTGAGTAGCAATTTTGACAGTCAAACACAGGACTGGAGAAAAATATAAAGAGGTAAACATGAGTAAGAAATTATAAGCAGCTAAACAATGTTAAACTCTTTGCTTTCTTATATGGGGAGATAATACATATAACCTTTTGGGACTTTATCCATCACCAGAGGTCTTAGAGGGAGTCTAATTAGACAGAGGGCCTGGGTATGTTTCTACTAAGTTTGGATAATCTCAAAAGAAGTATGGAAGGAGATTCTTAAATTAACTCTCCTTGACCTTTTTCCCAGATCAATTGTTTTTCCTATGAGATATTTCACATTTTCTTCAATTTTTTCAGCCTTTTGACTTTGCTTTATCATTTCTTGATGTTTCATGGAGTCATTAGTTTCCATTTGGTATACTCTAATTTTCAAGCAGTTATTTTTTTAAAATTTTAATTAATTAATTTATTTTTAGTTTTTACCATTCACTTCCACAAGATTTTGAGTTTCAAATTTTCTCCCCATCTCTCCCCTCCCCCCACCCTAAGATGGAATGCATTCTGAATACCCCTTCCCCTGATCTGCCCTCCCTTCTGTCAACCCCCCACTCCTCTTATCCCCTTCCTTTTCTATTTTCCTGTAGGGTAGGATAGATTTGTATACTCCATTGCCTGTATATCTTATTTCCCAGTTGCATGTAAAAACAATTTTTAACATTTTTTTTAAACTTTGGGATCCAAATTCTCTCCTTTCCTCCCTGCCCTCCCATCCTCACTGAGAAGTCAAGCACTCGATACAGTGTAGTCTTGCAAAACACTTCCATAATGGCTATGTTGTGAAAAACTAACTATATTTCCCTTTACCCTATCCCACCCCCCCATTTATTCTATTCTCTCCTTTGACCCTGTCCCTCCTCAAAAGTAGTTGCTTCTGATTATCCCCTCCCACAATCTGCCCTCCCTTCTATCATGCTCCCCTTTCTTATACCCTTCCCCCCTACTTTCCTATAGGGTAAAATAGATTTCCATACTCAATTGAGTGTGTATGTTATTCCCTCCTTAAGCTAAATCCAATGAGAGTAAGATTCATTCATTCCCTGTCATCTCCCCCCTGTTCCCCTCCATGGTAAAAGCTTTTCTTCCTTCTTTTATGTGAGATAATTTATCCCATTCTACCTTTCCCTTTCTCCTTCTCCCAGTACAATCCTCTCTCACCCCTTAACTTTATTTTTTAGCTATCATCTCTTCATATTCAAATAACCCTGTGCCCTCTGTCTATATATATTACTTCCAACTACCCTAATTCTGAGAAAGGTCTCTTTCTTGTTTACCTTTTCATGCTTCTCTTGAGTCTTGTATTTGAAAGTCAAATTTTCTATTCAGTTCTGGTCTTTTCATCAAGAATGCTTGAAAGTCCTCTATTTCACTGAATGCCCATTTTTTCCCCTGAAGGATTATACTCAGTTTTGCTGGGTAGGTGATTCTTGGTTTTAATCCTAGCTCTTTTGACCTCCAGAAAATCATATTCCAAGCCCTCCAATTCCTTAATGTAGAAGCTGCTAAATCGTGTGTTATACTGATTGTTTTTCCACAGTTCTTGAATTGTTTCTTTCTGGCTGCTTGCAATATTTTCTCATTGAGGGGCAGCTACGTAGCGCAGTGGATAGAGCTCCAGTCCTGCAGTCAGGAGGACCTGAGTTCAAATCTGGCCTCAGATACGTAACACTCAACTAGCTGTGTGACTCTGGGCAAGTCACTTAACCTCAATTGCCTCACAAAACACACACACACACACGCACACACACACACAAAACAAAACAATATTTTCTCTTGACCTGGGAACTCTGGAATTTGACTATAATATTCCTAGGACTTTTCCTTTGGGGATCTCTTTCAGGAGGTGATTGGTGGATTCTTTCAATTTCTATTTTACCCTCTGGTTCTAGAATATCAGGACAGTTTTCCTTGGTAATTTCTGGAAAGATAATATCTAGGTTTTTTTTTTATTTTTGATCATGGCTTTCAGGTAATCCAATAACTTTTCAATTATTTCTCCTGGATCTGTTTTCCAGGCCAGTTGTTTTTCCAATGAGATATTTCACATTGTCTTCTATTTTTTTCATTCTTTTGGTTTTGTTTTATAGTTTCTTGATTTCCCATAAAGTCATTAGCTTCCATTTGCTACATTCTAATTTTTAAGGAAGTATTTTCTTCAGTGAACTTTTGGACTTCCTTTTGGCCAATTCTGCTTTTTAAGGCATTCTTCTCCTCATTAGCTTTTTGGACTTCTTCTACCATATGAGTTAGCCTATTTTTTAAGATGTTATTTTTTTCAGTATTTTTTTTTTTTTTGGATCTCCTTTAGCAAGCTGTTGACTTCTTTTTCATGATTTTCTTACATCACTCATTTCTCTTCCCAGTTTTTCCTCTACTTCTCTTAACTTGCTTCTCAAAATTCTTTTTGAGCTCTTCTATGACCTGAGACCAACTCATATTTTTCTTGGAGGCTTTGACTTTGTTGTCTTCTTCTGGTTGTATGTTTTGATCTTCTTTGTCACCAAAATAAGATTCTATAGTCTGACTTTTTTTGTGCTGTTTGCTCATGATCCCAGCCCGTTACATGACTATGTAACTCTTTGTTAAGGTAGGGTCTGTTTCCAGTGTGGAGAATATACTATCCCAAGCTTCAGGGGTTTTGTGCAGCTGTTTTCAGAAGTACTTCTAGGGACCTATAAATTTTCAGTTCTTCCAAGGTGTTATGATCAAAGGCAAGGTGTTTACTCCTTTTCTGGTCTGTGCTCTGGTCTATGAGTGACCACAAGCACTCTTTTCTGCCTTGGCACTATAAGGAGGATTCCCTCTCCACTGCCTCCACAAACTCCACCATGCCAGCACTCCTCCTCACCCCAGGACTGCCACCCAGAACTGTGACTCAGATCCAAGCAAGGGCAAAGCAAGAGAATTGTGCCTCATTACCAGCAAAGAGATACCTGCAATCCCCCTCTGATCAGAGGCTGGATCCCCCCTCCGTCTCAGGAGTTATTTTTTCAATAACATTTAGCACTTCTTTTATCAAACTTAATTGTTAATTTTTTAACCAAGTTTTAAAAATTATTTCAATTCTTTTCCCCCAAAGCTTAAATGTTAATTTTTTTCACATCTTTCCTGTATAGTTCTCGTTTCTTTTCTTACGTTTTTCTACCACTCTTATTTAGTTTTTCAAATCAATTATTTTTGTTCTTTTAAAGACTCTTTAATTCTTCTAGGAATTCTTGTTGAGCTTGTATCCAATTTGAATTTTTCTTTGAGGCTTTGCTTGTATATGTTTATAAGTCATTGTTTTCTTCTGAGTTTGTGTCTTGAGCTTGGTTACCATAGTAACTCATTATGGTCAGGGTTTTTTTTTTTGTTTTTTTGTTTTTGATTTTGTTTTTTTCTTCTGCCTACTTCTTGACTTTGGCTTTTATGTTTATACGGACTCTCTGTACTTCTGGGGGGCAGGGAAGATGTCTGGTTTGAGCTTCTAACCTTTTAAAAACTTCTGATGCTTTCACAGCTCTAACTGGGGGGCCTGGATATTTTCAATGCTCCCAAAGTGGTATAATCTGGGGAGAAGTCTATTCACTGCCCTCTTGGTCTTACCTCTGCAAGTTCCTGATGAAGATTTGGGTCTGTTGGCTTGTGTGTAGTTGAATTTACATAGACTGCTAATTGACTCAGTCATCATTAGTATGCTGGAAGGTTCTGTAGGTTCAAAGTGACTGAACCACCCACTGCCCTTTGGTCTGGAAATGCTGCCCTGATTATTCCACTGCAGGCTTATGTGCTAGGCTAGAACTTTGTGTCAGCTCTACTCCTGGACTCAGAGCTACACAGTCACATTTTTGGAACTTGTTCCTTGCTCAGTACACAGCTAGCCTCACCCTCCTCACCCATGACCACTCCTCTCTACCCTGGATCTGTGACCTGATAGTGGGTAATGGATGACATAGCTACCAGATAGCACCTGTTTCTGCTCCCAGTGCTAGTTCAGGGATCCCCTAAGATCTCTTTCTTCCCTGGTGCTTTTTCCTCTTGTGTTTTGTCTCAACCCACTTTCCATCCCTGGGCATTAGAATGATTGTTGTCACTGGGTAGCTTGCTTCTGGTTAATACCTGTGCCTGGTGTTCACAGATCTCTCTGTCTCCCTGGGCTTAAAAAATGACTCACTATAACTTTTCTTGGCTTTCCTCATTAGAATTCAGTCTGGGGCATTTTCAAGGTTGTTTTGGAGAAAATGTGCTAGGTGAGCTAGGCAAATATTCATCTTCTCATTCTGCCATTTTGACTCTGTTTTGTAACTACTGATTTAAAAAAAATTAACAAGAAGTAAGAAAGTAGGTTCCCTAGCTCATTTCTTATACTAGTAGGCAACTCTATCATGCAATAGACAAAGAAATATAGTGGCTTCTATTAGCTCATCGACTGGCCTGTCTAATAATAAAACCTATCCAATAATAAAACCTACAATTACCTTTCTATCATGTACAATACAAGACCTTAACATGTTACTCCCCTTGTCAAAGATAAGGAAACTAGGAACTTAAATGGCTTATCCATGGTGTAGGAAGTACAATTAAAACTCAAGTCTCTACCAAACCAATGCCCATTGCTCTTTCACTATACCAGAGATGCCTCTTAGGTAGTCAGATAGCTTCAGATTGAGTAGCATTCCAGGGCTATTTACACCAAGTATAACCCACACTTCTCTGGGAACCACAGACTGATCTGACCCATATTAGATTCCCAGGAAGCAGAGAAAGTAAAGCAAATGACTATTCAGTTCCCTAAATACTTTTCCAAGTTTGACAACTGCTATAAACTGAGCTCCCTCTACAAATAACTGACTGACATTTCTTAAGCCTATAGTTTATTTGATCTATCTATATAGCTGATGACTTTCTCTTTTCCAAATGTGACTGATATCCAGGCGATATCACTGAAGTTTAATTGGAAATAGATGTGCCAGACATGGAGTCATGTCCTCATTCACCTTAGTTTTATCCAAAAGTTAGAAAAAAACAACAACAAAAAACCATTATCCCAAGTTGGAAAGTAGCAAAGAAAAATAAAACTTCTAGTTAAGGTATTATAAAGCTATAAGAAACTGGACAAAAGGGAACTTTCCATGCAGGATACATTCAGAAGGACTCTCTGCAAAACTGTTATGTAACACACACACACACACACACACACACACACACACACACACACACACACACACAAACAGAGAATATTAATTTCTCCCAGCTGGCTTGGATGAATATCAAACTGATCTTCACATGTCGACCCAATCTAATAACCCAGTGAAAACCTCACAAAAAACAAATCAGATGAATAGCCACTTACCTGGGATCCATATTCAATCCACTGACCATTGTCATTCATCCAATACCAGAGCCATGTTGTGGTTAAGAGAATATTGGAAGGTTTGGTGACCGAGGAGGGGGTAGATAAACGACGCACTTGATTCAAACCGCAGGTCATAGTCTCAAAATTGATGTCCAGATCTCCCATTCTACAGAAATGAAGCAGAACGGGTTTTTAAAATAGATGGTTCAGTATATTAAAAATGTGCCTTTGTATGCATGGGAAACAACAGAGCTACCTTTAATGTATAATCAGTATCTTCATGTGTGGGCATATCTCTCTAAGCATCTGGATAAAGCTCAAATTCAATTGAATTCAACAAAAATTTATTAACTCTAAAACGGCCACTAAAATTAATGGAAACAAGGGGCAGCTAGGTGGCACAGTGGATAGAGTACCAGCCCTAGAGTCAGGAGGACCTGAGTTCAAATCTGGCCTTAGACACATAACACTTACAAGCTGTGTGACTCTGGGCAAGTCACTTAACCACCCCCCCCCCAACTGCCTCACCAAAAAAAAAATTTAATGGAAACAACAACTTTAGTAAAGACGTAAGATATAAAATAAACCTACATAAATCATTAGCATTTCTGTGTGTTGCCAACAAAACCAAGCAAGAAGAAATAGGATGAGAAATTCTGTTCAAAATAGATACAGATTGTATAAAACATTTGAGAGTTGACCTACCAAGATACAAACAAGAACTATACAAAACACAATGACAAAACACTATTTATAGAAATATAAACATAAACAAATAGAGAAATGTTAATTACTAGTGGTTGTTGTTCAAATATAATAAAAATGACAATATTACCTAAATGTACTTATGCAGAGCCATACCAATTGAACTATCAATGCATTGCTTTATAGAGCTAGAAAAAAAATGATAGCCATCTTCATCTAAAGGAACAAAAGATCAAGTATCTCAAGGTAAATAATAGAGGGAAAAGTGGGAAGAAAGAGGGTCCAGAAGTACCAGATCTCAAACTGTATTACAAAGCAGGAATGATCAAAACTATTTATATTGGTTAAAAAATAGAGAGATCATTCAGGGAAACAGATTAAGTACAATATAGAAGAAAAAGATTCCCTATTTAATAACAGCTGTTGAGAAAACCAGAATGCAGTCTGGTATAAATTAGGTTTAGACACACGCTTCACACCATATGCCATGATAAGCTCCAAATGAAGAAACAATTTAGATTTTAAAAGGTCACATAATAAACAAATTAGGGAAGAGAGGAAGGAAATATCTTTGCACAAACAAAACTAATGGAATTAAAATTAGAAGGGAAATAGTTAACTGGAGGGAAAATTTTTGCAGCGTATTTTTGATAAAGATATAATATCTAAGATATACAAGGAACTTATTCAAATATATAAGAACAAGCACCATTCCCCAATAGCTAAATGATAAAATGATATAAGCAGGTGGTTATCAGAGGAAGAAAACCAAGTTCTTAACAACCATATACAAAATGTTCCAAATCACAATTAGAGAAATTCAAATTAAAGCATCTCTGAGATTCCATCTCATACCTATTTGATTAACAAAAATACCAAAAAAGGAAAATGACAATTATTAGAGGGGCTGTGGGAAAATAAACATAATAGCATACTTACCATTGGAAGAACTATGAATTGGTCTAGCCATCCTAGAAAGCAGTTTAGAAACATGACCTAAAAGTCACTAAACTAGCCAAGTAATATCACTACTAAGTCTACATCACAAAAAGAACAGAAAACATGAAAGGAACAAGATACACAAAAATATTTATAGTAGCTCTTTTTGTAGTGGCAAAGAACCAGAAACTAAAGGAGTGCTCATCAAGTGGAGAATGGCTGAATAAATTATAGGATGTGAATGTAATGGAATATTTTTGTGCCATAAGAAATGATGAAAGGGACAGTTTCAGAGAAATTTGGGAAGACATGTACTAATGCAGAGTGAAGTTAGCAGAAGCAGGCAAATAAATGATGCATTATCAATAATGTTGTACAGAAAAACAACTTTGAAAGCTTTAAAAACTCTGATCAACAACCTTCTGAGGTAGGTGCTATTATTATCCCATTTTACAGGTAATCTGCAGGTAAGAGGTTAAGCAACTTGTCCAGGGTTACATAGCTATGAAGTATCTGAGGCAGAATTTGAATTCAAGTCTTCCTGATTCCAATTCCAGTACTCTATATACTGTGCCACCCAACTGTAGGTGTCCTGGACCCTCTTCTCTTCTCTCTCGATATTACTTCATTAGGGGATCTTATCAGCTCCTATGGATGTAACTGCCAGCTCTATGCTGATGATGGTAAAATCATAGCTTTCCTGCACCAGTCTCTCTGCTGACCTCCAATCCTGCATCTCTAACTGCCTTTCAGACATCTTAAACTGGACATCCAGCAGACATCTTAAATTCACTATGTCCAAAACAGAATTCATTATCTTTCCTCCCAAACTTTTCCCCCCTCTTCCCCTCCTTATAATTGCAGAGGGAAGTACTATCCTCCAAATCCCTCAGGTTCACAACCTAGGAATCATCCTGAATTCCTCACTCTCTCTTACCACCCCCACCCTCCATATCCAAGCAGTTGCCAAGGATTGCCTATTTCATCTTTGCAACACCTCTTGAATTATGTCTCCTTCTTTCCTCTGACTCTGCCACCACTCGAGCACAGGCCCTCCTCATCTCATATCTGGACTATTGAAGTAGCCTGCTGGTGAGTCTTCCTGGCTCAAGTCTCTCTCCACTCCAATCCATCCTCCATTCAGTCACTAAAGTGATTTTCCTAAAGTGCAAGTCCAATCATGTCTCCCCACTACTCAAAAAACTCCACTGACTTGCTGTTGCCTCTATGAGTAAATACAAAATGGTTTTTGGCATTCATTTATAACCTATCCCCCTCCTACCTTTCCAGACTTCTTACATCTTACTCCCCAAGATATACTCTTCAGTCTAGTGACATTGGCTTCCTGGCTGTCCCATGAACAAGGCACTCTATCTTTAGGCTCTGGGCATTTTCTCTAGCTATCCTCCATTCCTCCTCAACTCCAACCACTGACATCCCTGACTTCTTTTAAGTCCCAAGTAAAATCCTACCTTTGATGGGAAGTGTTAATTCCATTGCCTTTCCTCTTAATTATTCTATTTATCTTGCTTATGGCTCACTATATACATATATATTTTGTTATTGCTTTAAAATTTTCATATTTATTTCCAATATTATTCTTTCTTTAATTTAGAGTTCCAAACTCCCTCCTCCAGACCCTCCCCCAACCATTGAGAAGGCAAGCAATATGATAGCAATCATACATGTAAAATCATGGAAGACACATTTCGATATTAGAGATGTCATCTCCCTCCCCCCCAAAAAACAAGAAAAATAAAGTGAGAAAATTATATTTCAATTTGCATTCAGAGTTCATCAGTTCTTTCTCTCTCTGGAGGTGGGATAGCGTTTTTCATTCTAAACCCTTCAGAATTACCATGGATTATTGTATTGATTACTGTAGCAAATCTTTCACAGTTGTTACACAGATGTTACAACATTGCTATTACTGTGTACAATGAATTCCCGGTTCTACTCACTTATCTTTGTATCAGTGCATAGAAGACTTCCCAAGTTTCTTGGAAACCATCCCCCTCCTCATTTCTTATAGCACGATAGTATTCCATTACAATCATATACCATAACTTGTTCAGCCACTCTCCAATTGATGGGCATCCCCTCAATTTCCAATTCTTTGCCATCACAAAAAGAGCTGCTATAATTATTCTTGTATATATGGGTCCTTTTTTTCTTTTTCTTTTATCTGTTTGAGATACAGACCTAGTAATGGTATTACTGGGTCAAAGGGTATACACAGTTTTGTAGTCCTTTGGTCATAGTTCCAAATTGTTCTCCAGAATGGTCAGACCAGTTCACAACTATACCAACAGTGCACTAGTGTATGACTTTTTCCATATTCCTTCTAGGACTTGTCATTTTCCTCTTCTGTCATGTTAGCCAATCTGATAGGTGTGAGGTGGTACCTCAGGGTTATTTTTATTTGCATTTCTCTAATCAACAATGATTTAGAGCATTTAAAAAATATGAATATAGATAGTTTTGATTTCCTTCTTCTGAAAACTGCCTGTTTATATCCTTTGACCAGTTATCAACAGGGTGATGGCTCTTATTTTATAAATTTGACAAGTTCCTTATATTTTTGAGAAATGAAGCCTTTAACAGAGAAACATCCTATAAAAAATTTTTATATTACTTCATTGTCTATATCTTTTAGCAAAATATAGTTACCCTGATTATCTCTTTCAATTAGACCTATTTTTGCTTTTGCTTTGTCTGAGATTATGATTGCTACTCATGCTTTTTTTACTTCAGTTGAAGGATAATAGATTCTGGTCTAGACATTTTAACTCTTATGACCATTTCTCTGTTTCAAATAATGTTTCTTGTTAACAACTTATTGTTGGATTCTGGTTTCTAATCCATTCCACTATCCACCTCCATTTTATGGGTGAATTCATCCCATTCACATTTAGTTATTATTACTATGTATTTCCCTCCATTTTATTTTCTTCTGTTTATCCACCTCTCTTTTTACCTTTTCCCTCCTCAAAAGTCTGTTTTGCTTCTAACCACTGTCTCCCTTAATCTGCCCTTCCTTTTATTATCTCCTCATTTCTCTTATCCCCCTCCCCTCCTTCTTCCCTATTAGATAAGATAGATTTCCATACCCACATGAGTGTGATATATCTATATCTACTTTGATAGATAGATAGACAGACAGACAGACAGACAGATAGATGGATAGATAGTCTTCACTCTTTGAACCAGTTCTGATGAGTGAGATTTAAGCATTACCCACCTACCTCCATTTCCCCCTCCTCCATAAAAGCTCTTTCTTCAAGCCTCTTTCATGTGAGGTAATCTTCCTCATTCTTTCTGTCCCTTTCTCAGTGCTGCCCTCTTTCTCACTCATTTATTTTTTTTAGATCATACCAACATAATCAACTCACATCCATGCCCTATGTAGACAACTTCTAACTGTCCTAATAATGATAAAATTCCTAGGTATTACATGTATCATCTTCTCATATAGGAACGTAAATAGTTTAACCTTATTAAGTCCTTTATGATTTCTCTTTCATGTTTCTCTGGAGTCTTGTGTTTGAAGATCAAATTTTCTTTTCAGTTTTGATCTTTTCCTCAGGAATGTTTAAAAGCCTTCTATTTCATTGAATGTCCACTTTTTGCCCTGAAGGATTCTGGGTAGGTGATTCTTGGTTGTAATACTAGCTCTTTTGCCTTCTAGAATATAATATTCCAAGCCCTCTGCTCCTTTAACATGGAAGCTGCTAAATCTTGTGTGATCCTGACCGGGGCTTCATATTTGAATGGTCTCTTTCTCATTGCTTATAATCATTTCTCCTTAATCTGAGAGCTCTGGAATTTGGCTATAATATTCCTGAGAGTTTTCCTTTTGAGAGGTGATCCATGGATTCTTTTAACTTCTATTTTTCCCTCTGGAACTTAGATATCAAGGCAGTTTTCATTGATAATTTCTTGAAATATGATGTCTATGCTTTTTTTTTTATCATGGCTTTCAGGTAGCCCCATAATTTTTAAATTATCTCTCCTCAATTCATTTTCTGGGTCAGTTGTTTTGCCAATAAGACATTTCCCATTTTCTTCTCTTTTTTTCATTCTTTTTATTTGCTTACCTAAGGAAAAAACTATAAACCATCCTGCCATTTAGCAGGAATTTCCTTGTTTTTTAGTTTCACTTATAGTAAGAATGTCAATATTAACATGGTACCTTTTCTGCAGTTGTATTTTAACTCAATGATCTTTAGATGAGAGCCCTACATTTTGGTAAATTATAAGACAAACAAAAACTAAAGAATATAATTTTGGGGCTTTGGGCTTTCCTTCCACCATTCTTTGTTGTTTTGTGCCTAGCAATGTTGTGTCTTTGGCAGTTGTGCCAATCTTGGCTGTAAGTGGTTGAGGATGGGAGGAAAGAAGGAGGAATGGTACCTCCTGAAGATTCTCTACTGTCTATTTAGTCTCTCTTCATCACTCAGTAAGTCTTCTACCATGAGAACTGATGAGGATGAAAACAGAATAATCATTACTCACTGGACTCCAACATTTGGGAAAAGAGGCGGAAGACCAAGGGCCAAGTTGAACAGGAGACTGACGTACGAGGGAGAAGAGGGAGATGGGGCTGGGGAAACATATCTAAACAGGAGAGAAGAAAAATTGTCATAGTAAATTATCTCTCAAATCTTGAATGTATTGTGATAAATGTGTAAAATCCTAACCTATAAAGTAAGGAAGAAAAGTAGGTTCTAAGTTCCCCTCTTGAACTTAACTGGGGGAACCCTGTAACTTTTAGAATCAATTGACCTAAGGTGCCTTTCCCTGGAGCAGAATAACTAGCTTTATTTCTTCTCTAGGCAGCAATGCAATGCTTAACTCAAAGAAATTAACGTCTAATCATGCCATCTCCTCCCTGGTAGAAGAGACAGGGTGATATGATAATAATGGCAGTTTAATAATGAGAAGCAGCTTGGGGTAGTGGACAGAGAGCTAGCCTTAGAATCAGGAAAACCTGGGTTCAGGTCCTGCCTCTGATATGTACTAGGAAAATCACCTAACCTCTCAGTGTCTCCAAGCAAATCTCTAAGACTATAAGTTGACAAGAAATTTCCAGCCTGCATTTGTAGAGTTTCCTCACCTGGGAACATCTTATACCAATAAAGTCACAAGTCTGGTCCCTATCCCTAAATTTAGAGGAAAAATAATGTCTCCTTTCAGGAGAACACAGAAAAAGGAGAAAGTATAGTCCCAATCACCAGGCCTAAGGCTTTGAGCATTCCAGATGAAAAAAGGGTAGAAAAGGCTGCCTGAAACACCTAGTCTAGGATAGCTATCAACGGTACTTCTCAAAGAGTAACTACAGATATGGGGTTATAGACCTAGAGTGAAACGACAGAATAAAGAGCCTTTTGTGGATTCCTTCCTATAGGAAGTTCACTTTCTCTCTCACCTCAAAGCAAGTAAAAATTGGGAATTCTCCACCTGAATCAGAGAAAAAGGGCCCTGGACAGCTGGTTCACAGCACCTCTTTCTCTTCTTTTTAGAAGAGGTGAACAATGGGGTAGAATATTACATCTACTGCCATTCACAATAAACACGTTGGTTGATTTTGTTGAACAAAATTCTTTCTCTTTCCTTTTTTATTCTTTGTTACAAGGAATTGATATTTTGGGGGCGGGCGAGGGAGGGGAGGATATGTTTGCAAAATGAAGGTGAGATAAAAATAAAAGATATTTTGAAAAAAAATTAAACTATATGTAAAGCACTTCATAAACTAAATCTGAATTATTCCTTCAGAGTTACATTTAGTACATTGCTGGTCAAATAGTAACTACTTAGTAGCTAGATTATTCACATTTGGAATTAACCTCAAAAGTATCAAATGACAACAATAGCTCCCATGAACAAAATATTTCAGGTGTAAGAAATATTGAAGGTATACAAAGCGCTGTGTTCACTGAGTAAAGTATTGTAAATATTATTATCCCCAAGTACGAAAAAAAATTCAGGTTAGGTGATTTGCCCAGGTAGTCAAGTGGCCAGCATACTATTTAGATAAAATTTATGGACCTTGTTTCAACATCAGAGTGAATCTGTTACCTGATACAATGAATAAGTTTAAAATCTGAATTTTTTTAAAAAACTGTATTTTTTGTTTTTTAATAGTATTTGTCCCAATTACATGTAAAGACAATTTTTAACATTTTAAAAAAAATTTCAGTTTCAAATTCTCTCCCTTCCTCCCTCACCTCCCCTCTCCCTTAGACAGTAAGCAATTTGATATAGGTTATACAAGTGTAACCATGTAAAACATTTCTGTATTAGTCATTTTATGAAAGAAGACACAGACCAAAGAAAAGAAAACCATGAAAAAAAAACTATTTCTTTTCCAGTTGTTAGGATTTACCCAAGTAGTATGAATTATAAGGTTATACATAGCTCTTCCAAATTGGAAAAGTCACCTCAACAAATTGAAACCATCCTTGTCAAATGTAGCCACATTCTGTCTTTTCATCCATGAGAAGTTGAGCAGTATTCACTAGGTCTTTTCTATGATTCAATACCACCAAAATCTAAAGGAATATAACTGGGAATATATTTTGGGCTTTCACATTTGGTCCTACTCTGGAGCTTAGGAAAAAGGATGCAAATCTCAACTTACCTGGAGTTCTTTGGGTCACAATAGATTTTTTCAATCCCTTCCATCATGGGAAGATCATTCCAAACAGTGCCATCCAACTTTTGCCATCGGTAAGGCAACTTGTAATGAATATTCCTGCAGTTATCTGTAAAGAAAATGAAATCCCCAAAGAACATAAAATACTATTAGACTGTAAGAAGAGAAAATAAATGTGAGAACTACTAAAGAATAAACAGGAATATGACTATGTGCTGTCCTTTGAGTATAAGACAGTCAGACGAATAAGTAATAATATCATTTTTCATTATTATTTATGGTAAAAAGGCACCTTATATCCATTATCTGATTCTGTCCTCATAGGAATTCGTTTGATAGGTAATCCACGGAGAAGTCTGTCATTTCCTTCTCCAGGGTCTCCATTTTACAGTTAAGCAAACTGAGGCAAACAGAGGTTAAGTGACTTGCCCAGGGTCACATAGCTAGTACGTAACTGAGGCTAGGTTTGAACTCAGGTCCTCCCAACTCTAGGCCCAGCACTCTATCCACTGTGCCACCTCCTCTGAATCACCTAGCCTCCTAATACACACTTTAGAGAAGTGGAAAGGGAAGCTTAGAAAGTTCAAATAACTTGCTCAAGGTCACCCAGCTCACAGCAAATACAGCATGAGAATTTGGACTTGAACATTTGACTCAAAATGAAATGCTATTTCCAAATTCTCCCACTTTGATGAAGCAGCATGGTATAATGTTTTATATAAATATACCCCACTTGGGATAAACATGTTCTGGAAAATCTGAATAGAAATCCTTTTTTTCTTGGTAAATTAAATCTTATTTTAAATTCATTCATTCATTCAACAAGCATTCATTAAAAGCTTACTGGGTGCCAGATACCATAGCATAATAAGCACTGGGAATACAGAGACAAAAACTAAACAATCTTTGCCCTCAAGAGCTTACATTCTACTGGGGGACTGGGGTACAACATATATACATAGAAATATGTACAAAATATGCACAAATGAATGAAGGAAGGGACACCATCAATCAATTAATCAATAAACATTTTATTAAGTGCTTACTACGTGCCAGGTATCTCCTAGATCAATGAAACTATCTTTGTCAAGAAAACTCCATGATCCATGGGGTCACAAAGAGTCAGACACAACTGAACAACTGAACCACAAATGTGCCAGGCATTGTGCTAAGCACTGGGGATACAAAAAGAGGCAAAAGACTCCCTGCCCTCAAGGAGTTTATAATCTAATGGAGGAGACAACATACAAAGCAAGCCATATATAGGGTAAATAAGAAATAATTAGTAAGAAAGGCACTGGAATTAAGGAGAGTTGGGGAAGACTTCCTGTAAAAGGTGGGATTTAAAAGAAGTCAGGGACTTGGGAGAGAGATGGAGATAAGGGGAAGCATTTGAGCCAAGCTTTGAAGAAATTTTCAAATCCTAATTGTGAGAGGAGCAAAGTAAATGTTTTCCAGGCATGGAATACAGATACATGCCTATTCAAAGGCACAGAAGTAAGAGGTAGACTGTTATACATGGGGAATAAATAGCAAGTGGCCTCTTTAGCTGGAATAAACAGTTGGGGAAATTTACTTTTAAAGGAATTCTGTGCTACTTTGGACTTCTCCATCGTGTTCCCAGGAGCCTCATTGTCCCAAAAGATTTCATTAGCCTTGGTGCTCATAACTCATCAGTACCCTCTACCCTAAGACCTTTACCTCTACCTTTACCCTGATTGGAGGGTGGGACAAAGAGCTCCTGCCAAAGCTTCCATTTAAGAAAAGCACTCAGGCCAGCCACCTCTTCATTTCTGATCCAGTTACCTTCCATTGGAATTCTCTATCATCACCTGGTTCAACCACTCCCCTATCCCACATGCTTAGCATAGTGCCTGAAACATTATAAGAGCTTAAAACATGTTTATTGACTGAATGACTGAATTATTTTTTTAAAAGAGTAAGGGGGAAATTATTTTTGAAATTAAAATAATCCCACGCATCAAAGTATCTATTCTACGAATTTTTAATTTTGCATATTGGGTTTTCTAAAAGCATGACACACCTGTATCAACATAATGATCATAACAGAAATTTATCTAGCATAGATTGCAAAGCATTTTCTTTACATTACCTCATTTAATCAAATCTGACAAGAAATAAATGTGAAGGGAGGAAAAGTTCCATGGTTCTGGGCTAACATCAATCTATAAAATTTTATTTTTGTGCACTTATTCTGGCAAGGTTTTGGGTTAAGCAGTGGGGATACAAAAAGCAAAGTAAAGTAGTCCCTGGTCTCTAGGAGTTAATCTTGCATTATGAATTTCCTTACCTTCTTAAATAGTTTACCAAACATAATCTTTCCACAGTAACTCGGGATCATAGTTATAAACAAAATTACTTAAAATACAGTGCTCTAAATTACTAATAATTAGAGAAATGCAAATTAAAGCAACTTCGAGGTTCTGCCTCATAACTATCATACTGGCAAAGATAACAAAAGAGAAAATGTTAGAGGGGGCTGCAGGAAAACAGATGCACTAATTAATACACTGTTGCTGGAGCTATGAATTGGTCCAGTCATTCTGGAAAGTAATTTATAACTATGCCCCCAAAGTTATTAAACTGTGCATATCCATTAGCTATACCACTACCACATTATTCCCCCAAAGAGACCAATGAAAGAGGTAGTATATGTACTACATGCACAAAAGTATTTATGGAGGCTCTTTTCATAGTAGACAAAGATTGGAAACTAAGGGTGTGTCTTTAGGGGAATGGCTAAACAAATCATGTTATATAAACTAAATGTAATATTACTGGAAGATAAGAAATGACAAAATGGACAGTTTCAGAGGAAATCTTTGGAAAACCTCTATGAATTGATCTAGAATGAAGTGGGCAGACTTAGAGGAGCAATTTATACAATAACAACATCATAAAGCAAAACAAAAGATTTTACAACTCTGATCAATTCCATGATAAACGGTAGTCCAGAATGATGAACTCACTCACTTCCAGAGAGGTAATGGACTAAAAGGCAAAGAGAGATACATTTTCAGGCACTGCCAATGTTTTGCTGGACTAGGCATGATTATGATATAGTTCATATTTAGACCAGGGGAATTCTTTTTGTTGTGTTGTTCAATTGAGATAAGAGTGGGAGGGAAATTATAAATGCACATAAAATGAATCATTTTTAAATAAAAAAATTTGTTTTATAATGTTCTATCTTCTTTATGAATGAATGAATGAAAAAGATAACCCTATTTTCCTCTGTAAAAAGACATTTGATTTCCCACCCCATACTTATTTTAAAATTTTTCTTTTTTATTATTACCTTAATAAATACCAACCCACCCCATTTTTCAAAGCTGGATTTTCTTTGATGAAAATGAAAAAAAATGATAAATTCCCAGCAATTTAGGGCTAGAAGAGACTTTAAAAATTATCTAATTCATTCTCATTTTTCAAATGAGGACACCTGGGCATCATTTAAGAGCTCTGCACCTAAGGCTACAACACAGTTACCGAGAGACAGTATCCAGACAAGAATTCATGTTGGCAAGTTTGTCTTTGAAGAAATAATAAGAAAATGTACCTCCCTTCCCTTGAGGAAGAGATGGGGGGGGGGGGGGGAAAGAAGGTGGAACTATGAAGGTTAGTTTCCTGACCTACTTCTTCTGAATTTTTGTTGTTGTTGTTATAAGGGATGGCTTACTGGGTAGGAGAGGATTAAAAAAAAAATGTGCCAATAAAAAATCTATTTTAAAAAATCCCTTCAACTCCAGTGTTCCTTCCACCATACCTCATTGCCTCTTTCTTAAAGAATTCTTATATTTTAAAAATCTTGACATTAGCTACTTTATCAAGTTTCCATGATCATGGGCAGATGGCATTGGGTATGCCCCAGGAATGTAACACACAAGAACATGTTAAATGTTCCCTTATTGTGTGGGGACCTGTATTTCTGGGGTGCCTTAAGATGAAACTGCAGAAAGTGAGTTAAGAAAGAGCCCTGCTCTTTCCTTGCTGTAATTTACGTTCACACTGTCAACAGAGACAGAGACAGACAGGAACACAGAGAGATAAAGTGACAGAAAAAGGTCAGAGTTGGCACCAAATATTTAAACTATACAATGAGTAAATAACAAAATTAGAAAATGGCATATATCATCATCCCTAATGACTTGATTAGCAAGTTTTATCTAATTATTTTCAGAGAATATATGTTGTAGAAGGAGTTGTTTAAGTATTTCTTAGAGAATTTCTATTAACTCAAGAAAAATGTGTGAACAAATTCTTTAAAAATAAAATGTATTCAAGTATATAAATAAAAAATATATGTACACAAAAATGAAACTTATTCAAGCACGCGCACACACACGCACACACACACACACATAATATCCAATCAGGCACAAAACCTTAGGTTTAATTGGATTCAATCCCCTGAGTCTTGAAAGGTTTTTTAATATTGAGTCTGTCTTTTAGTCCTCTCTTCTCTAAAAAGACACAAGAGGATGATAACAACAATAAAGAAAACAGCATTTCTCAAAATTCAAACTTGGAAAATAGAATTTGTGTTAATTTTATAATTATGTGTTTGTGTTTATAATAATTGTGTTTATTTTTAACTGCCAATTTATACTGCTATTCTATAGAGTGAGTTTACATCAGGATGGAAAGTGGGAGCTATTTCATACTGTTCTGTTACAAATGCAACTCACTTTTTTGTTTGCAGAATTTCCAGATGTAGTAAAGGCAAATCTCATTAGTTTTTGTCTTCTCATTGCTTGTAGAAGCAGACTCAGTTCGTTTATCTGTTAAAAAAAAAAACACAGAGATCTGAAATAACATATATAATAAATGTGTTTCTACCAGCTTGCAATCTCTTGTTTAATGAAACTGTATCTGTAAGCTGCTAGTAGTAACTATGAGTAAAGATCGAACTATGATATTAAAATAATCAGAAATAAAATTTACATTCAAGACCATGGAAGAATGGCCAAGGACAAGAGATCTAATGTATGGATATGAAATATACATGTATATGGAAATTTAAGAGAATCTCAGGGTCAGAAGGCCTCAAAGTCCATCTAATTCAAACAATACCAGAATGAAAATCTTATCTACAAAATCCTTAATAAGTGATCATCAAGGTTCTGCTTCTGAGGACTTCAAGGGATGTGCTTACTCCAGTTATGGATAGCTCTAATGAGTAGAAAGGTTTTCCTGATCCTGTGCTCAGATTTACTACCTTACAACAACCATGGTTCTAAAAAACAATTCTAATCTGTAATCTGCCTCGAAAGTCCTTCAAACAAATAAGCAAGTCCCTTACAAGTCTTTCTCTAGGTAAAACATCTTTAGGTCTAGTCCTTCAACCAATTCTCATATAACATAAATCATTTCTAATCTGATCTTTTTTTCATTTTCTACAAAAATCTAAAGGAAGATAACATGAGCCTTCAAAGGTAATAGCATTTTCTGGCTTGTGACTTCTACTTGGTTTTGCCTAGGGCATTTGGGTCCCAAGGATCCTTCTGCCTTGGTCCTATGCATCAGCTATGCTAATCAGCATAATATCCAATGGTGTTAGGATATTTCTGGCCTCAGTAGATTATTCTTGGTTGTTGATTACAGTTTGCTCAGTACTTCTGTGTTCTTTTGCTATGTGGTAGCCAAAAAATTTATGGAGTCAGCCTTAAGATACTCATGGTATCCAGAATGAAAGAGGTGACAGTCCCATTCTTTTTAGCCCTGGTCCAAACATATCTGGAGGATTGTGTTCATTTCTGAGGAGCATACTTCATGACGGATATTGATAAGTTAAGGTACAACTAGGAACTTATATCAAATTGCTTGCTTTCTAAATGAGGGGTGAGAGGAAGAAGGGAAGGAATTTGAAACTCAAAACTTAAAAAAAAAAACAAATGTTAAAAATTGTTTTACATGTAATTGGAGGGTAAATAAAATACTGAACAAAATTTTTTAAAAAGTTTATTGAGTAGACAATTCCAAAGGACCCATGATGAAAAATGCTATCCACCTCCAGAAAGAGAACTGATGAATGCTGAGTAAATAATGAAGCATATTTTTTTTTTACTTTATGTTTCTTGCTTTTTATTGTGGGCTTTTTTTTTTTGTTTTGCAACATGGCTAATATGAAAATATGTTTTGCCTGACTTCATATGTATAATTGATATCGTTTTGCTTGCCTTCTCAATGAGAGGGGAGGGCCTGGAGGGAATGAGATAATTTGGAACTCAATTTTTTTTTAAATGAATGTTAAAAACAAAAAAAATTTAGGAGTTTTTTTTTTTTAACAAGAGTTTGTTGAGTAAGGAAGTGACATGATCAACTGTCTGCTTAAGAAAAATCACTTTGGCAATCATGTGGAAGGAAAACTAGAATGTTAAGCTCCTTAAGTGCTCTCTTAGTCTCAATTTTGATTCTTCTCTCTCTAAATCAGGGGTTCTTAACCAAAGAACCATTTAACCAAAAAAATGTATCTTTAGATAAATTTCAGGGTGTCCATGAACGTGGACAGGAAAAAAATTACATCTTCATTTTAATATAATTTTACGAGTTTAACAATATTATTCTGAGAAGGGCTTCACCAGACTGCGAAAGCAGGGGAAGTGGTCCCCCTTAACACAAAAAAAGTTTCAAGGACTGTGCTCAATGCCCACTCTCTTGAGAGTTAGACTTAAATTATGGTGTTTGTCTTCCTGGGTTCCCTGAGGACACAGACAGTATTGTATCTATTTATATCTCCCTATGGTGCCTAGCACACAGCAGGTGCTCAACATATATTTTAATTGGATATTCACCAGTAAGTATTTATTATATACCTATTATATGTTTAGTAGTATGCTAGACAGGCAGGGATATATAGATAACTTTCCCCAAAATAAATAAATAATATAAATCTTTCTCCATTCCTGGCTTCTCCCATTGTACTTAGTTCCAGGCCTTCCAGTCATTGGACACACCTACTCTAATGCCCTGCCCCCATTTCAAACTACGCATGACTAAGGAAGGCATAGTGGTATTTCCTTTCCCAAATATCTCACAACAAAAGCTGGAAATTCCTCCCTCATCTGAAAAACAAATTGAAGACCTTCAATTTCTAGCTTTCACTTTCACTACCTTTTTTTCCAGGTGCCAAAGTACAATTTCCTCCTTCCTTCTCATGCTAAACTGATAAATTTCTCCCTTTTCATACTACACCAGCCTTCACTCATTCATAAGTCACCCCTTTCTTACTGGTCCCACCGTTTCCAGCCTCCACTTATTCCAAAACATTGTACAAAGTCATGTCCTATAGGATTGTGAACAGTATTGGGTCACAGAAGGAGAGGCTCAAAGCTAGAACCAGGAGAGGACATCAGTAGTATGTCTTAAAGAAGATTGCCAAAAGAAAATCAGAAGTTTTCCTAGTAGACAGCAGTTAGGGATACAAGGGTACAAAGCAATGAAGAGGTTCAGAAAACAAGTAAGCCAAAAGCAGCAAGAGACAAGGTAAAGAAATCCGGAAACTCCGGTGGCTTCTCCTTCAACCAGGAAATCTCTTTTAGGCTTCTTGACAGATCAAGAGCAAATATTAGAATGTGGCCTGCAGTCAGGTCATGTAAGAGATTTGGTGATTGGGTTAGGTAAGCCACCAAATGATTGATGGATTTCTAGATTAATTGCCACTGAGCCACTGCATGTACACTCTTAGAAAAGTGAGGTACCCGGCAAAGACACATTAATCAGAGTACCGTACTAAATGATAACTTCTACTTCCTAAGTACAAAACAACCAACCAACACATAATTACCCAAAGCTCCGCTAGAAAAAAATCATTACAAGTAATAACGGAAAGATGGGTAATTAGAAGGAAAGTTAAGTTCTAGCAGAGTTCATTGAAAAACCAATGCATCAAAGGGCCTTTGGATGAGAAATTTGCTCAAGATAATTGTGTGCATCTACTCAAACAAGACTTCCATCAGTGGCAGTATTAGAGAAAGAATACTGGTTTGTGGGATAAGCGGTCAAACTACAAAGACAGTGTGGTATGGTAGAAAGAACACTGGATATGCACCCAAAACTCTGCTACTTACTACCTCTATAGGAAGGATAAAGCAAAGAAAGAGAACTACATACAAATAAGACTAATGAATATTAATATAAAATTTTAAATAAAATCATAACAAAAAGATTAAAGCAACATCAAAAACTTATTCACTACAAACAAGTCAGATTTATGCCAGAGACATAAAAATAGTTCAATATTGGGGAAAATTAACACAATAAATCATATTTTAAAATGCCACCAAAAGATATGATTTTATTCATAGATGCTGAAAAGGCCTTTAACTAAGTACAATACTCACTCATGCTAAATAATAAAAAGTACATAGCAAACTAAAAGCTAGCATTATTAACAATGGGGTAAGATTTCCCAATAAATACAGAAGTAAATGAAAGAATGTTTCCTTTCTCCAATGTTATCATCCATTGTTCTAGAAATGTTTCCAATAGGAATAAAACAAGAGAAAGATATTAAAAGCATAAAAATTGAAAAGAAGAAATTAAAATCATCCCTATTTGCTAATGAAATGATGATTTACTTAGAGATACCCAAACAATCAGCAAAGAAACTGAGACAATAGATAACCTCAGTAAAGAAGCAAGATACAGGATAAATTCACAAAAATCCACCAGCATTTCTATCTAACAAAAAACAAAAGCCAGGAGGAAATAATCAAAAGAAAGTTCTCCTTAAAAATAGCTGCAATATACATAAAATGTTGG
Organism: Vombatus ursinus; assembly: GCF_900497805.2. Taxonomy (NCBI): domain Eukaryota; kingdom Metazoa; phylum Chordata; class Mammalia; order Diprotodontia; family Vombatidae; genus Vombatus; species Vombatus ursinus. Next base: position 9,127,799 of record NW_020954648.1, read on the forward strand.
GGGGGGTGGTCAAAGCACACTCAAGATATCAATTAAAAAAAGCTTAAAATAATAAACCAAGAACTTTTTGTGGTTGCCCAGGACTAAAAACAAGTTAGATGCCCATCAATTAACAAATGGCTAAATAAATTATGGAATATCGTGGAATACCACTGCATTGTAAGAAATGATGAATGAAGAAGAGAGAAGTTCATGGGAAGAGAAGAATAAGAAGAGCATTCTCCAGAAAGGAGCATGAGAAGACTTAAATGAACTGATGCTAAGTTTAGCAAGAAAAAGCAAGAAAACAATATAAATGATAACAACATAAAAAGAAAGAAAAAAAGGGGGGGAATGAGACTGAGTAGAATGACTAAGTTTGCCTCTAGAGTTGAGTAAAATGTGCCTTTTTCACATCTTTGCAGAGATGGAAGATGACGGCTATAAAACATTTTGCATACCATCAGTCCCCAATGACATTTGGTTAATTTTGTCAAACTGCTTCCCCTTTCTTTTATGCTCATTGCTATCAGGGATGGCTTCCTGGATGGGGGAGGGGAGAGTTAGATTCTGAAATAAAGGTGAATTCAAAACAAAAGATATCAATCAAATTTTTAAAATCAAAACACAAGACTCCCTAGGTAACCTTGGACAAGCTACTTAAACCTTTTTGGCCTGGAGATTTTTGATCTATAAAGTGAAGGGGTTGGAGCAGATGAACCTTCCAGCTCTAAAGATGACGCTATGAATTTTCTTAAATGTGGCCATGCCAAGTTTTCCAAAGGACAAAATTAAGATTGACCAAGCAACGTGAGGCTTAGAAGGTTTCTCCAAATGTCCAGCAAAGAAAAAAACCAATCAATCAATCTCCATACTGTTATTCATGGTAGCCCCTCCAATCTTACCTTTCTTCTTATCAAAGGACTTGCAGATTTCTGAATGTTTATACTTGCAGATTCTCTGAATGTTTAAGATGGCAGAGGGACTCAGCCCTTGCTCCCTCAGCAACTTCATCACATTTTCTGCATGTAGATCATGAGATCGCTTGCACTTCTGAAATCTACACTCCCCCCAGATGAAGTGTTTACAAATGTGAAGCTTGGTGCAATTATCCTGGAGGTTGCAGGATCCATGGGGCCCATCGCCTCTGTTGTAGAAGGGACAGACCTGGCATAAGAGAATCAAGGAACAGTTCAAATTATTATTATATAGTTATTATATTATATATTATTATGCTTATTATATTATAGAATATTATATATTATGTATATTCAAATTATTCTATAGTCTTAATGCTTCAAAAATACACACAGGGCCAGGATTGGGTATTCTCTATTTATGTCAAACCCAAGGTATCATTTGAATCCAATACTAAGAAGTGAAGGTGATGTTAAAAACAAAAGGCATCAATAAAAGAATTAAAATTTAAAGTTTTTAAATTAAAAAAAAGTTTATGCAAAAAAACCCAACCTCAAACAGCAGTTATGTTCCATATGTATCAGATCACAAACATTCCGTGAATTCAATACGAAGAAACTGAAAAAGATCTTTTTCTTTTGGGAGGGGGGAAGAGAGAGAGGGCACGGGGTTAGTGGACCATAAGTTCAATGAATCAAGTGTGATATTGCAACAAAAAAGCTAATGCAATTGTAAGCTGCATTAAGAATAGCATACAGCTAGATTCTGATTAGTGTGAATAATGAATCCTGTGAAGTAGTTTTTGAATTGATGTGGTATTTGAATTTGCAGTGATATTCAAAGACAGCATTTTGTAAATATGATGCCTGGCTCCAGCCCCATGGAAATACGAAATGCAAATTTGAATGATGTGACCGCTCTACAGGACTCATTATAATTAGTACTAATTAGGACCTAGCTGTACCTTCTGGAAACAATAAGACTAGGAAATTTGTACTCTGTCCATTTGTACTCTGACCTCATCAGACAACAATTCTGACGTTTTCGGTTCTGGGTGCCACATCTTAGAAAGCAATCTGGTCAGCTGGAGCTTCCATTTGAGAAAAATGAAAAAAAAAATGCAAAACCTCAAGTTTATGCTACGTGAGGATTAGTTTAAGGAACAGAGGGGGTTTTAGTCTGGAAAACATAAGGCCAAGACAGTAGCCTTCAAGAATATGGAAGGTTAGACTGTGGATGAAGGATTCTATTATTACTTTTATTGGCCCCAGGGGGCAGAACTAGTAAATTGCAGAGACAAATTCAAGCTTGATGAAAGTAAAAATCTCCTATTAGTGCATGGATTCTTTTTTTTGGTGAGGCAGTCAGGATTAAGTGACTTGCCCAAGGTCATACAGCTAGTAAGTGTCAAGTGTCTGAAGCCACATTTGAACTCAGGTCCTCCTGACTCCAAGGCCAGAGCTCTAACCACTGCACCACCTAGCTGCCCCTAGTGTATAGATTCTTAACCTGGAGTCTGTGAACTTTTTTTTTTAAAAACATTTTGGTAACTATTTCATTACGAGGTATTCCCAAAATCATAGTGCAGTTGTAAGTTATGAGCTTAAAACTAGATACCTCACAAAATTGGTCTCCTTTGTAAATTCTGTGAATTTAAAAACATTATTCTGAGAAAAGCGCTTTTCACCAGACTGTCAAAGAGATCCATGAAAAAAAAAGGTGAAGAACCTCTGTATTAGAACTCTCTCAGAAAATGGAAGGGGGTTGTTGAGAAGTGACTGATATATCCAAAAAAAAAGTCTATCAGTTTTCAAAAAGGGATTAAGACACTTAGCAAGTTAAGATTCCCTCTTATCCAGTTTTAATATTGCTCCTTTTATTCCAAAGATGTCATTGGATAAATTCTCATGGAAATGTACAGATAATTTTCAAATAACTAAGCAGGTCGAGGATACTAAGTGGGCCAGTCAAGGGGATTGAATCATAGATTTATACGAGTAAGGTGGGGAAGACAAGGACTTACGTAAGCGAGGGCAAGAATGCCAGAGTTAGAAGAGGATATGCCCATAGGAAATATAACTGATCATAAATGAAAGATTTTGTTACACAGTCAAACACCAAGTAACAAAATCATACATTTTTAGTATTCAGTGTCCACCTACTCCAACCTACTTATGAAAAATAATTCCCTACTATAAAGTAATGGATAATTGGCCATCCAGCCTTTGTTTTGAAGATCTGTGATATATTTGGGAAGAGTTGTACAAACTGAAGAATAGTGAAATAATCAATTTTCACACTGACTAAAATAATTATTATATACTTTTAAAAAAGCAAGCTGTACATAATAGAGATGTGTACTTTTATATATATATATTTTCTGTTCTACTTCATTTATGGAAACTTTTTTGAGGGATATTTATTAAAATCTGAATAACTTTATAAACTGTATTTTTTTTATTAGAAGACAGGGTTTTAGGAGGGAGAAGGGTGAGTAGGAAATGATGTCAACATCTCAATGCATAAATAAACAATTAAATTCAACAAGCATTTATTAACTACTTCCTCTATGTGCCAAGCATGTGTAAGTATTGGAAATACAAGGACAAAGATGAATATTTATAAAACTTTAAATTAAAAAGATCTTTCATTAGGGAAGAATCAATACCTCCTGAAGCAGCCCTGTCCACCTTGAAAGACTTATTAGGAAATTTTTTCTTAAATCAAGACTAGTATTAGACACCCTGATGGCCAGAACAGTAGACACACTGTTTCAAGACTATACCCTCTATGGGGTAGCTAAGGGGTGCAGTGGATAGAGCTCTGGCCTTCGAGTCAGGAGGACCTGAGTTCAAATCCGGCCTCCCACACTTGACACTTATTAGCTGTGTGACCCTGGGCAAGTCACCTAACCCCAACTGCCTCACCAAAAAAAAAAAAAAAAGATTACACCCTACACTCAAGATGCAGAATAAGACATATATTCTCAGATACAACAAGTGTTGGAATTTGTTTTGTTTGAATATACATATTGGTTACAAGGGTTTGGTTTTTGGTTTTTTGTTTTTCAGTTAAGGGGGTGGAAGAGGGTGAGGGGAGGGATAGGGTAGCCAAAAATGAAAGAAAAGGTCATTAAGCATTGAGAAAAATTAATATTATACTATTATATTAATAACTAATTATTAATATGTTATCCACCCTTTTCCCTTCTGTTAAGGGCCAACTCCTGACAAGGTCAGCCAGCCTCTGAAGGGCATTGCTGAATGATGAGACATACTCATAGCCCTCAAGATACCAAGCCAAACTGGGAGACTTAATTTCTGTTTAGAGTATAAAGAGAATCGAGTCTGAGCAAGCCTTTGCCTGAAGGAGGAGCCTTCCATTAGAGCTCAGGGCAACTCAGCTTTTGATGGAGAAAACTAGCTAGAGAGGTTGGATGAAGATGGCTTCCCCTGGCCACATGCCTTGAGGCTGCTGAGTCTCAAGATCAAATTATGCTTTCAGCAGGAGGAGCTGAAGACTTTTAGCCCATTTCCTCATTAAGTGTCCACCAGTCAGGGTTAAATATCACTTGTCGGGGGAGTTCACCATTAGAAGAGATTGAAGGCATTTCAGGGTTTCCCTTGGTAACTTTGGTTACTGAGAGAAACCACTGACAATCAACTTATTGATTGCTGGCTAGCCTAATTAATAAGTTGATCATTAATTACCCAGGAATGTTGTCTCTCAGGGTTTTTGTTCTCACAGCATTTTGTAATGACTAGCTCCTGACCTTCTCACTGGAGACATGGTGTTTACATGGAGTTTAAATGTTGATGTCCCCTGAAACACCCTTGCTTCCCAGTTCATCAATCTTCTCAACTTCCACAATCTATCTCTTCATTAAGAGGATACAAGATAGCACCAAAACAATATGTGAGTCAGGGTTTGGCAAGGAGCAAAGCAGTTTTGTGGTGGAGAATAAACATGCTAGCAAATATCAGGCTGAAAAGGCAGAATCACATATATAGCAGATATAATACTTCAGCCACCTGGGCATCTTTGGTATGCCTGGATTATTTTGTTGCTCAAACCCTTGGTAGAGTAAAATTGAGTATGTGGAACATCCAGAGAATAAATCCTTCTAAATAGTAGTGCTTTAACAATTTATTCATCTATTTAGGCAGCTAGGTGGCACATGGATAGTATTGGACTTGGAGTCTGCATGACCTTAGTTCCAATCCTGTCTCAGACACCATGTGGCCCTGAGCAAGCCACTATCTGTAAAAATGCGAAAGTGTTCAAGGCACTGAAGATTAACAGCAGACAAATTAAGAGCAAATCAAATCAAGGAAAACTAAGAAAATTTTCTTAGATATGCTGCAAAGAAGAATGGCTGTACCTTTAGAAAGGTACAGTTCTAACACCAACCTGTTGGTCAAACCACTCAAGGTTTCTAGAAAATACCTATTTTATCTATGTCCCAGGATTTTGTGATAAAGGAAAGAGGAAACAAAGGAAACAGCTATAATAAGTTAGAAGGCAGATGGTAAGCAGTAGGTTTTTATTGTCTTTTGATAATGAGCATTAACAACTCTGAAACTCAGGCCTGAGGAAGGCTGTAGCCTCTGCCTCTAGTCTAATGTTCTTTAGGGAGAAGTGGAAAGGATTAAACATGTATATAGCACCTACTATGTACCAGGCACTGTGCTAAGTGCTCTTTACAAATATTATCTTTATTGCTCCCCCAACAGCTCTGAGAGGTAGATGCTATTATTAACCTCATTTTACAAATATGAGGAAACTGAGGCACCAAGAGATTAAATGACCTATCCAGGCTCACAGAGGTAGTAAATATCTGAGGCCAAATTTGAACTCAGGTCTTCCTAACTCCAGGCCCAGGGTTCTAGCCAGTTGGTTTTTATCTTTTATGCTTAAAGAGGACCAAAATAAAATCACTATGTTGGGGTCAGGGTACAGTGTGTCCATTTGTCACTGACCAAACTAATATGAGCCTAGAAGACTCTCCCACAGGTCAGGTACAAATAGTCTATATGAATATTTATAGTGGAGAGGTTTCTAAATCTGTACATCTCATGTTCCCTTTGAGCTACTGCAATTCTGCTTAGCTCACAGAGCACAGTGCCTTATTTGATGTGGGTACGCCATGCCGCGTGGTCCCACACCATGCCGGGTGGTCCCGCGCCAGTGTCTTCCATTCTCACAATAGATTCTCAAGTTCTTTAGAGAGACCTTAAGAATGTCTTTGTATTGCCTCTTCTGACCTCCATTTGAGTGCTTCCCTTGTATGAGTTCTCTACAAAATAATCTTGTGGAAATAAAAAACTCTTGTGAACTGCAAAAATGGAAGATGCCCCAGGTCCAAAAGGGCGACCTGAAATAAGCCAGAGACTAATCACACTTTACAGAGATAATAACTGCATTCTGAGAAGAAAAGTTTCCAAGCTGGAGACAACATTGTGAAAAATGTTCTCATCTGCTCAAAGGTGAAGGGGAAAGAGTGAGATATTTATATAGATTTGAGGTATTTAGGACTTTTTGAGGCATTTTATATCTAAGTCAGGCTTAAGAGAGAAAAACAATAAATTGGGAAGTCAGGCAGGAAGTGGGGGTCTAAGGAGAAGATATCTGTAAATATAAGAAATAAGAAAGCAGAAAGATTGCTGCTTTTTAGATATATTACAAAGCAAGATGTTTGCTTTTCTCTCTGAGTAGGTCAAGACTGGTTTCAGCAGTTGCAGGCATCTCTGAGTTCAGCTAAAGTTTACTTTGCAAAGGATCACTGGTATGTCAAGCAGCCCATGGCATCAGAAGTCCTCCTAATTGGCTAGTTGTTGTGCTACTCTATTGTCTGGTTCCCCTGTGAAAAAGGAAAGCTCTAGCATATTTAATCGGTTAGTATAAGCAGTACTCAACTGAGGCCCACAGTTTTTTAAGCAAATTTATGCTTGGCACTCAAACAACGTGGCCAGCCCTTTGGAGTTAAGGTCTCTGCAGTAAAATTTTAATGTTTAGCAGTTCTGCTCAAGAAAGGAGCTCAGTTTCTGGTACGTTATCTTGTCAGGTAATCTTCAGAATCTTTCCAAGACAATTCAAATGGAAGAAATTCAATTTCTTGGTGTGGTTCTGACATACCATCCAGGTTCTACAGGCATACAACAAATGAGGTTAGCACAATGGCTCTGTAGACCTTCAGTTTGGTAGTCAGTCTCATACCTCTTCTCTCCCACACCTTCCTTCACAGCCTGCCAAACAGAGAGCTAGCTTTGGCAATGTGTTCATCAACCTCATCATCTATTGGACATTCCTGGAAAATATCCTGCCAAGGTAAGTTAACTTATCCACAGCATTCAAAATTTCTGCACTTGCTGTAACTAGTGGTTCCACGTATGGATGGTGTAGTGCTGAATGGTGAAGAACCTCTGTTTTCTTGGTGTTAATAATCAGGCCAAAATTAGTACAAATGGCAGAGAACTAATCCATACTCCGCTGCATCTCAGTCAGAGACTGCATTGAGTGTTCAATCATCTTTGAACAAAGAGTTGCGCACCAATTCTCCCTCCACTTTAGTCTTAGTTTACAGCCTTTTTGAATAACTGTAGCCTTTTAAAATAAGTTACCTTTGGCATGATAGCTGATCTTAATGCTACTTTCATCCTCGTTAAAGGCATCTCACAACGTTACTGAAAACATCATGCTAAAAAGCATGGACCAAGCACACAACCCTGCTTCACTCCATTGGTGAATGGGAAAGCACAAGAACACCATCCGTAATCCAGAACCCGTGCAAGCATGCCATCATGGAACTCGTGTACAGCGCTGATGAACTTCTCCAGGCAACCAAATTTTGCCATGATCTTCCACAAGCCCTCATGATTGATATCATCTATCCACTGTGACACAAGATATCTCTTTACATAGCATCAAGAGCTACAGGATGTTCCAAAAGTGTTAGTGTAGTTTTAAGCTATGGAAACTTAAATTATTAAGCGCCTACTATGTGCCAGACACTGTGCACTCATTTAAGCTATGAAAGCTTAAAACTGCACCAAGACTTGTGGGACAACCTAAAGCTATAAGCAAACTATTCATACTCTGACCCAGTGATCTCACTACTGAGCATATATGCCCAAGGGAGTCTAGAACAGTCATAAATACCAGAATAGTCATAGAATCACTTTTTGTGGTAATAACCCATTGGAAAATGGCTGAACATGAGCTCTTCCTTGAAAAACTTAGCTTCAACTGAGATTAAGCCAGTAGAATTGCACCCTCTCTCTCGTTACTAAAGACTGGGAGTGAGGGTTGACAGGGTCTTTCATAACAATTAACAAGATGGCATTACATCATGACAATCCCAGTTGGTAGGCATTTTAATGAGGAGGTGGGTTATAAATCATCTCAGCTCTTCCCCATTACTTCCTCTTTGGGAGATGGGAGTAATCCTCCAGTGATAGGATCAGTCTGCAGACAAGGGTATAGTCTACAAAGACTTTGACTGAATCAACTTAAATTTGAGCAAAGTGGGTAGATGGTGAGGCTACAAAGGTAGACAATACAGCAATTCAATTCACAATAAAATTGAGTCTAGAGGGGAGGTAATCACAAGACAAAATTACAAGACTTGACCTTTACGCAAGTTTCATGGGTGAAATTGCAAGGGTGAAGTTGTAAACTGAAATGAGAAGGGCAGGAGCTAATCGTAACAAAATGCTTAGTGACCTTCTCTTTCTTTTTTTGGCTACCCCACCCAATAAATGACTCATAGGTTACCTAGATCACAAGAACAGAATTGTGACGCAAATGAACTGAGGTTACCTGAGTAAAACTTACTGCAAAGGGGAATATTAAACCTAATTTGACTAAGCCTTAACAATGGAATTGAAATTAATTTTCAATTTTAGCCGTTGGTTCCCTAGTCACCTCCTTTCTTTTTTTTTTTAAATTAATTTATTTTGAATTCTCAACAATCACTTCCACAGGCTTTTGAGTTTTAAATTTTTCTCCTCTTCCCTCCCCACTTCCCTCCCTACTTCCCTCCCTAAGACGGCACACAATCTGATATAGGCTATACATATACATTCCTATTAAACATACTTTCACATTAGAGATGTTGTAAGAATTAGAATCCATAGGAGAAACCACCAGAAAGAGGAAACAAAACACAACAGAAGAAAAAAATAGCAAATAGTATGCTTTAATCTGCATTCAAACTCCATGGTTCTTTCTCCGGAGATGGATAGCATTTTCTATCATGAAGCCTTTGAAGAGGTCTTAAATCCTTGCATTGCTGAGAAGGGTTAACTGTATCAATATTAGTCATTGCATGACTTGGCTGTTACGGTGTACAACGTTCTCCTGATTCTGCTCACTTCACTCAGCATCAGACCATACAAGTCTTTCCAGGTTTTTCTGAAGTCAGCCTGTTCATCATTTCTTATAGCACAATAGTATTCCATTACATTCATGTACCACTACTTGTTCAGCCATTCCCCAATCGATGGGCATCCTCTCAATTTCCAATTCTTTGCCACCACAAAAAGAGCTGCTATGAATGTTTTTGTACATGTGGGTCCTTTTCCCATTTGTATGATCTCTCTGGAATACAGACCTAGAAGTGCTGTTGCTGGGTCAAAGGGTGTGCACATTTTTATAGCCCTTTGGGCAAAGTTCCACCTCCTTTCTTGTTCTTTGAGACAACCATCTCGTACAAATTGGCTATGCAAACATATCCTTTGGTGGAGCTGCTACAGTGCAGGGCCATCTCCAGTCATTCTGATCTATGTATTGCTATTGGACAGATGGCTCCAGAGGAGAAAGTGAGGCTGGTGACCTTGTACAGTCCTCCTTCACTTAACTCCAATTCACTTGCAAATTATGGCATCATCTTCCTGACCAAGATCCTCTTCAAGAATGAAGGACAAAACAACAACCCTATCAAGTTAGTTTTCTTATTTTGCATTTTAGACTCTCAGTGTTGAGAGTTATCAGAAGTCAGATTCCAACTTCAGAGCCAATGAAAGAATCCTTTCTATAATATCTGTTGGTTCTGCCCTCTTCTTGAATACTTATAGTGATGGGTAGTTTATGATTTGTTTTATAAGGTAGTCCATTTAGTGTTTTAGTTAGTTTTAGTCCATTTAGTAGTCTCTTGTCTTCTCAACACTCTACTAATCCCCAGTGTGTTTGGGGAGGACTAACAACTCTGTTGTGAGGGCTTGCTGAGCCCTTTTCAGGGCTACTCATCTACCTTTTATGTCTACCTGCCACCCTGTGGCACTTCTGAGCCACTTCTGTGGCTCCAGAAGCTGTAGCATGCACAGCAACCATAACGCAGTAAAGACATCTCAGCAGACAGGCAGGTTGAGGGTAACCAACAGGCCTCAAACCTGTGGATGAATTAGAGGGATGTCTACCCTAAGCAGGGGTGGATGAGAACAATTTGTTCCAAAAGCCATGAAGGCCGCTGAAGCAGGAGCCGGAAGACTTAGAGCCTGGTCAGGAATTGAAGACACCAAGGTCATCCAGTGTATCCTGGGCCATTGCCATTTATCTTGACTTCTGTCCTGACATTGGACTTCAATGACTCAGGAAAGGAGAATGAGGCTAAGGACTCTGCCAAACTCTGCCTGACTTAAATCCAATTCACAAACACGTCAAGACATCACCCATGATGTCACTGATTCTCTTTGAAAACGAAAGAGTTGTGGACTGATCCAACCATTCTGGAGAACAATTTGGAACTATGCCCAAAGGGCTACAAAATTGTGTATACCCTTTGACCCAACAATACTCCAAAGTCTGTATCCAAAAGACATAAAGAAGGGGGAAAGTTCTTATATGTACACAAATATTTATAGCAGTTCTTTTTGTAGGGACAAACAATTGGAAATGGGGGGAATGCCCATCAATTGGGGAATGGCTGAACAAGTTGTGTTGTGATGCTATAAGAAATGAAGAGAAGGATGGTTTCAGAAAAATCTAGAAAGACTTACATGAACTGAAGCAAATGAAGTAAGCAGAAACTAGGGACATTGTATACAGTAACAGCAACACTGTACAATAATCAACTGTGAATGACTTTGTTATTCTCAGCAATAAAATGATCTAAGACAATTCTGAAGGATTTATGATGAAAAATGCTATCCACCTCCAGAAAAAGAATTGATAAGAGTTTGAATGCAGATTGAAGCATACCTTTTTAAATTTTATTTTTCTTGGTGTTTTTTTGGTCCATGTTTTCTTTTACCGTATGACTAATATGGAAATATGTTTTGCATGACTGCACATGTATAACCTATATCAAATTGCTTGCCTTCTCAATCAAGGGCAAAGGTAAGGAGGGAAAAAGAGAATTTGGAACTCAAAATTTTAGAAAATGTTTAAAATTGTTTTTATATATAAATAAAATACACACATATATAATAAGTTATAATAAATAATATAATTATTGTATTAATTAATATTGTAATAATATAAAATAATAACAAATAAATAAATTATAATAAATAATAATAAATTGTACCTTATTTAGCATTATAGAATTGCAGAAATGCTGGAGATCATCTAGCTCAGGAGTTCTTAACCTGGGGCCCATGAACTTGTGTTTTTATGTTTTGTTTTTTTTTAACATTCTGATAATTGCATTTCGACATAATTCATTTCCATTGAAATCTTTCGTATTCATATGCATTTAAAAGCATTATTCTGAAAAAGGAGTCCATAAACTTCACCAGGCTACCACTGTTCTCATTCAATGTTCTCATTTTAAAGGGTAAGTAAACTGTATCCCAGAGTGGTTAAATGATTTGCTAAGGTTATTCAGCAGATGAGTCATAGAGTTGGGACAAAAACTGAGATCTTTGGACTCTCAGTCTAATACTCTTTCTAGCATACCCCTTAGTTCAATACCATACTGTTTCCAGAGGTGAAAATCTTCAACAATTCTGCAGCAGATTCTAGGCCCATTTGATCTCAAGAGATCTGTACCACCATTGGTAGCCACATATCACCCCACTTCTTAACCATATTCTTAAGCGCCTTGGGTACAAAGACCAAGCTAAGTACTCTATTAACCTGTTGCAAATGTGTGTATGCAACTAGCAAAGTGCATTGCACTTAGGAGAGAGTTTCATAGTAGGTACATTAATACTGGATTTCCTGTACCATCCCATTATTAGTGTTTCTATGACTCACCTCAGGCAAAAGGGAAGGATCATTCTGAAAAAGCAGGACTTTGAGCTCTGATTCATTGATGCCAAAAAGTGCATTATTTTTTAAGGTTTTGCTATTTCCAGGCAAATGAATATCATGGGAAAATCTGCATTTGTACCTAGGAGAAAGTGAGACATGTGAGCAAAATTTAAGTGAATGATAAGGCAATCAATAGCATTTACTGTTTTGACTCTTATCTAGTCAGATTAATTTAATGGTATCATACCAACAGGACTATCCTACGTAATAAACTTATTTACTCATATTTGTTTCTCTTTGTAACAGTTCTATTTTCCTGATAAACATTGGAGAAGATATAGGAAAAATTGAGACACTAATGCACTGAATGAAGTTGGGAACCAATCCAACCATTCTGGAAAACAATTTATAACTATGCCCAAAGGGTAATCAAACTGTGCATGCTCTTTGCTCCAGCAATACCACTACTAGGTCTGTATCCCAAAGAGATTTTAAAGCAGGGGGACCTATTTGTACAAAAATATTAATAGTAGCTCTTTTCTGGAAGCAAAGGATTGGAAATTGAGGGGATGCCCACCAATTGGGGAATGACTGAACAAGTTGTGGTATATGCTTGTAATGGAATACTATTGTGCTATAAGAAATGATGAGCAGGATGCTTTTGGAAAAATCTGGGAAGACTTACACAAACTGATACAAAGTGAAATGAGCAGAACCAGACAAACATTGTACACAGTAATAGCAATATTGTATGACGATCAAGTATAAATGACTTAGCTATTCTCAGCAATACAGTGATTCAAGGCAATTCCAAAGTATTCATGATGAAAAATGCTACCCATCTCCAGAGAAAGAACCGACAGTGTCTGAATGCAGATCAAAGCATACTATTTTTCACTTTATTTCTTGTGTGTTTTTTCTTTTGGTCTGTTTCTTCTTTCATAACATGACAAATATGGAAATGCTTTACATGATTGCACATATATAACCTACATCAAATTACTTACCATCTTAGGGAGGGAAGGAGGAAGGGAGAGAGAAAATGTGGAACTCAAAATTTTTTCTAAATGAATGTTAAAAATTGTCTTTGCATGTAATTGAGGAAAAACAAAATGTTGTTTTTTTAAAAAAACAGGTACATTTTCCCAAAATGCAACTTCCTCCCTTGTGTGCAGAGATGGGGAATATAAGTGGGAAACAGAGAAAATGCCATGATTGGTTGGTGTTGATTAGGATTGTTGAATTGTGTTTATCATTTTTCTTTCACTTTCTTTTTTATTTTTTGCTGCAAGAGCTGTCTCACTCAGTTGACAAGTATGGAAGAATATGTTAAAACAAATGAAGGTGATGATGGCTAAACAAATTGTGGTATATGAATGTAATGGAATATGACTGTGCCATAAGAAATGACAAAATGGACAATTTCAGGAAAAACTAGGAAGATCTATATGAACTGATACAGAGTGAAGTGAGCAGAAATGAAAACAATTTGTGCAATGATAGTAATATTATGGAGAAAAACAACTTTTCAAAGCTTTAGAATTTTGATCAACAAAATGATTAACCATGAGTACAAAAAAAAAGAAATAAAACACTATGCACTTCTAGATAGAGTGGTGATGAACTTAAAATACAGAAAGAAAAATAAATTTTCAGACATAGGTAATGTGCAAATTTGTTTTGACTGATTAGGTAGATCTATAGTGAGGGATTTGTTGTTGTTTTAATTTATTCACAAGGAAAAAGTAGTAGAAGAGAGAATACTTTTTTTAAAAGTATTAAATTATTTTAAAATTCTATTCTCTCTATGTTGTAGATGAAGAAATAGGGAAGATAAATGGTTTCATGTGATCACATACTAGTCAGTCAGTCAACAAGCATTTACTGTATACCAGGCAATGTGCTAAGTGACAGAAAGAAAGGCAAAAACTGTCCCTGCCCTCAAAGAGCTCACATTCTATGAGGGAGACAATCTACAATAAATACAAACACATATACTAAGTACAGTGTAAATTAAATGTAATCTCAGAGGAAAGAGATTAATAGTTTAGGGGGCTCAGGAAAGGTGTCCTGAAGGAGGTAAGATTTGAGCTGAATATCTAAAGAAGTCCAGGGAAATGAAAGGTGGAGGTGAGGAGGTGGAGTATTCCAAGTACAGGGGACAGCCAGTGCACAGACATAGAACCGGAGCATGAAGAGTTAAGTATGAGTACTAACAGATAAATCAGTGTGGCTGGATTGTAAAGCTCAGGAGTGGGAGGCATGTATAAGAAGACTGGAAAGGTAGGAAGGGTCTAGGCTTGAAGGACTTTAAAGGTCAAGCACAGGGGCAGCTAGGTGGCACAGTGGATAGAGCACCGGCCCTGGATTCACGAGGACCCGAGTTCAAATCTGGCCTCAGACCAAACACTTCACACTTACTAGCTGTGTGACCCTGGGCAAATCACTTAACCCCAATTGCCTAAAAAAAATAAAATGTCAAGCGGAGAAATATATATTTGATCCAGAAGGTAATAAGGAGTCACTTGAGTTTACTGAGTAGACTAATGATAGAGACAGTCTTCATTTTAGAAGAATCACTTTAGCAGGTGGCAGATCACTTTGGAGGATGGATTGTAGAGGAGAGAAATTCAAGTCAGGGAGACTGAACAGAATGATATATCAATAGTTTAGCTGAAAGGTCATGAGGATCTGGACTAGGGTAGTGGTTTTTTGAGGGTAAAAAAGGGAATATATATACATATATATATATACACACACACATACATACACACATAAAACATACATACATGTAAACATACACACAAGAGATGATGTGAAGATTAAAACAACACAAGAGATTGGAGGCAGCTGGTGGTACAGTAGAGCTATAAGAGGTCTATGAGGTTTATGGGGTATTCAAGGAGGAATAGGACCTCTGGTGGGAGAGCTTGCTGAGCCCTATTCAGGGCTACTCATGCACCTTTGGTGTCCACCTTTCATCCAACTCTCACCTGTGGCTCCAAGAAGTTATATAGCATGTGCAATGGCCACACACTGGTAAAACTGTCTCAGCAAGCCAGCTAAACTAGGCTGAAGGTAACCAACAGACCTCAAACTGTCGATGAGTTAGCAGCACATCTATCTACCCCAAGCACCTAAGACTTCCTCTGGCCAAATGGATGGATGAGAACAACTTGTTCCAACAGCTATTAAGGCAGTTGAAGTAAGTTCTGTGGAGCACTTGGAGCTTGGTCGGGCATCCCCTGGATCCTGGACCATTACTGCCAATTGTCCTGTCTTTTCAAAGTCTTACCACTGGACTTCAATGACTTAGGAAGAGAGAGTCTGACAACTTTATGCAACTCTGCCTGGCATAAATCCAATTCATGCACAAGTCAAGACATCACCCCATGATGTCATGATATCCTCTTGGAAAACAAAAGACAAATAATAGATAAGACTGTGGAGCCTAGAGTTAGGAAGTCCTGAGTTCAAAGTCAATCTCAGATACTAATTATGTGACCCTGGGAAAGTCACTTAACCTCTGTGGGCCTCAGTTTCCCTCAACTGTAAAATGGAGATAATAATAGCACCTACTTCCCAGGGTTGTCGAGAGGACCAAATGGATAATATTTGTAAAAAGCACTTAGCACAGTGCTTGGCACATAGTAGGCATTATGTAAATGTTTATTCCCTCCTTTCCAGATTGGCTATGTAGGGAAAATGACAGTAAAGGACCAAGGATGACACCAAGGTGTAGAGCCTGATAGACCACCTGGATGGTGGAACCCTCTACAGCAATTAGAAAGTTGAGGAGAGGGGAGTGTTTGAGCTGAAGATGAGTTCTACTTTGGACATTCTGAATTTGAGATGTCTATGGGACATTCAATTCATGATGTTTAAAAGACCAGACATATAGGTGTGGGAATTATCTTTATAGAGATAAAATTTAAACTTATGGGGGTTGATAGATTACCAAAGAGAAACAGGAGAGAGAAAAGAGCCCAAGCCAGAGACTTAGGGAACATCCAAGTTTAGTGGGCATAGCCTGAAAGAAGATGAAGCAAGGGAAAATGTGAAGGAACTATAGTCAAATAAAAAGTTTTATGGTAATGGCTTGTAATTTAATTAGTGTATTCTCTCTAGTGTTCTAAGCAGTTTACAGAAACTGTCTTTACCAGTGTCTCCAAAGACAGCCATATATAGCCTTAGAGAAGTTAAGTGACATGCCCAGGGTCACACAACTTGTATTCCTCAAAGACTAGACTTGAATCCAGGACTTCTTGACTGAAAAGCCAGACCACTATCCCTATTCATGTATTGGTTATTTTCTCCTTCTTGACTCTGAGGCCCACGACAGCAGAAACAGTCTTATTTAATTTTTACATCTCCCCAGAGCTTAATCTTCATCTGTCTAACTTTTTTTTTTTAAACTAGCTCTGGCATTTTATTCAGGAAAGGAATTCTCTTCGAGGAAACTCCCCCTGCTGAAGCAGATCAGCAATTGTCCTACAGTTTAAATTCTTGGGAAACTGTAAGGGTCACATGAAGATCAAGTGACTTCCCCAAGGGTCACCCAGCAAGTATATGTTAAAGGCCAGAATTGAACCTATTTCTTCTTGGATGAGGCCAGCCCTGTACTATTCTACTACATAGCAGTTACTCAACATAGTGGGTTTTTTGTTTGTTTGTTTTGTGTTTAATTCAAAGTGTCCTTTGCTCTGAAGGATACATAGAAAACATGTAGTGCATATATTTCAAAACCTCTCTATACACTACATGGACTTCCTTATCAATCAGTACATATGGAAAACAAAAACATAAAACAGCATAAATAGTAAATTCAAAGCCTGATTCCTAGTCAGGAAAACCTGGGTTCAAGTCTCATCTCTGATAAACATTAGCTGCATGACTATGAGTGAATCACTTAATTTCTTAGCATCCCAGGCAATTCTCTAAGACTATGAATTGCAGAGCAATTTATCCATTGGTGTTGGTAGAAGGTGTTTCTTCAGTGGGCATCAACTATACCCATGAAACCACATCTCTGGTCCCTGTCAAAACCCTCTAAAAATATACTGGGGTCTGAAAGAAATATAGAATGCTTATATCACCCCTTTTTAAGGGGTTTGCTATGGCACATTCAAAGGAAGTCATGGCACCTGTCCCTGGGTTCCAATCTTGCTCTCAGTTGCTCTCAATTCCACTTAGTTAAGGAGTGAACTGATAATTAAAGCATTTGCTGATAAAATATAAGGTGTAACTCTCCAAGTTAGCTTTGCATTTATATTTTCGCCAGCATTTTATTTCCACCCCTTACCCCTTTTAAGGGGAAACAGCTGCTGTCACTACCTCCCTTCCCCTGCAGGCTGACTCCACCAAGCCTCCCAGAAAGTACCTTCCCCACCTCCTCTAAGGTAATGAAAAAATGATGGAAGACATTGTAGCATAATAAAAAGAATACTAAACTAGTAGTTAAAAGTTCTAGTTCTACATTGTACGCTGCAACAGCAACATTGTGCTATGATCAATTTTGATAGACTTGGCTCTTCTCAGCAATACAATGAGAAATTGTATACAAAGACAACTACAAAAGACTCCTGATGGAAAATGCTGTTCACATCCAGAGAAAGAACTATGGAGTCTGAATGCAGATCGAAGTATACTATTTTCACCTTTTTTTAAAAAAAAATTCTTTCTTGTGGTTTTTCCCTTTTGTTCTGATTCTTCTTTCACAACATGACTAATGTGGAGATGTGTTTAATATTGTACATGTATAACCTATATCAGATTACTTGCTGTCTTGGAGAAGGGGGAGAGGAGGGAGAAAAAAATTTGGAACTCAAGATCTTAGAAATGAATGTCGAAAAAAATTTTTTTAAAGATTTTGTTACAAAAATTAAAATAAAGTCAAGTCCTTCCCCTTGGGGAAAAAAAGTTCTAATTCTAGCCTTTCAGGCTGTTTCCTTAGCTTTAAAATGTGAATACCTGGATCTTAGGGATCAAATGAAAAAATTTATATAAAAGCCCCCTGCAAATGATAAACCCTCATGTTTGTAAGTTGCCAGTCCCTTCCAATGGGTAATGTGGTGCCACCAGAAGCTTTTGAACAATGGAAAGAGTTGGTCTTTCCAAAAACAAAAAATAGAGACAAGATTTGGAAGGAAGAAAACCTGCAGCGGAAAAGAGAAGTTAGGAACCTTTTTTTTAACATTCTGGACCAAAAGTGTCAGGGAATGATCTTAGGCTCCAGGCTTTCCTTCTTCCCTTTACTAGCAACTCATTTAGAATTTCTTTTTTTTCTTTTCTTGTCTTTCTTTCTTTCTTTCTTTCTTTTTAAGAGGAAAGCTTTCCCAGTCACAGCCCCTGGAAAGTCCTTCATTCACCATTTTTTGCCCGTTTTTATGTCTTCCCTTCACTCACCTACCACCAACAGTAAAACAAAAGAAAGAACTCTTATCTTCATATTTTCTAATATCTCCCCTTATAAGGAAATAATTACAGAGTTCTGCTTCTTCTTTCTGTTTATGCTTTAAAATGAGGAGCCAGGTTTGTTTGTTTTTTTCCAGCTTTTCTCTGACACTCTCCTGCCTTTGTTGAATTCCTCCTGGGACATTTTGTGGCCTGGCCCAGGGTAGCTATGCTTCATTACCCTTCCAGCTCGGCTTCTGACTCTTAGGACTTCCCCATTTATACCCCCAAAAGGATACCATTCTCCTCTTTTCAGCTCCCTTTTGTATCGTTTTCCCCCATTAGAAGGTAAGTTCCTTTAGGGAATGGAATGTTTTCTTCTGCTTACACTTGTATCTCCAGTGCTTAGTGCCATGCCTGCCACATAGTAATCACTTAATAATTGCACGTTGTCTTGCTTTGGTTAGCCTATAAGGCAAGGATGCCTCCTTCCTGTTACACAAATGAGAAACTCCAATTCTCAGCTCTGGACATTTTCTCTGGCTATCCTTCAGGTCGAGAATGTTCCCCCTCCTCATTTCTATCTACTGTCTTCCCTGGTTTCCTTCTAAGTTCCAACTAAAATCTTACCTTTTCCAGGAAGCCTTTCCCAATCCTTCTTAATTCTAGCGCCTTCCTTCTCTCAATTATTTCTCATTTATCTGTATATAGCTTGCTTGTATGTATTTGTTTGCTTGTTATCTTACCCTATTAGATTGTGAGGCCCTTGATGACAAGGACTTTTGTCTCTTTTTCTATCCCCCAGCACTTAGAACAGTGCTTGGCAAATAGTAGGTGCTTAATAAATGTTTATTGACTGACTGATTGACCAGGGAGCAGCAAGACCTCAAAACCCTAACTAGCCTCCATATTTTGGAAATTCAGTGCTAATCCTAGCTATCAGCTCTGGATTGGTTATGGCAGAAGTCAATCCTCAGTTCAGGGTTAGAAAGAGTAAATAGATGGGCCTAAAATGCTATGATTCCCATCAATGATCCCAAAGGATTCTGTGTAGTGGTGCTATTTCCTCTTTCTTTTCTAAAACAGTTCTGGCCCCACCCTAATACTCAAGAAGGCCTAGGCTTGAAACTGGTGGAATAAGAAGCTGGGAGATTAAAGGTGAAGTAGGTGGTGATTGATGACTAAAACAAGGAAAGAGGAATCTCAGGACAGAAGTAGAGTTGAGTGAATGATGTATAAATCTTGCTAAGTAGTGGTCTACTGGGGGGGGGGGATCTGAAACAGGACTGGACTGCCATGTGGTATCAATTGCTGTTGTAACCCACAACCTATAACACCAGGAAATGGAATTGGTCTTAATTAGTGGATTCTACTCCTGCAGTGGTGAAAAATGGGAAGCTATATGGTCAACCCTGATCCAATTTCCTGGAGTTTCTGCTTTACTATTTTTCTCTTAAATCACCTTTTCAAGCACATGGAATATATATGTATATTTGTATGTATACACACATATATATCACATGCATATTGATCGTGTGTGTGTGTGTGTGTGTGTGTGTGTGTGTGTGTGTGTGTGACTGGGGGCAGTAAGGTGGCATAGTAGATAGAGTGCCAGGCCTGGAGTCAGGAAGATTCATCTCTCTGTGTTGAAATCTGGCCTCAAACACTTACTAGTTGTGTCCCCCTGGGCAAGTCACTTAACCTTGTTTGCCTTAGCTCCTCATCTATAAAATGAGCTGGACAAAATGGCAAACCACTTGTCTTTGCCAAGAAAATGCAAATAGGGTCATGAAGAGTTACATATAACTGAAACATGAAATATATATACTTTTATATGCATAGATATATACATAAATTGCCATCATTATATGCCTACCTCACACCCAGTAAACTTAATCCTGTTGTCCATGGCCAGTTTTTCATAGTGATCTTCCCCTTGTTCCCAACCATCCCTTTGACTTTCAAAGAAGGAAAGAAATCCTATAAGTACCACAAATTTCTTCGTGAATTGGGATATAAATGAGAACTGTCTGTCCCAAGTGTTACCAGTCCCCATCCCCCCCATTAGTAGTAGAATCAAACCCATGGCATCAGAATTACAAGATAGAGTTAGAGGAGGTATTGTTGGAAATGCATGTGGGGAAAATTCCAGTTTATTTTAGGTGCAAAGATAAACATTCATCTCCAAATCTTTATTATTTAGGGTTGGAGGTTTTCTTATTGGGCTTTTAAGGAGTAATGAGGCCCAAGAGAAGAATAAAATCAAGGCAACAAAACAGAACAAGATTTGGTGATAACTTGTCTTTGGTAGTAGATAAAAATCAACATTTAATAATAATAATAACTAACATTTATATGGCACTTAATATGTGCCAAGCACTGTGCTAAGAGCTTTATAATTATTACTTCATTTATTTCTCACAATAACTCTGGGACATAGGTGCTATTATTACCCCCATTTTACAGATGAGAAAACTGAGGCAAACAGAAATTAAGTGATTTGCCCAGTGTCACATAATTAGGAAATATCTGAGGCTGCGTTTGAACTCAGATCTTCCTGATTCCAGGCCCAGAGTTCTATCCACCGTTACCACCTAGCTGCCCATTTACTGACTAGCATCATGCCCTCTCTACATCCAATGAACTGCCTGTGTTAAGTATAAAATTCTGGTCTTGAGACAGGAGGGCTATTTTGCCTACACTTCTACCTCATAAATTTTCAATTTTAAGAAGCAGGAGAAGGGTATGGGTAATATATGGTAAAGTCTTTTTTCCTCTTCCCATAAACCTCCATTCCCTTACTCTGTTCTCAAGATTTTCCAAGGCATCTGGTAATACTCTATTTTCCCCTCCTTCCTTAGAAAGGACTTTAGTTAGGTTTTTATTTTTTGGGGGGAAAATACAATAATTTAAGGTACAAGGGCAGGAAAAGCCATTTACTTTGGAGGAGAGGGGGCATTTGTCAGATGGAAATGGGGAAAAGTGTAAATACACAGAGTGGGAAAACAGTTGAATTAAGGTCTTACAGGGACAGGGTTTCTCAATTGGAAGAGAGAACCTCTCCTACAAAAGGAACATAATAGGGTCTTTGTCTTTGTCAGCTATCCCCATTTCAGGGATCTAAGGACATAGACCTTCTTTTTCTTGCTCTCAATGTCACTGAGCACAGGCATTTCTTCTGACATATGTACAACATGAGTTCCTAAAAATCATCACGCTGTGCAAAACTGAGCAATAAAAACCATAAGGCTTATGAAAAAAAATGGGGTTCGGGGGGAGTAACACTTAAATTCTGTCCCAAAGGAAGCTCTGGTAGGAGGAACCCTCACTGTAGGAACCAGGTCACTGACAGCCGTAGCTGGGATCACAGCTTTGGTGCAGCTTCATGTGAGGTGCCTTGGGGACCCCCACCCCTCCACACACACACACACACACACACACGCAGAGTGTTAGGCTCATTTTCAAAGGCCCATTTCCAAGGAGGTAGTGCACAGGGACCATCTCCAGTCAGCCTATTCCCTGGGCAGGTGGCTATGGGTGGCCCACCACATGCCTTTTCCTACTGGGAGCCAGATATCTCTTCTCACTGAATGCTGACAACACTAACCCCTCAACCCATCTGTAGAGGTCACCTTCCTGTTGCACTCCCCATGAATGGGATGCAAAATTTGTGTTATATTCAAACTATTCCCTAATATTAGTATCAATTACATTGGAATAAAGATTCCACTGAAAATTCCCCATTGCTAATCACCAATCCACACCCCTCCTCCCTTTTCCTTTTGGGCAAATTCAGTATTTTTAAGAATGGGCTTATTTGAACAAGGAATTGTATTACCTGATAGCAATTCATCTTTCTGAAAATAGGATTCATTAAGAGCCTTGAGCAATCAGAGGGAGTAGGGACTAATGATGACAGGAATCTGGATGTTAAGTGTCCTGGGTTCCCAGCTCCATTCTTGCCATTTCAGCCCTGTTGTATACAGGTCAAGACCTATTCTCTCTGTACTTCAGTCCCTCTTCACCCCCAGTGAAATAGAGAAAATACTACTCTCTTTGTTGAAAATTGGCGAGAATTTTACTAAATATAAAATGTAGCTATTATTCTATTGGGTGATATGTTGGA
Source organism: Vombatus ursinus (assembly GCF_900497805.2). Classification (NCBI taxonomy): domain Eukaryota; kingdom Metazoa; phylum Chordata; class Mammalia; order Diprotodontia; family Vombatidae; genus Vombatus; species Vombatus ursinus. The sequence goes on from NW_020954648.1 coordinate 9,150,408, forward strand.
GCAGGAACTCACTGTTAGCAGGAAAAAATATGGAACGGGTAATAGAAAATGAAAGGGAGGAGGAGAGGAGCAAGTCATTGATATACATCCACCATCTCCTTTTCTATATCCCCTTAACTCCCATGTTTCTGGTTAGGTTAAGTTTCTCACAATGTGAGATGTTTTGCATCAATGTGGGCTCAAAAGGTAGAGGCAAAGGGGAGGAATTTGGCATCACAGTTTTTTTTTCCCACACATTCTTAACAAGCAAACAAAAAACCACATCTCACTCTTCCGGCCTTATTATTGTTCCTCTGTTGGCAAGCGAGTAACCCTATGTTTGTCAGCCCCCTACCCTGCCCATGATGTTCCATTCCTGTATTGAAGGAAAAAGGGAAAAAGACTGGGGGTGTGTTGGGATATGAGATCATGATCTCTTTGTTGTAGTTTAGTCAATAACAGTCTTGTTCGTGCTTGGGGTTTTCTTGGTAAGGATTCTGGAGTGTTTTTCCATTTCCCTCCCCAGCTCTTTTTGTAAACGTAGCAATCTTCAGTGTATGTAGCTCCTTTTTGTTTCAGTTTCGTTTCTCTTGAACAGCTAGCATAGTGAGAACTAGAAGGTACGGAAGGGGACAGAGATTTTAAGGTTCAGCCTCTGTGGAAGCTGTTGAAGAGCCTCCCCAGGACTTTGGCTGATTCACAAAATCTTGCTCTTCTACATAGACTTGACAGCTTAAAAATCAAGACAAGAACACAGGGCTGGGTCTCAGGAGAAACCCTGTTCTACTCTTTGCCTTCCTCATTGTCTTGGTCTTTGACTTTGAGGAACTTACTTCCCCAGTTCAGTTCAATTCAATAAGCATTTATTAAACACCTACTACAAGCAAAACACTATACCAGGAGTCAAGCCTGAAGCCAGGGAAGCCAAAGATTTAAAAAAAAAACAAACCCAAATAATCCCTGCCCTAAAGGACCTTACAACCTAACAGAGCTGTTTCAATCCTCTGTGAAATTAGAAACTGAATAGGTTTCGTTTTCTAAGGAACTATTATTCAATTCAACAAATATTCTTTAAACTCCTAATTTGTCCTAGACAGTACATAATGCTAGGCGCGGGTGATAAAAACAAAAGAAAAAGAAACAGTCCTAGATCTCAAATAGTTTACATTCTACTGGAGGATAGGGGTGAACCTGTAATTTCACTGGTATAGGAAATTCCTCTCTAGGAAATTCCCTCTACCAATGCAGGCTGGCACCGTCTGTGCAACTTATAGTCTAAGATAGCTTGTATAGAGAAATAAAGGTAAGATACACAATAAACACAAAATTACTATGGTTAGGGGAGGGGGACCGACTGCGGTCAAGAGGAAAGTCTCTTTGGTACAGCTCTAATCATCCACGTATCTGGAGCACAAAGAGCTTCCCTAAGATGCTATTCGTGCGTGTCTCCTCAATCTCATCCCCATTGCCGTCTTCACCACCAGCACCACCCCACCACCCCCCGCCACTCATCTCTTCCTCCCGCCCCGCCCCACCAGCCTCCCCATACTCACCCCTGCTTCTTAAACCTGCACCTATCCTGAAGGAACAGTTTACAAAGGTGTAGCCGCTCGCAGCCGTCACATTCGTCCCGCAGGTACTGGCTGCAGAGGCGCAAGGGGCTCACCGCCACAGCCACGGTGGGGTCCTCGTCCTCCACCAGCAAGAAGCGCTCGGGCCCGGCCTCCTGCAGGATCTGGTTCAGCTGAGCCTCCGACCAGCCGATCTTCTGGCTCAAATGCCGGACATCAGAGGAGCCCTCCTTGTTCTCGCACAAGAGTTTGGTGAGGAAGCAGCTGACCCCCGGATCTGCCATGGTCTGCAGCCGGGCCCAGGAGCCCCGAACCCGAGCAGCAGCTGGAGCAGCAGCAGGAACACCAGCCGCAGCTGACTCCTCCCCTCCTCCTCACAATTGAAAGGTAAAGCCCTAGCCCTAGGCGGACCGAGGCGAGGGGTGGGCCCTAGCCTGGAAAGGGGAGGAGAAGGGGGGGGGGGGGTGGCCTGCAGTCTCTTTGGAAGAGGAGACCAGAACCAATCGCGAAGCTGGGATGGTCATCCCTCCGAGTGCCCGCAGGCTAGGGCCAAGTCCTCACCCCTTCCTTCTTTCCTTTTCACTCAAAAGGAAAATGCAACCCGTGAGCATTTCCTCACCTCCCCGCCCCCAAATTGCCAGGATAAAGATACAAGGGATTATTACTAGTTACCGAATGTTTCCTACTCTCTCTGCTGAGCCCCTCTCCCAGAAGGCCCAGATCCCAAGCTTTCACCCCACTCTCGGACAGATGACAACCTCAGCTGTCTCACTGGTTGAGGGAGAGGATACTTGGTTAATTAGAAAATAAACAGGATCCCAACAACCTGAGAACACAGAAGATTCTGTGGTATTTATGCAGTGGAGAGAGAAAGCATTGGGCCAGGAATGTCTTCTTTGTTCTCACTGAAGCTCATACTCAGACTTGTGCTTAAAATGTGTAGGAGCTGGTTGGTGCCTCAGAGATCAAGCCTAACTCTACACTGATTATCTGGAGGTCTTCCATGATGCCCCCAGTTGATTATGACTTTTTTTTCTGCAAGAAATGTTACATCTTTTCTTGTAAATAATGTGATGCATCATATATGTGTATATATATATATACATATATGTACACATATACATATATATATATATATATATATATAAATTTATGACTGTGTCTTATCACCTCATTAGTCTGTAAGCCCAAGAGGTCAGGGATCCTGGAGGCATTAAACTTTCTTTACTATCCCTCAGATTTAGCGCAGTGCTCTGTACACAGTAGGCACTTAATAAATATTTGCTGCTGAATCAAATTGCAGCTGACGGTTATGGGCCCAAGCCGAGACCTTTGCCCCTTACCCCAAAAGAATTTGGATCCCATTTGTTTGAGGGGGGAATGATGGGGTACAAGCCCTGGGAAACCTCCCCCCCCCCAACTCTCCTAGATTTTCTCCCACTTGGTTAAGTCTTTGGCGTTTGCTTGAGGCATCATCCCAGTAATCCTTTCAACTTTCATTGTGGCTACTTTCATTGTGGCTACTCTCCCAATTCTCTGTAACCCTTAACCTAGCTCAGCCTTTCATTGTTTGTTACCAGGGGATGGGCCCCAGCCATTTCCCACCTTTGATCCTATCTAGACCCCATTTTACCTCCCATCTAGATCCTCCCTATACCCCTCCTCCAATCACCCCAAACTACTTGGCCACTCCTAGATCCCTCCCACATTCTTTCTGTATATAAGATCCATCTTGCCTCCATTAAGGTACTTAGATTCTTTAAGAGTCTAGCCAAGTGCTCAGATTCTTAAAATCTAGCTAATGGTTGAGATTTACTCTAGCCTGCTTGCGTCACAAATGTTCAGATTCCTTAAGAGTCTGGCCAATATGGTGAATCTTTAATAAACCTTGTCTTTCACTGAAAGAAGGCTTGGGTTGAATTCATTTGGGTGGGACTGTGTCTCTTGCTCTCAATATTTTGGGATCCCAGCACTCCTAAACCTCAATACAACTACTTGCTGGATGGATAACAATCCCGTAGGCAGTTACTACCCTAGTATTGTAGTTATGAGGAAGAAAACAATCAAGAAGCATTTATTAAGCAATTACTATGTTCCAGGCACTATGCTAAGGTTAGGGGTGCAAAGACAAAAAGTGAAAGTCCCTGTCTTCATGGAGCTTCCATTCTAATGGGGAACTACATGTATACAAATATATTTGCAAAATAAAATCTCAATACTCAGCATTCATGACATAAGCCTGTAAGAAACAAATTTGTTCATTTAGTTCTAAGCATGTCTTCTTAAAGAAACTCAAAGGGATAGAGATTTGACTGCTTTTGAAAACAAAGGAATGGAGGTTAACTTATGGCTCTGTTACTTATTAACTGTGTGACATTATACAAATAATTTTGTCTCTCTCTGGGTTTCATTTTCCTCACCTACAAAATGAGGGTGTTGTACTAGGTATTCTCTAAGATCCTTTCCAGAACCAAATCCGATTATCTTATGAATCCTAATATTTATAAAATTCTCTCCCCCAACATTCCAGTCTACAGGTTTATAGTGTTCAAGATGAATGACAAGATTTCATAATCAAGATCAAAGAACAGTATGAAATTTAGGTACCAGTTTTGATTCATTAAGTAGGAGAGTCACCTACCCTGGACAATCATTTCCCTAAAAATCATTCAGTCCCTCTTTAACCATTAAGAATTCTCCTTTCAACCTGGGGTTAGTGACCTCAAGAGGAAAACACTGTGGCAGAAATCAGGCTTGGGTTAACATATTACACAATATTCCACAATAAATTCAAAATTAGCATGCCATTTAAATATCAAAGATCATACCCTAAAAAATTAAAAGAGCAGTAGACCATATACTTTTCCCAGCTATGAGTAGGAGATGAATTCTTAATCAAACAAGGGATAGAGGCAATTACAAAAGACAAAATAGATAATTTTTATTAGGTAACATAAAATTTAAAATGTTTTGTACAAACAGAATTAACATATCTAGGATAAGAAGAAAAGCAGTTAACTGGAGGAAAATATTTGTATCAAACCTTTCCAGTAAAGGTTTAATAACAAAGATATATAGGCAACTAAAAGAAATATATAAAAATAAAAGCCACTCCCTAGTAGATAAATGGTCAATGGATACTGCTGATTTTTTTGTTCTTAAAAGAAGAATAGAAAACTATTAACAATAGAAATGAATGCTTCAAATCACTAATAATGAGAGAAATGTAGATCAAAATAAGTCATCTCACACCCAGCAAATGGAAAAGACAATAAAAAATGGAACTAGTTGACATTGGAGAGATTATAGAAAGATATGTAAACCAATGTATTGTTGGTGGAGCTATGAATTAATACAATCATTCTGGAAAGCAATTTGGAATTATGAAGATAAAATGCATAATATATTCATACCCTTAGACCCAGAAATTCCCCAACTAGGCATATACCCCAAAGAGGTCATTGACAAAAAGAAAGGCTTCATTAAACCACAATATTTATAGCAGAACTTTTTGGGGTAGCAAAGAAACAGAAACAAACTAGATGCTTATCAATTAGGAAATGGCTAAACAAATTGTGATACATAACTATAAAGGAATATTAATGTGCTGAAAATGATGAATAATACATGTGATGTCAGAAGTGGGATTGGAAATGGAACTGGGCTATTGGACTGTCTGGTACTAATGGGAATAGACTAGACAACACTGGAGATTTATTTTTTGGAGGTCCAACCCCACCTCATTTGGTGAGTCCTGTGCCCTTCTCCCTGCTCCAGTCTTTAAGCTCCTGCCTTAGTTAAGCTTGCCATTCTTTGTGAAGAAAACTCCAGGATCCTCTGGTGACCTGATTCATCTTGGATCACCATGGCAAGGATATCATTTCTGCACACTCTGTTCCTCTAAAACAACTGTTCCTGCTTGCTCTATTTAGCTCCAGTCTCTGCAGACCAGGAGACTCTTACCTGCTCTGTTCTGGCTTTGGCCTCCCCACAGGCTAAGAGAGTGTTCGGTTAGCTCCATGCCTCTGTTAAACTGGTATGCCCAGCTATGGATTATAACTGAACGCTTTGTCAAAATTGTTTGTGTCTGTTTGTATCTATCTTGTCATTTTGTCTGTGTGTCTTGGTAAAATGTAAAATGTCTGTGTCATATAAAATGTCTATGTAGATTCTATTACCTTGAAAGATTTAAATTGGAGCCAGTCAGAAAAACTTCTAAGGGGTATGGCCAAAGAGTTTAGAACACTGGGAAAGATTAATGAACTTTAATTGTTGAAGCAATTGTCCCAGTAAGCAGGACAAAGTCCCACTTTGGGCTTTCCAAGGGAGATTAGGTTATAAGAAAAGAAAAAAGAAAAAAATCTGCAAGACACTTTTTTCCCTGTCATTTCAGCTTTGACTATGTTGGAATTACAGAAGTAAAGTCAGATAATCACAGTTTGTAGAACAGGTAAAAACATCTTGGTAGATTTTAGAGGATTGGAGATGAAGGAGTTTAAAGATTTATCAGTTTTCATATTGCAGAGGAAAACACTTGGGACCTTGGGATAATTCCAGGAACTCATTCCCTTCTGAAATATCTTAGTAAGTTTTGGGGCATCACTTTGTAGAATTTGTTTTAAAGAAAAATAAGGATCAAATCTTATAAAAGTAAAAAATAAATGGCAAGATTAATAGCTTTGTTGTTCTAGGGCAGTGAAGGAAGGCAGATAGTTTAGAAGTAATCCCAGAGTGGAGAAAAGAAAAAAAAATAGGTAAAAGGTCTGCATCTTATAGCCATCTCTTGTTAACCCTTTCTTGATCATCTTAGATCAGATTTCCAAATAAAGGTGTTGAAAAAAATTTTGGGAAAAATGTAGGGAAACCTGAATTATGTTCCAGTTGCAGTAATGTATTAGCTGTGTAATCTTAGGCAAGTTTTCTTATCTATATTTGACCCAGTTTCCTGATCTGTAAAGAGAAAAATAATAATGGTATTTACCTTCTAAGGTTGTTGTGAAAATTAAAATAATGTAATGATTAACACAGTGAATGGCATATGCCAAGCACTAAATTATTATTATTTCTTTGATTGAATGTAATTGTTCCATGCCTGATAACTCTAAAGTTGTTTTAAAATGCCAAAGGTAATAAGATTAATGATTTTCATATGAGATAATTTGGAAATGCAATTGATGTTATCTGATGCTTTGTTTCATGTCTCAGAGACATGGTATTGTTTATGTTATTATTGTATTTCTAAATTATTTTATATTGTGAATTTTGAGAGACCATTGTAAGAGAAATGATGTTAGACAAAACAACTTCTTAATCTGGATGCTGTTACACATGAATTGGGCTTTTAAAAGGAGGTGCTAAAATAGATATTTGAAAACTATTAAATATTTAATGAGGCATATTTTGTTATAAAACAGATAACAATAAAATATAATAGCAAATTTTCATTTGGAAATCTTGACTATTATGAAAGTCATGGGTTCACAGGGTGGTTTAAAGATGTGGCTTCAACATATTAATGATGAATCAACTATCACATATTTCTGAAGCCCCAGAACATGGGTAGTTTTAATTTGTAAGTAAAAGTTAGTAAACTTTTGCTATTTAAGGTAAAAATTCTTGGGACTATGATTTACTATTGTTCTGAGCTTTGATTATAGGGATAGTTGTCTGAATTGTCATGAAAACAATAGTAGAAAATGGCATGTGCTGCAGTCTGAGAACTGCTAAAGGTGGGTGTCTGTGCCTGGGAAGAGTTTTGGGGAACCACTTTGGCATGGCCCAAGGTAGGATCCTCCTGACTATATTTCCCCATTGGGCTATTTCTTTTTTTTTTTTTTATTAGGCAATTGGGGTTAAGTGACTTGCCCAGGGTCATATATCTAGAAAGCATCAAGTGTTTGGTCTGAGGCTGGACTTGAACTCAGGTCCTCCTGACTTCAGGGCCAGTGCTCTATTCACTGCGCCACCTACCTACCCTGGCTATTTCTTTTTTTTTCTTTTTCTTTTTTTTTAGGCAATTGGGGTCAAGTGACTTGCCCAGGGCCACACAGCTAGTAAGTGTCAAGTGTTTGGTCTGAGGCCAGATTTGAACTCAGGTCCTCTTGACTTCAGGGCCAGTGCTCTATCCACTGTGCCACGTAGCTCCCCCCCCCCCCCCGGCTATTTCTTTTATGAAAAGGAAATTTCCCCACCTGGTTAATACTGAGCTTTGCTTTTAACACCCTGTGAGTACATGATTGGTTGTCAGATATGACTCATGCCTAGAATCAAACAGAGTTAAAGGAGTTTTCCCCCCTGTTGTGATATATGGTATTGTTATAACTATGTCCCTCTTTTTCTTTTTATAGCAAATTTCTATGATCAAGAAGTCTTGTAAGTATAACACTAAATCTATTAAATAATTGATACTGGAACATCTCTGAGTTACTATAATAGGATGCAAGTATGAACATCTTCTAATTTTAACCTGTATTTATGGTAAAATTATAATATAGGGATGATATCCTCCTAAAGGGAAAATGATTAGACAAAGTAGTAAGACAAAAGTGTAATGTAAAAAGTTTTCTAAATAAATAGAATAGAAAATTTTGAGAAAGAGAGGATTGTATGATTGACTTCCAAATTTATCTTTCATGGAATTTCAGGCTTTGAGTATGTTTTACTAGTAAGTTCTCAAAATTGGATCAAGATTTTACACATAAATTGTATGGATAATGGTAAAGAAAGTGAAATTATTTTCCCATTATTAAAGTATCTGTCTGATAATTTTAAAAGGCAGAAGAGCTCATAATTTTTTAGAAGATTCTTATATCAGTGTAGGATTTAGGTAAGGATAGAAGTAGCAAATGGTAAATAAATGGAAATTCTCTGAAGTTTCAAGATTGAAGAACCAAATTTAAGTGATTGCCCCCTTTACAGCTGTCCTGAGAATAAAGCCTATTGTCCAAGAAAAGATATCTAGGGACCAGATAACTACATGAGACATCTGGGACTCAAAATGTGCTGATTAAATGGATATCGAAAATAGGTTACTAGGATACAAAGAGACTTGATATTAGTTAACATTGATGATAATTATTGTATTGTTTGCATGGTGTATGTTTAAGTTTTCATGGTTATCTTGGTGACACATAAATCTCCTTTCTCAAAACTAGTCCTCTGGTTTGATCTGTAATGTAAGGTTAATGTGACCTGAATTAATGTAATTATACAATTATGGGAATTATGAGAAAACCTTATTGCATTGTTTGAAACTAGCCCTGTATGGCTGGGGAACTGGACCATCTCTATTGCTGTTTAGAGACCTTTAACCAAGAATGCTAACCAGAAACTCAGATCCAAAGATTGATAAGGAGTTTTCTCACAATGATACATCTCAAGCTAAGGACCCCGCCAGATCTTTCTGACTACTCCCATAGCTGCCAAATTTGTGAGTGTGGACTCCTGGATCATCTAAAGAAAGCCCCTGCTCCTGAGTAGATGGCAGAATCCTCCAGAGATCTCAAGGTTCATCTAGTATGAACCCAGAAGCAGTCAACATCTAGATAAGACAGCTGTCCCAAGATTCCAGACAGGGGTGGAGTATACTGTCCTAGTTTGTTTTTTTTTTTTCCTCTTCTCTTTTGTTACGTGCCCAACCACCAAGGCCTTGATTCAAGTGTGTGTTGGCATTTTTTCCCTCTACATTTTTGGCCTGTCTCTTTTTTCTGTTTGCAAGCAAACAATGCCTAGACAAGACCTATTCAACTCAACATCTTGTCCTGGCCCAATGTGGCCCCTCATGGCATCTTGGCTTATACCTGCCTCACCTTTATTGGCTAGAAGGGCAGAGAATCTTTCAGACCCCCTCCCTTTGACAAACAGCGGGACGTGTCAAGTTATTAGGAGATGCCCAGTTTCCCGAGCTAAGGCCCAGCAAGCAAGTCGTGCCCTGAGCTTGGCCTAACAACAATCCTTTGCACTCACCTTCTGGAACTGATGGTCCCTGAGCTCGGGCAAGCACCAGTAAACTGGGACATGAAGCCCTGCTGTGAATGGACTTTTTGTCACTAGACAACCTCGCCTCACTGTTGCTGTTGTGCCTCACCACTGTCGCTGCACTACACTGTTTAACTCTTTGTCTAGCCACAAGCATATAAATCAAGGTTCTGCCATACTAAAGCAGGTCCCCCAACTAGGAGGGCCCTGGCACAGTATCTAATCTGACTCCTTGCTTGCAAGCCATTTCCTTCACTTTGAAATTAAACTTCTGTGTGATTCTTGACTCTCCTGTCTCTAGCCTGCTCTGTTTGGCTCTGGCCATCCACAGGTTAGAGGCCGGTTCGGTCTGGTTGACACATGGAAGCATGGAGACACTCAGATGAATTGATGCAAAATGAAGTAATGATTATAACAATGAAAATGAAAAAAAACAACAATCACAAAACAATAAAAAATGAATATTTTAAAATTATAAAGGACAAACTAGGCCCCAGAGGAGACATAAGAGGAGACTCTTACCTGCCCCAGTATTACTTTGCAGATGTGGGGAGTCCACAGGTGTGGAACATATAATTTCATATTATATGTTGTATTAATAACATTGAAAGTATATTGATTAACTTTGCTGAAATCTTTTCTCTTCCTCCTCTTCCTTATTTTTTTTTTAAATGACTCTCTGGGAAGGGAGAGGGGACACGAGGGAAATCTAGGCAATATAAAAGTAAAAGATATCAATAAAATCTATTTTTTGAAAAACAGAATTCTATAGGAAGGCACAAAAGCGATTTTAATACCAGGTATATAAACAACTCAATCAAGGAAACAGTGGTAGTTTCTCCTCCTCAGCATGTTCTGACATACTCTGGTTATATATAATTCCCTACAAGAAGCTAAGTGCTATAATGGATTTCTATATCATTTTTATCTAACTACACCTGGAATCAGGAAGACCTGAGTTCAAATTTGACCTCAATCATTTATCAGCTATGTGACCCTAGGCAAGTCACTTAACTAGTGTCAACCTCAGTTTTCTAATCTATAAGATGGGGATAATAATAGCACCTACCTCTCAGGGTTGTTGTGAGGAAAAACTGAAAGAATACTTGTAAAGCACTTTGAATACTTTGAAGTGCTATATAAATGCTTTCACTATTTTCAATGACAACAAAATGTTGGAATGGATTGTTTACATAGATATTCTGAATACTTTTTCTTATTGGAGGCTAGACATGTGCTAATTTTCCTTCAGTGAAAACTCCAATCAGGACTCAAGCCAGAAACATCATTTTGACATTGATCTCAGACTCAGTACTTGTAGAAATAACTTAGGTGTCTTGCAAAATAACATCCTTGGAAGGAACAAATGTGAAAAATGAGGATTTGAAAATTGTAGATTCCTGTCGACAAAAGAAAACCTCAGCCCTTCATCTACTTAGTTTGTACTTAGAGACATTAGAACACAGTTATATTCAGATTTAGAAGTGCATTCCTATGACAACTCAGTATTCTAGAATGCTTAATATGGAAACTAGTTCTCTGATCAAGCAACCTGAAAGAAAGAATACATTAGCTCCAAAGGAGAAACCTTGTTGGGGTCTGCAGAAAGTTAAGAGGGAATCCTCTGGAGTGGAGTGGCTTTTAAGGATTCTGTCATGCTCTGATATTAGGATAGACCTACTGCTGATCATAAGTACTAAATTCATAGTTAGGGAAACCTGGGTTCAAATCCAACCTCTGTCACTCAGTGGTTAAATTATTTAAACTCCGACCCTCAGGCAACTCTCTGAGACTTATCTACTAAAAGCAGGCCAAGTGGTAAAAATCACTTTATACTGTGTTGACTTGGCAACAAATTGGATATGAGGAGGAGAAGTGAGGAGTCTAGGATAGCACCCAAATTGTGAACCCTAGTGACTAGGACAGGAGCAGGGAACCTGAGGCCACCCCTGGACTAGGAGAATGGTGAAATAAGGAAATTCAGAAGAGAGGAAGGCTTATGGGAATGGAGAATAAGTTCAATTTTGGACATACTGAATTTAAGGGACATCCAGTTGAAGATGCCCAGTAGGTAGTTGCATTGGCAACCTCACATAGATATCTGCAGTAGAGAAAAAAAATGAGAGATGCCATGCATTCAAGTTTATGGAGCATCTGGTATCCTACTAGGGACTTCCCAGGTCTTACTCACCGAGCTCCCTGCACATTCATTGCATATTTTCATTGTTTGCCTTTAAAACTCAAGTTTTGTGTTGCAATTATACCTCCAAAGCATAGTTCAAGCCCTCTGCTCTCTAAGTCCAAGCATACAAAGACAGTAATGTGGCTTATTGAGAAAATAAAGGTGTTAGATAAACTTCACGCAGGAATATCTACAGCTATCATTGAGTGAGTTTGGGGTTAACGAATCTAACATTTGTTATATCTGCAAAAAAGAGAAAAGTGTTCATAAAAGTGTTTCTAAATCTGTTCTAGAGAGTGCTAAAGTAACCTCTCAAGTTCAGGATGAAGGAATTGAAAAAATGGAAAAGTGGCTAAGTCTGTGGGTAAATGAGAAGGTGGAAGAACAAAAAAGTGTGGTTGATTCAGCAACCATCTGCTTGAAGGCCTAACAGATTTATAAGCGCATAAAGAAGGGCAAAGAAAATGTGATAATGTAGCTAGCCAAGGGTGGGTTTATCGTTTTTGTTTGTTTGTTTGTTTTTGTTTGTTTGTTTTTTATAGTCAGTGTGTTTTATTGAAAAATAAAGTATAGTGAATTTTGAAAAGATTTCTGCCCTTCAGTGGCTATTTTTTTATTAATTTATTTTGATTTATCAATAATCACTTCCATATGCTTTTGAGTTTAAAATTTTTCTCCCCTTTCCTCTCCACCACCCTCCCCAAGACGGCGCACAATCTGATATAGGCTATACATTTTCATTCATATTAAACATATTTTCACATTAGTGATGTTGTAAGTAGAAATTAAAACCAATAGGAGGAACCATCAGAAAGAGGAAACAAAACTCAACAGAAGAGTTAAAATAACAATTCGGCTTCCATAGTTCTTTCTTTGGGTGTGGATAGCATTTTCCATTACAAGGCCTCTGGAGATGTCTTAGATCCTTGTACTGCCAGGAAGGGTTAAGTTTATCAATATTAGTCATCACATAACATGGCTGTTATTGTGTACAAGGTTTATCATTTTTAAGTTATGATATGGTTTAAAAAAAGTGAAATATTTTATTTTATTTTATTTTATTTTTTTCAATTCAGTAAACATTTATTAAGCACCTACTGTCTATAAAGTACTATGTTAGCTGCTGAGGATACAAAGGCATTTTTTTTTAACATGTGTTTTTATAACTTTGGGTTCCAAATTTTCTCCCTTCCTCCCTCCCCACCCACCCTCATTGAAAAGGCAAGCTATACATACGCAGTTATGCAAAACACTTCCATAGTAGACATGCTGTGAAAAACTAACTCTATTTCCCTTAATACTATCCTGCCCACCCATTTATTCTATTCTTTCTTTTGACCCTGTCCCTCCTCAGAAGTATTTGCTTCTGATTACCCCCTTTCCCAATCTGCCCTCCTCTCTATCATCCCCCCTACTCTCTTGTCCCCTTCCCCTCCTATTTTCCTGTAGGGTAAGACAGATTTCCATACCCAATTGAGTGTGTATGTTGTTCCCTCCTTAAGTCAAATCCTATGAGAATAAGATTCACTCATTCCCTCTCACCTTTCCCCATTTCCCCTCCACTGCAAGAGCCTTTTCTTTTCTGTTTTTTTTTGTGAGATAATTTACCCCATTCTACCTTTCCCTTTCTCCTTCTCCTAGTATAATCCTTTCTCACCCCTTAATTTTATTCTCCAGATATGACCCTTTCATCTTCACCTCACCCTGTGCCCTCTATCTATCTGTCTATCTATCTATCCATCTATCTATCTATCTATCTATCTATATACATACATATAATTTTTTTCCTCCAACTACCCTAATACTGACAAAGGTCTCATGAGTTACAAATATTGTCTTTCCATGCAGGAATGTAAACAGTTTAACCTTAATAAGTCTCTTATGATTTCTCTTTCCTGTTTACCTCTTCATGCTCTGTTGAGAGCCGGTGGGTCCCTAGCTAACGTAGTGCACTTAGTCAGCTATCCCACCCAAGCCTTCGCTTACATACTCACCCCGTAGTCTTCGGACGTCTCCGGCCCCTCCAAGGGTGGAGGGGAATGACTAGACAGAACACCCGAGTTGGCAGTTGCGTAGCTTTATTGATTACATTGCTTGCTAAACTAAGCTTGCTCGTTCTCTGCCCATGGTCCCCGAAGGCCCCCGCAAGAGTCCCTCCAAGCCCTTTACCTAGCGATCCCGTCTCCTCCCCCCTCCGCCCGTGCTCCTCCCCTGTTCCTCCTTTGTAGGTGGAGCTCCGACCCGTTACAGAGGCCCTCCCAGTACCCATTGGACGGTTATTGAGCGTCAGGCGTCTCTGGGAAGGTCTTAGCCTCCAGGTGCCCCTGGGCAGGTACTAACCTCCAGGCGTCTCAACTCCCCTACAGGAGACCGGGGTCCAGAGCAGGGCCCTAACAATTCCCCCTTTTTGTTTTACAGCGAGGAGACTACTTCAGAGGGGGGCTTATGAGAGACCTGAGCAAAGGCACGAATCTCAGTCTTAGCATCAAGGATGGCGTGGCGTAGCATAGAGCACACTCACTGCAACAGGCAGGGTAAGAAAAGGCAAAGGAGAAAGAGGAAGGCCACAGGCCCCAGGAAGGCGGTGAGCCATTGAAAGCTCACGAGGCTCTCAAGCCACCTGATCAAGTCTGAGGCCTCCTTGGCACGTTCCTCCTCAAAGTGTGCAGAAATGTTGTGCATTTCCCGTAAGAAAATGGAGAGCTGTTGTATGTCGCTGGAAGCGTTTTCGGCAAGAAGCACCCCTTGGAGGGCTGCTCTCACCTTCGGCCAATCACGGGCAAAGCGAGTGTCATTAGTAGTGTTAACCCGAAGCGGGGTAACACAGAGGGGCGCATACTTATAATGACAATGAAGTTGCAGATAGAGCTGAGTGAGCTGCAGTTCATCACCAATCCATAGCACAGTCTGTTCTAAGGCTGCCAGTCTAGAATTACCACAGTTATCCAAGTACTGATAAATGCATGCATCCCCGGAGCCCCCACCCGCGGGGGGAAGGAGGCCCAGGTCAGCGCTCGTCAGCAGGAGGGTGAGGAACACGTGACCTGCGCGCCCCCGTTTCCAGTCCACTCTCGGCAGTCTGCTTCCTCTCCGCTCTCAGCCGTCTGCGTCCTCAGCTTCCGCGCTTCCGCTTCCTTTCTTTCCGCTTCTTGGATCTCTGCAGTCCATCTGGTGGGGACCCAGATGCCTCGTCCCTCTATTTCACCATCTGGCAGAACACACAAATGACCCTGCCCCCTCACTGTGACAGTACCTGGACCCTGCCATTGACCCTCTGGGTTTTTCCACATCACTCATGATCCTGTTAAGCAGGTTTTCGGGAATGTTTGCTGTGGTGTTTTGGCATCTTTATGTTTTTGGGCATCTATGGACGGGCACATGGGTACCTTAGTCCCTGCGTAAAAGCTCAGAGCCGGGGTGGTGTGGTCCTCCCTGAACTGCAGGAAGTTATAGGTGTAGACGGCCTGTGCCAGCTGTCCCTGCGTAAGGCGACCACCAACTCCCCCTTTTTGTTTAAGAAGGAGAGTTTTCAAAGTGCGGTTGGCTCTTTCAACAATGGCCTGGCCCGTGGGGTTATAGGGGATGCCAGTAATGTGAGTGATAGCAAATTCTTGGCAGAACAGCGCAAAGGCCCGAGAGGTGTACGCGGGCCCATTATCAGTTTTTATGGTGCTGGGAACTCCACAATATGCAAAGCTGCAGAGGAGATGGGCAGTTACATGGCGGGCTGCTTCACCGGGTTGTATCGTGGCAAAGAGAAAGCCCGAGTAGGTGTCAATAGAAACATGTATGAGGGCACGGCCAAGGTGGGTGACGTCCATTTGCCACAGGGCGTTAGGCTTATCCCCCCGAGGGTTGACAACTATGTCCCTCGGGGGAGGACGAAAAGGGGCACACCCAACACACCGTTTCACTATCTGCCGCGCTTCCTCCTTAGTAAGGCCATACAGGTGACGTAAGGACCGGGCGGACAAGTGGTATTTTGAATGGGCATTACAGGCCTCGGTTTGCAAGGGACACAATAAGGCACGATCCACTATGTCATTGCCTTGGAAAATAGGGCCACTAATGGACGTGTGGGAACGAACATGCAACACATAGATAGGAAAGGGACGACAAAGCAAAAGAGCTTGGACTGTCGCTAGTTGAGAAGCGATAGGACTAGAGCGGGTGTTAATAAACGCATTAGAGAGGCCACGGAGCGCATTAGCACAGTAAAGACTGTCAGTCACAAGGTTAAAGGGCTCAAGTGGTAGAAGTTTCAGAGCCATGGTGATAGCGAACAGCTCATTCCTCTGTGCAGAGTAGTACTCGGTGTCAGACCTGTAGGATGCGCTTCTCAGGGATATATACAGCGGCTCGCTGAGCTTTGGTAGCATCTGAGAAGACGTTTGGGCCGTCAACGTGTTCTGTGGCGATAGAGCGGTGAGGAGGGCATAAAGAGAGCGCCTCCCAACCGCAAAGCACAGGAGGTAGCGGAAGAGAGACAAGCTCACAGGTGGTGAGAATGGCTGCCCACTCCGGACTGGAGTCTGCGAAATAGCGTAGCGAAGCTTCTGAAGCAGGTACATTGAGAAGTGGGAGGCAGCCAAAGATCTGTACACAGCGATCCATAAGGGTCGTAAGAAATTGTGCCAACAGGTGGTGTTTGTCAGGGAGACTCCTTTTGCTCCTTTCGGCATATAGCCATTCTAGGACCCCATGTTTCTGATACAAGCAACCGATGTATGGGGCGTTAGAGAGAACCACGGCGTAAATCGGTTCCACCCTATCGACCTATACTATGGTGGTGGTACATTTTTGTAAAATACTCTTTATGGCCTGTTTTGTGGCCAGGGTCCAATGCCGGGGGGAAGTGAGCAAGGAGTCTCCTTTTAGTATATCATATAGGGGATACATGTCTGACTCAGGAATAGGCACAGTGGATCGCATCCATTGTATAGACCCTATTAATTTTTGAAAGTCATTAAGGGTAGTACAATTCTCCAGGTTTACCTCTGGCGCCCGGCGGGCAATGTGGCCGCTATTAAGTGTATGGCCGAGGTATTGAAAGGGATCGGCGTCCTGGATTTTATGAGGGGCCACCTGGAGGCCCCGAGACTGCAAAGCGTCTAAAACGTCTTTGGTCAGGTTCTCAAGGGTGTTAGGGTCTTGTGTGGCCATAAGGATGTCATCTATGTAATGGAGGATGATTGCTGTGGGGTATTTCCTCCGCAAGGGCTGCAATATGGCAGCAACAAAGGCTTGGCACATAGTTGGACTGTTTGCCATGCCCTGCGGTACGACCGTGAATTGGTACCTTAAGGAGGGACTCTGAAAATTAAGTGAGGGAACGGTAAAGGCAAATTTCTCTCTATCCTCAGGATGTAGGGGAATACTATAGAAACAGTCTTTGATATCAATGATCTTAATGAGTGATCCCTTCGGGATGAATGAGGGCATAGGCAACCCTGTTTGCAGGGGGCCCATGGGGACCATACATTTGTTCACTGCCCTCAGATCAATGAGCATTCTCCAAGTTCCTGCTTTCTTTTTTATTACAAATATAGGAGAATTATAGGGGCTAGTTGTGGGTTCTATTCTTTGCTGAACGAGTAGCTCATTAACAATGTCCTGCAAAGCAGTGAGCTTCTCTACTGATAGGGGCCACTGCTCAACCCACACAGGTGAGTGGGTTTTCCAGTTTATTTTACAGCTCACCGTGGCGGTGACCCCAAGTAGTTTGTTGCCAAATGTTCAGGAGTTGTAAGGTATAAATGCAGTTGCTCTAACAAGTCTCTTCCCCATAAAGCGGAATTTAAGCCAGAAATCCGCAAGGGTTGAAGAAAACCTTCTTGATTTTCATAGTGCCACGATAGGTGGCGTTCTGCTTTTTGGGCTTGTTGGTGACCACCCACACCGAGTACGGGGGTGGAGAATTGTTGCACAGGCCAGGAAGGGTCCCATTGGGGGTTGTCTATAACTGAGACATCAGCCCCCGTATTGACCATACCCCTCACCGGCCGTCCCTCTATCTCTATAATTAACATGGGACGTTGTCGCCCCACCTCAGAACACCAATTGACTTGAGAGATGCATTGCCCCTCCCCCTGGGGAAGGGGTATGCCTCTACCAACTGCCTGCCCAGGTGTTAAAGGGACAGGATAACTATGAGGGTTAGTAAGATAGATGGTAGTACTTCCCGGAGGAAGCACTTGGGTGTGAGTTATGAAAGGAGAATAGCCTGCCGGACCTACTACCAACCGAGGGCAGGAGGCAGTGGGAACTTCAACTGAGCTAGTAGTCCAGGGGGCAACACATTCCTTGCTTGACTGAGTGGGGCAGATCAAGGTCTGGATTGGAGCAACGCCTGACGGTACTCTTCCTGCAGCTGAGGGTGCTCCTGTGGGTTGGCTCCAAGATGGAGCGGGGGTGTGGCCTGTGGGCCCAGTCCCCCCGTGGGGAGTTCTACGGGGAAAACCTTCATTCCGGGGCCCCCACAAGGAGGGCCCCGCTTCCCGTTTCCCGACCCGCTGTTGTTTCTTTTGTTCTTAGAGGGGGTTTCTAAGAGTCTCTCTACCCAACTCTTCCAAAGTAGGAGAAGGGCCTAAGCCTGCGAGGGCTGAGAGATATTCTGGTCTTAGACCTTCCTTCACTAGTTGGGGTATGAGCATAGTCGCTCCTGGGGAGTGGCCCAACAGGCGTTGTACCAAGAGTTGAACCCCACTGACAAAATCATTGGGGTTCTCATTAGGGCGTTGTTTCAGGCCCATCAGTTTTTCCCTTTCTGAGCCCTGGGTCTCTATTTTTCCAAAAGCACGTAAATGACATTCTTGTACGGCAGCAAAAACTTGGGGATCATACAAAACTTGGTTGCTAGGTTTTTTCCACCTGCCCGTGCCCGTGATCATCTCCAAGCCTTCCTCTACGTTGGCCACCTGCTTCTCCTCTACCCAGGATTCTGCCTCTCGCTTAACTAGAGCTGACAGTGCGACAGCCTGTCCTGGTGAAAGAACAGCACCGGCAACCTCCTTCCAATCAAAGGGTGTCCAGGGCCAAGCAGAAGAAATTGTAACCAACAAATGCTTGACGTAAGGTGAGGAGGGGCCGTACTTAGTGACGGCATCCTTCAATTCCTTTAGGAGTTTGAAGGGTACCGGTTTGTGGGTGCGGCACCAGTCAGCTCGTCTGTGAAGACGGGGCATAACAAGGTCGGCTTTCGGTCCCAATCCTCCCAACTAATGTCTTCCCCTTCTTCTATAGCTGCCTTCAAGCTACGGGTTAACATGCTCTCAGGCTAAGGCTGTCGCTGTGCGCCAAAGGAAAGGCGCGGGGGGGGGGGGGGACGAGCCAGATCCCACAGACAGCGTAACCCAAGTCTTTTCCTGTACTTCCCTCGGAGCTTTTCCCAGCCTGCTTTGCTCCTACTTCCTCCTTCTTGTTTGCCACGTCGGCTTCTTCTCCCTCAGCACCATCTTTTTGAGCCTCTCTCAATTCACCCCAAGGGTAAAGTGGGGGTGGTGCCCGTGGCCGCACAGCAGCTTCCTCATCTGAAGTCTCCCCTAAAGACTCCCCCACCTAGGTGCTGTTATGCTCTGTAAAAGAGGGTCGCGAAGCTCCTCGCAACAGCATTTGTATGACAGCATAAAAGGTGAAGTCCTGATCAGTCAGGGCACTGGGGTTAATTTTTTCATAGGAGGTCATCTGTCTGCCTACTATACCCCAATTCTCCTTTGAAATCCCTGAATGTTCTAGCCACGGGGATATTTCCCAGATCTTTCCTACAAAACCGCGGCATTGCTTTATGTGGGGCTTTATGTGCTGCTGCTTACACAGCTTGTAAAGCTGGCAGGCAAGCACTGCCTTGTCCTCGGGCTTGATCAGGGGAACACTATACCTCTGACTCATGCTTCCTCTTCCCAGGCTAGTCCTGAGGCTGTCTAGTCCTTCTCCTTCGTAAAGGAGGTCAAGCGGCTTTCCCTGGCTTCAGATCCCTCAGGTCCCTGTTCGGGCACCAGTTGTTGTGAGCTGGCGGGTCCCTAGCTGACGTAGTGCACTTAGTCAGCTATCCCACCCAAGCCTTTGCTTGCATACTCACCCCGTAGTCTTCAGATGTCTCCGGCCCCTCCAAGGGTGGAGGGGAATGACTAGACAGAACACCCGAGTTGGCAGTTGTGTAGTTTTATTGATTACATTGCTTGCTAAACTAAGCTTTCTCGGTCTCTGCCCGTGGTCCCCGAAAAGTCCCCCGCAAGAGTCCCTCCAAGCCCTTTACCTAGCGATCCCGTCTCCTCCCCCCTCCGCCCGTGCTCCTCCCCTGTTCCTCCTTTGTAGGTGGAGCTCCGACCCGTTACAGAGGCCCTCCCAGTACCCATTGGACGGTTATTGAGCGTCAGGCGTCTCTGGGAAGGTCTTAGCCTCCAGGCGCCCCTGGGCAGGTACTAACCTCCAGGCGTCTCAACTCCCCTACAGGAGACCGGGGTCCAGAGCAGGGCCCTAACAATGCTCCACTTGAGTCTTGTATTGGAAAGTCAAATTTTCTATTCAGCTCTGGTCTTTTTATCAAGAATTCTTGAAAGTCCTCTATTTCACTGAATGACCATTTTTTCCCCTGCAGGATTATACTCAATTTTGCTGGGTAGGTGATTCTTGGTTGTAATCCCATCTCCTTTGCCCTCTGGAATATTATATTCCATGCCCTGCGGTCCCTTAATGTAGAAGCAGCTAAATCTTGTGTTATCCTGATTGTGTTTCCACAATACTTGAATTGTTTCTTTCTGGCTGCTTGTAATATTTTCTCCTTGACCTGGAAACTCTGGAATTTGGCTACAATATTCCTAGGAGTTTTCCTTTGGGGATCTCTTTCAGGAGGAGATTGGTGGATTCTTTCAATTTCTATTTTGCCCTCTGGTTCTAAAATATCAGGGCAGTTTTCCTGGATAATTTCTTGAAAGATGATGTCTAGGCTCTTTTTTTGATCATGGCTTTCAGATAGTCCAATAATTTTTAAATTCTCTCTCCTGGATCTATTTTCTAGGTCAGTTGTTTTTCCAGTGAGATATTTCACATTGTTTCCTAATTTTTCATTCTTTTGGATTTGTTTTACAGTGTCCTGATTTCTCATAAAGTCACTAGCTTTCAATTGCTCTATTCTAATTTTTCAGGAAGTATTTTCTTCAGTAATCTTTTGGACTTCCTTTTCCATTTGGCCAATTTTGCTCTTTAGGGCATTCTTCTCCTCATTGGCTTTTTGGACCTCTTTTGCCATTTGGGTTAGGCTATTTTTTAAGGTGTTATTTTCTTCAGTATTTTTTGGGGTCTCCTTTCACAAGCTGTTAACTTACTTTTCATGATTTTCTTGCATCACTCTCAGTTTTTCCTCTACTTCTCTTACTTGCTTCTCAAAATCCCTTTTGAGCTCTTCCAAGGCCTCGGACTGATTCATATTTTTCTTGGAAGTTTTGGATGTAGGAACTTTGACTTTGTTTTCTTCTTCTGGTGGTATGTGTTGATCTTCTTTGTCACCAAAGTAAGATAATATAGTCTGACTCTTTTTGCTCTGCTTGCTCATGATCCCAACCAATTACTTGAGTTTTAAACTCTTTGTCAAGGTAAAAGTCTGTTTCCAATGTGGAGAATGTACTGTCCCAAGCTTCGGGGGTTTGTACAGCTGTTTTCAGAGATACTTCTAGGGACCTGAAAATTTTCAGTTCTTCCAAGGTGGCATGGTAAGGGGCGAAGTGTTTCCTCTCCACCGCCACAACAAGCTTTACCACGCCAGCACTCTTCCTCGCCCAAGGACCACCCCTCAGAACTGTGACTCGGATCTAAGCATGGGCAAAGCAAGAGATTTCTGCCTCAGCCCTGGCAAAGAGATCCTTGCAATCCCCCTCTGATCAGCCACTCGATTCCCCCTCAGTCTGTGGGCTGGAAGCTCAGAAGCCAGCCGCTGCCCTGAGGGCACGCTCTGGACTTGTGGCTGAGACCTAGCTTCTTCTCTCACCGCAGTCACAGACTTTTCCCACTGACCTTCTAAGTTGTCTTTGGCGTTCGTGAGTTGAGAAGTCTGGAAACTGCCATTGCTGCCCGCGATTCAGTCCTCTGAGGCCTGCTCCAGGGTTGCCGCGGCCTGCGCGCCCACGCCACATTGCGCTCCTCTCCCTGCCTGGCGCAATATATCTTTCTGATCAGCCATCCAGGTTGTCTTGGGCTGGAAATTTGTCTTACTCTGCTTTTTTGTGGGTTCTGCTGCTTTAGAATTTGTCTAGAGCCATTTTTTATAGGTATTTGGAGGGGTTTGGGGGAGAGCTCTAGCAAGTCACTGCTTTCCCTCCGCCATCTTGGCTCCACCTAAAAAAAGTGAAATTTTCTGATGAAACTGGTTCTACTGATGCTGCAGCTGCTGCCAAGTTTCAGAACGTGTTGAGTAGATTGATTGAAAAAAAGGTTACCTATCAGAGCAAGTGTTTAATGCCAGGAAGACTGGTCTGTTTATGAAATTGGTAGGAAAGCACATACATATAACAAAAGGCATCTCCAGAACCCCATGGCTCAAGGCTTTTAAGGGGCATTAGACCCTACTGTTGAGTACCAATGCCAGTGGTGACTTCAATTGTAAGCCAGTGATGATCTACCAAGCCCCAATCCCAGGGTTTTGAAAGGGAAAACAAAATCAGAATGCCAGGGCATTGGCAGTGGAATAGAAAAGCATGGACGGCTGCAGAGATCTTCTGGGACTGGTTCAACAACTGTTTCATTCTGGAGGTAAAATGATATATGCAGGGAAAGAACCTTGCATTCAGAGTTCTTTTAATACTTGACAATGAACCAGTTCATATTCATGAGCAGCTGGAAAATGCCCACAAAAATGTAGAAGCTGTTTTTATGCCACAAAACACCACATTTTTGATCCAACCTTTGGATTAAGGAATCATAAAAGACTTCAAGTCTCATTATACCAGGGAAACCTACTACAATGCCTGTGACTACTTGGAAGTGACCTCAGAAACCACCATGATGTATTTCTGGAAATCTGTCACTGTGCTTCAGGTCAATGATTACATTAATGTAGCCTGGGGAAATGTTTCACAGGCTGCCTTGAATAACTGCTGGGAAAAAAAATATGGCCTGCTTATATCCAGGAATTTGAAGGCTTTAAATGTGTGGATGAAGCAGTGAAGCAGAATGTTAAAGCAATCATGCATCTAGCACACACCATTGGAAGTGAAGGGTCTGAAGATATGGGAGAGGAAAATCCTGCAGGAGCATCCAGGGGCTGACAAATGAGGAGTTAGATGCAATGGCTCAGGAGGGTCTTCAAGGCAGCGAAGATGATGATGACAAATAAACTCCCCAAATGGTGCCACTCACAATTTTCAAGCTTGAAGGGTGATTTGGCATAATTGATCAGCTGACTGGAGACAATGAGTCTACCGATCCCATCATCAATTGCAACATCAAGGTGAAACATTAACTTATCTCTGTTATGCTCCCATACTCTGAGACAGTTAAGGATCTCAAATGGTGCACAAAGCAGATGCCATTCACAGATTATTTCATGATGGTGCATCCTTCACGGTCTCCAATACCATCCACCAGTCATGAAGGACAGAATGTCAGATGTGAGGTCAAGACATTGCCAGTCTTGGCATCTTTTGAAAGCAGCAACTAAAGTACCAGCAACTTCTCCCTTGGTTTTCAGAGGGTGGCCAAGGTAGAGAGGTTTACAGCAGCATAGTGCACAGATAAATACTCTCACACTGCTATCTGACACAGTGGAAGGTAAAATTCAGGGTAAAAAAGTTTTAATTTAAGAATTTTATTTGCTGAATAGTATTTATGTTATTGTGAATTTCATGTGTTATTAAAAGCAAATATTGTCTAAAATAATTTTTAATTGAGATGTTAGCACAAAAGGTCACAGAATTCTAGGGAATTATTAGTGAGAAAAAACGTTTTTCATATTACTGATTTTATTTTGTGTACTGCATTTTATGGGTGATTTCATAGTTACTGTGTTAGGAAAAATGTACATTATCAGAATAAATGTTTTGTTATAAAGAATTGTATACATAAAAGTGTGTTTTCAATAATCTCTAGCAAAAGATTACAGTTTTGGGTAGACATGGGAACCCAACCCTCTATTTCCCATAGATTCAATGTATCACCATTTTCATTTTTCACTTTTGAGCCATTTTCTAGGAATGTTACCCCCATGAAAGTCAAGGAATGACTGTATTTGTATTCCTGGAACTTAGCATGGTGCCTGGCACATAGTAAGCACCTAATTAATGCTTGTTGACTGACTGATTTTTATAGATAAGTCTAGAGATGCTAAGTGCATTGTTCAAGATCACCAAACTAGTAAGTGGTCAGATTTGAACTTAAGTCTTCTGATTCCAAATCCAGCATGTCATCCACCATGCCATGTTGTCTCCCCTTTATGAACTCAAGCTGATTCCTCCTTGGCCCTCACATTTATTTTGAAGAAATATGTACTCAGCCTGCGGATAAAAGATTATTTAGCTTCTAAGAAATCTTCTAATTAAAAAAACAAACAAACCAGACGCACAATAAAGTTTAAATTTGGTTTTAACCATTTTCTCTAAGAAAATAAGAAACTCCTAAGTTTCTTGTGGGCAGAGATGTCATCTTATACACTCATGTCTCCCACAGTATTAAGTTCAATACATACTTTTGTGTGTACGGATTTGGGAATATGTATGCATTTCTGGGCATGTGTATAATACATATTAGCAGGGAGGTAGATGGCAGAGTGAATAGAGGGCTGGGCCTGGAGTCAGGAAGACATATCTTCCTGAGTTCAAATCTGTGCTTAGACACTAGCTATGTGACCCTGGGCAAGTCACTTAACCCTCTTTGCCTCAATTTCCTCTTCTATAGAATGAGTTGGAAAGGAAATGGCAAACCACTTCAGTATCTTTGCCAAGAAAATCCCCCAAATGGGGTCACAAAGAGTCAGACATGACTAACCAATGAACATGCTGATCAGACCTTTATCATAGTCAAATTACAGTTTTGGATGTCACATTTTAGGGATGATGTTGATAAACTGGATGCATGTAGAGAAAGGCAATTTGTATTTAGGTGCTTAATAATTGTATGATTTAATTTAGTTCACTAGGATGATTAAGAGCCTCAATATAATACTATATGAGGATCAGCTGAAGGAACGGGGGATGTTTAATTGGCAAAAGACAAGGAACATAATGACCACAACTATTTGAAGGGCTGTCATCTGGAAGAAGGGTTAGATTTGTTGAAGTTTTTTTTTGTTGTTGTTTTGTTTTGTTTTGCTTTTTGGTGAGGAGATCGGGTTAAGTGGCTTGCCCGTGTCACACAGCTAGTAAGTGTTAAATGCCTGAGGCTGCATTTGAACACAGGTCTTCCTGACTCCAAGGCCAGAGCTCTATTCACGGCGCCACCTAGCTGTCCCTTGTAGAAGTTTTTAGAGATAAATTTGGGGTCCACATAATAGGAAAATTACTAATTATTAAAGCCACCCTGAACTAATATGGACTACCTTGGTTGGTGTTGGGAAACAATAACCACACTACTACTTGTCCATTACATTATAATGGGGATTTTGTTCAGGTACGAGCTTAGACTACATCGCTTCTGGGATCCCTTCCCTATCTGAGATTCGGTGATTATATATCTCCTGACTGTCAAGAGAGCCTATGGAAAATACCTTCAGCAAGTTACCAAACTGTAACTACTGTGGAATGGAAGTAATTTAATTAATGGTAAAATGTCTGTCATGAAGAAATGCTACTAGTGGCATACATGGTTTTGGTGACTGATAAAGAATGTTGAAAATGAAAAATCAAAGCAAGTGTTTTATGCAAAACTGCTGTGAAGATTATGATTCTAGATGACTAGCTATTTCAAGAAAAAATATCCCTATATAGAAGGGCGACAGATCAACCAGGTCATGTTAGATAGAGTAGATGGAGGCAGTGTGTCATGATGATTAGGACTTTGGATTTGAAGTCAAGGAGACCTGGGTTTAAATAGTGTGTCAGATACTTATTAGCTGTATGACCCTGGACAATGACTTAACCTCTTTGTGCCTCAGTTTCCTCATCTGTAAAATGTCAGGGTGGGGCTTGTTGCCTCTGAGGTTGCTTATAGCTCTATGTTTTTTTTGGAGGCAACATAAATCTTCTTTCTTCCTTTTTACATCTTTGTTCAACAAGCAACTGTTTGATCTATTGGTTTCTTTTGTGAACCCACCACCGGGGGAGAGTACTTCCTACCACTTTGGTTCATGGACCAGGGTATATAATGCACTATATAGTGGTTTATAGGGCAGCTAGGTGATGTAGTGGGTAGAATACTGGGCCTGGAGTCAGGATGACTCATTTTCATGAGTTCAAATGTGGCTTCAGCACTTACAGCTGTGTAGTCCTGGGCAAGTCACTTAACTCTGTTTACCTCAGTTTTCTCATCTGTAAACTGAGCTGGAGAAGGAAATGGCAAACCATTCCGGTATCTTTACCAAGAAAACTACAAGTGGGGTCATGAAGAGTCTGAAGTCATGAAGACATGACTGAACAACAATATGGTGGTTTACCAGTCAGTCTTCTGTGAATTTGGTTTGTGATTCAATTCCCTACTGACTGATCACAGCTGGGTGAACTGTTTCTGAGCCTCCAAAGCTAAAGAATCAAATCCAGGAATATGCAGACTCCATCAAGGCACGGTCAATTATACCAGAAATTCCAATCTGGAACCACCAGCTTCTCTTCTAAGCACCCTAGCTCACAGATGCCCACTTTGGTGCAACCACATACCACAAATATTCAATGAACTTTTAACCTACCATTTCTTTTTCCTTTGGCTGACACTCTTCTGACTCATTTTAGCTATATAAATATTATAATAATAATAACTAACATTTATATAGATAGAGCTTATGATGTGCTAGGCACTGTGCTAAGTGCTTTACAATTATCTCATTTGATCACAACAACTCTGGGAGATAGGCACTATTATTATCCTCATTTTATAGATGTAGAAACTGAGGCAAACAGAGGTTAAATAACTTGCCTGGGGTCACAAAGACAGTAAGTGCCTGAGGCTGGATGTGAACTCAGGTCTTTCTGATTCCAGTCCCAGTGCTCTAACCACTATCATGCCTAGCTGCCACTAATATAGCAATATAACAATTGTCATTTCTATGTTTGTGTCTTAAGGCTGATTTTTTTTTTTTTTTGGTGAGGCAACCGGGGTTAAGTGACTTGCCCAAGGTCACACAGCTAGTAAGTGTCACGTGTTCTGTCTGAGGCCAGATTTGAACTCAGGTCTTCCTGACTTCAGGACTGGTGCTCTATCCACTGTGCCACCTAGCTGCCCTTAAGGCTGATTTTTAACACAATGAGGCAAAGGAACATTTTATTTCTAAAATTTATTTTTATTGGTATCTTTTGTTCTTACATCACCTTAGTTTCTGACAAAGTTTATAAAATAAAGAGAAAAAATCAGTTGAGCAAAATTAATGAAGATATTAGCTATATATGACAGAATATGCAATATTCCACACCCATAGTTCCCCAACCTCTGTAAAGAGGGGAGGGAGGTGAATTTTCTCAACTCCTCCCTAGACCCAAGTTTGACTGTTATAATTACAGTGTTACAGAGTATTCACTTTTTTTCGTTCTTTTTATTTACACTGTCATATCCATTGTGTATATATTTTCGTGGTTCTTCTTCAGTCATTCTGTATCAGTTGATATGTCTTCCTATGCTTCTCTGAATTCTTCATACTTTTCATTTCTTAAGGGCACAGTAATACTTCATTACATTCATGCATTCAGGCATCACAATTCATCAAGCCATTCAGTAGCTGATGGTATCTGCTTTGTTTTTAGTTCATTGCTACCACAAAAGTACTGGGCAATATTTTAGATAATGACCACATACTCCTAGCAAAGAGGCATCATAGCACAGCAGATAGAAAGCTGGACCTGGGAATCAGGAGAACCTAGGCATTGATTAGTAGTGTAACCATGTTCAGGTCACTTAACTTCTCTAAGCCTCAGTTTCTTTATCTGTAAAATATTTCTAATACCCACTTTACAGATTGTTGTGAGGTTCAAATGAGATAACATATGTAATTAGCTGCAAATTTAAAATCTACATATTATTATTATTGTGTAGCACCATGACTAGGAATCATTTTTTATAACTTCTTCCTTTCAATCTTATTTTTACTAATGTCTTTTTATTTTTATATCACCTTAATTTCTAAATATATCTTTTTCTCTTGTAACAAAGATTTTAAGAATGAAAGAAGAAAACAAGCATTTCAGCAAAAACAATCAACATATTAACTGTATCTGATAGGATATGCAATACTCTACATCCATAATCCCTCACTTCTGCAAAGTGAGGAGGAAGGCACATTTTATTAATTCTTCTACAGGACTAAGTTTGATCAGTATAATTAAACACCATTCAGTCTCTTTTTTTGTTCCTCCCAGTTACATTATTGCACTCATTGCATTTGTGTTTCCCTGGTTCTGCTCACTTTACTCTGCTCATGTAAGTCTTCTCATACTTCTCAGAATTCTTCATTTGTCATTTCTTATGAGTCCAGTAATATTTCATTAATTTTGTCTAGTAAGTTGCAACCTTAATCACCCCACTCCCTATTTTTCAACTTCTCTAAACCTACTGGTTTCTTCCCTATAGCCTTTAAGCTTTCCATCTCCCCCATCCTTAAATCTTTACTAGATGATACCTTTCCCTCAAGTTCTCATACTATTCTCAGCCAAACTCCTACATTTTTGCATTCATATCCTATTCTCTACTCACTCCTTAATTCTTTGCAGTCTATCCGCTTACCTCATCACTTACTGCAACTGCTTTCTACAAGTTATCAGCAATCTCTTAATTGAAAAAATTGGATGGTCTTTTCTCACACCTTACCCTTTTTTAACAAAATACATTTGAGACTATCACGCCCTTTCCTCCCTGGTTTTTTTTTAAATTTTTATTGGTGACACTGGTTCTCCTCCTAACTATGTGACTGCTCCTTCTCAATCTCCTTTGCTGGTTTATCGTCTGGTTTATCTAAGCCCCAATCTGTAGTGTTCCTCATGTTCAGGCTCTGACCTGGACCCTCATCTATCTACACATACTCTTTCTCTTGGTTACCTCTTCAGTTTCCATGGTTTTAATTATAATCTCTGTGAGATGATAGATTTATATATTCCATACACAAACATCTCCTCCACTGCACCCACAATGAGTCCTCTATCATCATGTACCTATTGGATATTTCAAACTGAATGTTTCGAAGCCATTTCAATTCAACATGACCAAAACAGAACTCATTATCTTTACCCTCAAATACTTCCTTCTTCCAAATTTTCCTAGTTCTGTCAAAGACACAAATATTTCACTAGTTTCACAGGTTTATAACCTTGGAATTTTTCTCAACTCTTCACTCTCCTATATCTTTCACATGCAACAGTTTCTAAGTCTTGTTCTTTCTACCTCCACATTTCTCCCATCAGAACCCTTTTCTCTACTCACCCAGCTACTATCTTAGCTCAGTCATTCATCACTTCTCACCTAGATTATTTCAACAACCTCCTAAAAATTTTCCCTGCTTCATCTCTCCCTGATCCAATATAGCCTTCATAAGTTGCCAAAAAGATTTTCAAGTACAGATCTAACCATATAACTCCCTTTAGTCAAAAAATTCCAATGGCTCCCTATTGGAACAAATTTAAACTCTTCCTTTTGGCATTTTTAAGACCTTTATAATACGGCCCTAACCTACCTTATCAGCCTCATTGTATATTATTCCCTTCCAGTACCCTGCAATTCAGACAAACTAGCCTTCTCTTTGTTCATCACACATGACACTCCATCTTTCTTCTCTATTCCTTTGTACTGGTTATTCAACAGGCCTGGAATGTGCCCCCTCCTCACCTCTGTCTCCTAGTTTCTCGCTCTTCCTTCAAATCTCAGTTCAAGCACCATCTTCTACATGAAGCCTTTCTTGATCTCCACTGCTACTGCCATCTTCCCCTATCTTGCATTTAAGTATTTTGCATTTATTCTCTTTATACTTATTCTAAGAATAAGTACTGTTTCATTCCTTGTATTTCTATTCTTGGTGCCTAGGACAGTGTCTAGAATATAGTAGATGCTTAATAGGTGCTCATTGATTACGCTGCATTTATACATCACAAGTTACTTAGTGATTTCTCAACATTTTATTTCCAATTATTCACTACCACAATGTTGCTAAGGATATTTTAGCATATACACAGTGTTTCTTTTTATTTTTAATTTCTTTTTGAAAGTTATACAACAGTGATTTCTGGGTCAAAGCAATGGATATTTATTTTTTATTTTTTTTTTCTTAGTGTTATTCCTAATTGCTTTCCAGAACGACTGGACCAATCCACACCACCAGCAAACACTGCATTAGTGTGCCTGGTTTTCTAGCATCCCTCCAACACAGATTATTCCCCTCTTTTGTCATCTTTGCCAATTTGCTGGATGTGAGGTGACACCTCAGCATTATTTTTATGTGTATTTCTTTTATTATGAGTGATTTAGAGCAATCTTTCCTATGGTTAATAGTTGCCAATTATTTTGACCATTTCTTATTTTTCGACCACTTCTTCATTGGCTTTTTGTCTCATATAGCTGTAATTCACTATATATTTTGGGTAGTGGACCCACCTTCATCGGAAATATCTGATGGAAATATTTCCCCCCACCCAGAGTACTTTTTCTTTTTTATTTTAACTGCATTGATTTTGTTTTCATGCAAAAATTTTCTAGTTTTATGAAATAGAGATCACCTATTTTACCTTTTATGATCAACTCTGTCCCTTGGGTTGGTTAAGAATTTTCTCCCCTCGCTAAAATTTTGAGTTTATTGTGCTATATAACAAAAGATGTTGACTGTATCAATAATATTTAAAATGGTCTTTCAATACTTACGTTTTGTTATTTTTTAACATTAATGAGTATTGTACTTTCTCAAAGTCTTTTTAATAATAACAATAAATATAACAGCTAAAATTTATATTTAGTACCCAGTATGCACCAGGCACTATGCTAAGCACTTCACAAATATTATCTCATTTGATCCTCACAGCACCCCTGGAAGGCAGGTGCTATTACTGTCCTCATTCGTTTAGGAAACTGAGGCAGAGATTAAGTGACTTGCCCTGGATAACACAGCAAGTAGGTGTCTGAGGTTGGATTTGAACTGCATTTATTGATATAGCCATATTGTTTAAAGTAGTTTTCAATATAAGTATGCTAATTGATTTCCTAATTTTAGACCATCCTTATATCTCTGGTATAAATCCAACTTGATCATAATGACATTTTTTTATATTTTGCTATAGTCTTTTGCTAGGATTTTATTTAAAATTTTTACATCCAGAAAAATACTATCCACATCCAGAGAAAGAACTGATGGAATCTGAATGCAGATTGAAGCACATTATTTTTTACTTTATTTTTGTGTTTTTTTCTTGGTCTGTTTTTTCTTTTACAACATGACTGACATGGAAACGTTTTTCATGATTGCACATGTATAACCTATATCAAATTGCTAACCATCTCAGGAGGGGAGGGAAGGAGAGAATTTGGAACTCAAGAAATTTAAAAAACATGTTAAAAATTGGTTTTACATGCAATTGGGAAAAGATAATTTTTTTTGGAAAAATTTTACATCTATAATCATTAGTGATATTACTCAATACTTCTTTTTCTTTGCTTTATCCTTCTCTGGCTTAGGTAGAACTATATTTGTCTAATAAAAAAGTCTAGAAAAATTTTTTTCTTAATTTTTGAGAATAATTTGTGTAGCTTGGCTAATAACTACGTTTTAGATGTTTAGAGGTCCAACTCTCTCTTGAAAAAGTTTATTGATGATTTTTGTTTTTACCTATTTGCCTCCAACTCCCACCCCCTTATTAAATCCTTTCTTTCTATCTGTCTCTTTTTTAAAGACTGGGTCTCTCTATCATACCCAAGTGCAGGGGCTACTCACAAGCCCAATCCCACTACTGATCAGCATGGGTACTTCCATTTCTGACCTTGACTGGCTCGTCCCTCCTTAGGCAACCTAGTGGTCCCTGCCCTCCATTCCCAGGGGCTCACCAATTTAATGCCAAACTCAGTGTAAATATCTAACTATGCTCTAGCTTTAGACCTCCCTGGTAGCTAGGATTATAGGAGTGTACCATCATGCTTGGCTCCAATGTCTTAAGTAATACCCTTTTGCTCTTTTCTTTTCCAAGATGTTTTCCCTTGTTTTGTCCTCATTATTTATCTCCCTTTCCAATATTTTATAAATTTTATTTTCTGATTCACAGATTTAAACTTTAAACTTTTGCAGAGGTTCCCAAAGTGGGCGATACTGCCCCTTAGAGGGGTGCTGGAACAATCTAAGGGGTCAGTAGTAGCCTCGGGTGAAATTGAGGGGTGTTAAATAAAAATAAGGAGGTGATGGAAGCATAAGGAAAGAAGAGAAGAGAATTTTGAAAAACTGTTCATATATGTTTCATCTGTTGTGTGACAGAGTTAAAATTGTAGTGATTACATCATTTTCCAAATAAACACACAAAATGCAAGTTATAACTGATCAACGGTCAAGTCCACTGACAGGTCTTAATAAGCATGTGTTGGCAGGTGAGTGTGTCATGCATTGTTGGGAAGTCCAGTATGCATTGGCAGGAATATATGCATGTAATGACTTGTTTACAATATGATACTATACGGTTACATGATGTAATACTATGTTATCAAAATTTCAATGCAGGAAAAAACTCCACAAACTTACAATAAATTATTAAATTTAAGATGTGTCATTTAAAAAATATTTATATTTTTTTGAAATGCCACAAATTTCAAAAAACCGTTAAAGGGTTAAGGATTTCCAGGGGGGTGCTGAGTAATTTTTTTTTGGAAAAGGGGTCAGTAGGCCAAATAAGTTTGGGAACCTCTGCTTTAAAGTATCACATAAGTAGAAGTTATCATAGTTGCTATTTTGCAACAGCACACTTAATAGAATTCATTTTCAGAAATTCAAAGATTAGGGTCTCGGCTCTACAGCTGGAATTCCCACCCTTGGATCATAAATACCTCAGGACATATGTACATATCACAATGGCTATTCCAGTATTTTCCAAATCAATTTAAATTTTCTTTAACATAAACAAAAATTGGCCCCATACGGTTTATTAGGGACATGAGACTGCAGTGGTTGTCAAAGAACCAAACCAATAACAACAGGCAGGGCACTGCTCTAGAAAATACTGAAAATCATGATAACTAAAGACTTGGGATCAAATACTTTATACCTTATTATTAGGCTTGGGTATAAAGTTTCACCATTATCCTAGGCAACCTGGTTCTACAGTACAGAATAATTTCATTATTTTGAGTGTGATCATGTTTCTCTTCTTTCCTTCCTAACTAATGCTACAGCCTTTATCAACACTTGTATATTCGATGACATACTCAGGGTAAATCTGACGCTTATCAAAGATGACATAAGTGGAAGGACTGGTCATATTGTCCACACAGCTGTCACATCCGGTGACATTTTGAGGAAGATGAGTATACTCCATTTTTCCTTGAACAAATGCTCCGACCAAAACTTGGGCAACAAACATAATCCTGTTTTTGGCACTGCTGTTATGATTGTTGTGGGAAGAGCTGGCGTCTTTTGCAAAGTAAATACCTGGGAATAATCAGAAGAGAGCAAGGATGAGGACGACATTGGAAAAAAGAGTGTTTAATACATAAGAACACATTACCACTTTGTGGCTTTGATTCACTGTTTCCACATGACCTGAAATCATATGCATCATTACCATTGATGTTAAAATGATTAAAAATACACCCTTCTATATTTTAAAAAAATCCACTTATTTGAGTCTCACTATAAAAAATATAGTTAAGGCAAGGCAAGTTAACAAGCATTTACTCAAAGTCCACTACATGCCAGGTACCATATAAGCACTGGGGGGAAATTAAAGAAAGGCAAAAAACAATTCATAGTCTAATGGGAGCAGCAACAGGAACAATTATTTTTTTTTCAAGTTCATCATCTTTATTGCTCATATATTCAGAATAATCCATTATACAAATCTTTCAAAATAACTGGATATTACAAGAATAGTTTACAACGTAGCTCTGATTGCACGAACACTCAACACAGGAAACCATTTTTAGGAATACATTTGTTTTCTTTTAAGAATACTTTAATACAAAAAATAGGTCTTTGAACATCTTAGAGCACAGTTCAGTAATAAGAGATTCCTTTCTTATTAGTTAAGATAATGACTTATCATTTCTGGTTTTCTAATGCCATTTAACACAGCACATGTCAAACATATCCAAAGTAGTACTGAGACAGTGCTTTTTGTCTCATTGTCTTTCTGTCTTACTTTTCAAATACTGTTGAGTCTACAAAGTTCAAAGGACTTTAGGCCTTTTTTTACTGATCTGAAAGAATTCAAGTATTCTCTTGACTAGAAGAGTTCATTTAAATAGTTTTCCTTCTGAAATTACCTAGTTTGAACGTTAAGGTATCTCACTAACCCTTAACTGGTGGCACTATCTTTTTCATTCTGATGCAGGTTAGATTATCTAGAATTTTATTTTATTCCCCCTGCCTGGATAGAGTTTTTACATTCCACCTATAGCTCCTAGAAACAGGAACGATTATGTACAAACAAGATAAAGACAGAAAAATTTGAGATAATGAATAGAGGGAAGGCACTAATGAGCACTAAGGGAAAGATTTTCTGTAGAAGGTGGGATTTAAACTCAGACCTGAGCTAGAGAAGCTAGGAATGGGAGATGAAGAGAGAGGGTATTCTAGGGATGGGGGACAGCCACGGAAAATCCCTGGAGTGGGGAAATGAAGGCTGGTGTCACTGGATCACATTTTAGTCTATTTAATAGGTTTGTCTTACATGTACATATATAGAGCAAATATAGTGGAAATAGTACTGAAGTGGGAGCAGGAGTTAAGAGGTCTGGGTTCCAGTCCCTACTCTGCTAGCTGTGTGATCACCAATCAATCAAAAAACCCAAAAAAACAAGCATTTTTTAAGTGCTTGCTGTGTACCAGGCACTGCTTTAGGCACTGGGGATATAATTCCTGTCTTCAAGGAACACACATTTTATCATGAGATAACAGGTACATTAGTAAAGTACAGACAAAACAAATACAAGGTAAATTGGGGCTGAGGGCAGGCACTTGCCGATAGGGGAACATGAAAAGGCTTCATGGAGAGAATGACACCTGAGTAGAATTTTGAAGAAAATAAGGGATTCTAAGAGACTGAAGTGAGGTGGGAGTGCATTCCTGGGACACAGCCAGCGCAAAGGCACAGAGACAGGAGACAAGTGCTGTATATGAGAAACAGCCAGAAGGCCAATTTTGTTGGATCACAGAGTTCAGAAAGGGGAATAATATTTAATATAGTTGGGAAGGTAGTTTGTGGCTAGGTTGTGAAGGGGTTTAAAGGCAAACAGAGGAGCTTACATCTGATCATAAAAACAATTGGGAGGCTTTGGAGTTTATTGTATAGGGGAATAACACAGTCAGATTTGCAATTTAGGAAAATTCTGTTAGCAGCTATGTGGCAGATGGATTAGAGAGGACAGAAACTTGAGGCAAGGAGAACAATTAGAAGCATATTGTTTTGATGAACTATAGCTATATATTGAGGCATTTGTTTTTTCAGGTTTTTTAAAAAATTTACTTAATGGAGGGGTAGTGGGAGGGACAGATTAAAGAAGAAATACTTATTACTTGAAAAATAAAAATAAACTTTTTTAAAGAGAAAAAAATGTATTTACTTAGTTTGTATACATGTTGTATCACCTCAGTAGGCTGTGAATTACCTCAGGACAGAGACTATTATGTTTTTGCTCATTATTGGGATAGTTTTATCTTCCTGTATCAACCATGGTACTCCACCATATCATCATTCTCTGACTCTCTGATTGGAGAATAAGGCCATGAACTCCAAAGCTCCATTTAAGGAGGAAGCTCAGCTCAGATTTCTCATCTCTCACCTGGTTGTACCACTTTGGAACTTCTCCATTATGACCCCATTTCAGGTGCCTTTTCCACCTCATCTCCCCTGCCCCCATTGCCGGAAGCTTCCCTTTATGTGTCTGCCCTCATTAGATTGTAAGAAGGCTTCTAAGCAAAGGCTACAAATCCAACAATCAGTAAAAGAGAGAATAAAAAAATGACTATCATTTTCATTATTTTAGTATGGACTCTAACCATAACCTATGGCATGAAAAACCATTGTTGCCTTTCAACTACAAAAATTAATGACCAATCTATGCAAAACACACCCCCTTATAAAAATTGTTAATGAAACCTTCATTGACCTACCAACGCCATCCAACATTTCTGCTTGATGAAACTTGGGATCATTATTGGGAATCTGCCTAATTATCCAAATCCTTACATGTCTATTCCTAGCTATACATTATACCTCTGACACCCTAACAGCCTTTTCTTCAGTAGCCCACATCTGCCAAGACGTAAACTACGGCTGACTTATTCGTAACCTCCGTGCCAACGGAGTGTCACTATTCTTCATATGCCTATTCCTCCATATTGGCCGAGGAATCTACTATGGCTCCTACCTTTACAAAGAAACATGGAACACTGGAGTGATTCTTCTACTTATAGTTATAGCAACTGCCTTTGTTGGCTACGTTCTTCCATGAGGACAAATATCCTTCTGAGGCGCAACTGTTATTACTAACTTACTATCTGCTATCCCATACATTGGTACCACCCTAGTAGAATGAATTTGAGGCGGATTCTCCGTAGACAAAGCTACACTGACCCAATTTTTCTCCTTCCACTTTATCTTACCCTTTATCATTGCAGCACTAGCCATTGTCCACCTACTGTTCCTCCATGAAACAGGCTCAACTAACCCCTCAGGAATCAATCCTGACTCAGACAAAATCCCCTTTCACCCCTACTACACCGTTAAGGATATACTAGGCATAATCTTAATACTACTTATCCTTCTCCTACTAGCCCTATTTTCACCTGACATACTAGGTGACCCAGATAACTTCTCTCCCGCCAACCCCCTTAACACACCACCCCATATCAAACCAGAATGATACTTCCTATTTGCCTACACAATCCTCTGATCCTGAACAAACTAGGAGGAGTCCTCGCTCTATTAGCCTCTATCCTAGTTCTCCTAGTCATTCCACTCCTTCACACATCCAAACAACATAGCCTAATATTCCGACCTATCTCCCAAGTCCTTTTCTGAATTTTAACAGCCAACCTTTTTATCCTCACCTGAATTGGAGGACAGCCCGTAGAACAACATTACATTATTACTGGACAAACTGCATCCATCACATACTTCTTCCTAATCATTGTCCTAATACCCACAGCAGGATTATTTGAAAACTATATACTGAAACCTAAATGAAGAGTCCAAGTAATTTAACAAAAATACTGGCCTTGTAAGCCAGCAATGAAGGAGATCTCCTTCCTAGGACATATCAAGAAGAAGGCCGTGTACCTCACCATCAACACCCAAAGCTGATATTCTTATTAAACTACTTCCTGAAAATTCTCACACCTTACTTGCAATTCAATTTAAATGACATGTCAATATTAAAAAATTACCTTTCCATTTTACATAAATCCAACACCAGAACTCGTCTCACGTTTCAACATAGAATATGCAGCCGCACCATTTGCCATATTCTTCCTAGCTGAATATGCTAATATTATAGTCATGAATGCCATAACTACTATTCTATTCCTAGGCTCATCACTTAATCATAATTTTACTCACTTCAACACACTTTCCTTCATGATTAAAACAGGAACACTCACATTCCTATTTCTATGAATCCGAGCATCTTATCCTCGATTCTGATATGACCAACTAATGTACTTATTATGAAAGAATTTTCTACCTATTACATCAGCCCTATGCTTATGATTTATTTCCATTCCAATCACCTTATCATGTATTCCACCACAAATTTAAGAAATATGTCTGACAAAAGAATTATCTTGATAGGATAAGTTATAGGGGTGCAAGCCCCCTTATTTCTAGAACAATAGGACTTGAACTCATATTAGAGAACTCAAAGTCCTCCGAGTTTCCCTTATACCACATTCTAGTAGGGTCAGCTAAATAAGCTATTGGATCCATACCCTGAAAATGTTGGTTTATATCCTTCCCATACTAACGTCCCCGTATGTATTCTTAATTATCTCTATCAGTCTACTCCTAGGTACGTCATTGACCCTATTAAGTAATCACTGATTTATAGCCTGACTAGGGCTAGAAATTAATACACTAGCGGTCATCCCCATAATAACATACTCAAATCACTCCTGAGCTTCTGAATCCGCAATCAAATACTTTCTTACACAAGCAACTGCATCAATAATAATTATATTTGCCATCATCTACAATGCCTGAACAACCAATCAATGAACCCTATTCCAAATTTCCGACCAACTAGCCTCAATCCTCATGACGCTAGCATTAGCTATTAACTAGGATTAGCACCATTCCACTTCTGAGTACCTGAAGTCACACAAGGCATCCCACT
Organism: Vombatus ursinus; assembly: GCF_900497805.2. Lineage (NCBI taxonomy): Eukaryota > Metazoa > Chordata > Mammalia > Diprotodontia > Vombatidae > Vombatus > Vombatus ursinus. The sequence continues at coordinate 9,188,745 of NW_020954648.1, forward strand.
TTCATCTGGCATAGTTCTATTGACCTGACAAAAAGTAGCCCCCACATCAATTATATATCAAATCTCACCATCACTAAATATAAAAATCTTAATTACCCTAGCTATCCTATCAACACTTCTAGGTGGTTGAGGAGGACTAAATCAAACCCACCTATGAAAAATCTTAGCATATTCATCAATTGCTCACATAGGATGAATAATCATCATCATCCTAATCAACCCAACCATAACCCTCCTAAATCTACTTATTTATATTGCTGCCACACTAACCCTATTCTTAACACTGAACTTCACATCAACAACAAAAATTAAATCACGAGCCAACTTATGAAACAAATCTACCCCAATAACAATAGTCATCATACTCACCTTACTCTCACTAGGAGGACTCCCACCACTAACTGGATTTATACCAAAATGACTAATCTTACAAGAACTTGTAGCCTACAATAACATTACAATAGCTACACTTAAAGCACTATCTGCATTACTAAATCTATTCTTCTACATACGAATTATTTATACATCAACCCTAACCATCTTTCCATCAACCAACAACTCTAAACTACAATGATCCAATCCACAAACAAAAAAATTGTATTAATTCCATCACTTAGAATCATTTCATCTATACTACTTCCCCTATCACCATTATTTATCACCCTATCATAAATAAGAATTACAAGCCTTTATCTTGCATCATCCGAACGCAAATCGAATACTTGAATTAAGCTAAATTCTTTTAATATCAAGCCCTGGCAGTCATTTGACTGCTTCTTTGAATTTGCAATTCAACGTAATATATACTTCAGAACCAACATAAAGGTTTAGGTTTAAATCAGAACAAAGGCCTTCAAAGCCTTAAGCAGGTGTTTAACCACCTAGACTTTGTTACACTATACCTACCTCATGCCTTTATAAGGGAAGAGAAAAGGTGTGAGGCCCCGGGGATCTCCCTCTATCCTCTCCACTAAATTGGTGGGTATTTATCCCACTTCTTCTTAGTTAACAGCTAAGCGCCTTAACATCTGGCTTCAATTTAATGGTAAAAAGAGATATCTATAGTCTCTGTCTTTGAATTTACAGTTCAATGCTTACCTCAGCCATTTTACCTATGTTCGTTAACCGTTGATTATTCTCAATCAATCATAAAGACATTGGTACCCTATACCTCCTATTTGATGCCTGAGCAGGAAGAGTGGGAACAGCCCTAAGCCTATTAATTCGAGCAGAATTCGGTCAGCCTGGAACCCTAATTGGTGATGACCGAATTTACAATGTCATTGTGACCGCCTATGCTTTTGTAATAATTTTCCTCATAGTAATGCCTATTATAATCGGAGGCTTCAGTAATTGACTAGTGCCTCTAATAATTGGTGCCCCTGACATAGCATTCCCACGAAGAAACAATATAAGTTTCTGGTTACTTCCACCCTCATTTCTCCTTCTACTGGTGTCCTCAACAGTAGAAGCTGGGGCAGGGACAGGGTGAACAGTCTACCCTCCATTAGCCGGAAACCTAGCCCATGCTGGTGCATAAGTAGATCTAGCAATTTTCTCCCTACATCTAGCAGGTATCTCTTCTATGTTAGGGGCTACTTCATCACCACTATTATTAACATAAAACCCCCAGCTTTATCTCAGTATCAGACCCCACTATTTGTTTGATCCGTTATAATTACAGCAGTCTTACTCCTCTTATCACTTCCAGTCTTAGCTGCAGGAATTACTATACTACTAACTGATAGTAACCTAAACATCACATTCTTTGACCCAGCAGGGGGAGGTGACCCTATCTTATTTCAACACCTATTCTGATTCTTTGGCCATCCAGAAGTATACATTCTTATTCTCCCAGGATTTAGCATGATTTCACACATCGTAACATACTACTCCGGCAAAAAAGAACCATTTGGCTACATGGGAATGGTATGAGCTATAATATCTATCAGCTTCTTAGGTTTAATTGTGTGAGCCCATCCCATATTCACAGTAGGGTTAGATGTAGACACTTGAGCCTATTTCACTTCCGCCAGTATAATTACTGTGATTCCAACAGGGGTTAAAGTTTTTAGTTGACTAGCCACCTCCACGGTGGGAACATTAAATGATCTCCTGCAATACTATGAGCATTAGGTTTTATTTTCCTCTTCACAACTGGAGGCCTAACAGGAATTGTTCTAGCCAACTCATCCCTAGACATCGTTCTCCATGATACTTACTATGTAGTAGCACACTTCCATTATGTCCTATCTATAGGAGCTGTATTTGCAATTACAGGTGGATTTGTTCACTGATTCCCCCTATTCACAGGACACACACTTAACGATATATGAGCTAAAATTCACTTCTCTGTAATATTCGTAGGAGTCAATCTTACATTCTTCCCGCAACACTTCCTAGGTCTTTCTGGTATGCCACGACGATACTCAGATTACCCAGATGCTTATACACTATGAAACGTACTCTCATCAATTGGCTCTTTCATTTCACTCACAGCTGTCATCCTGATAGTATTTATTATCTGAGAAGCCTTTGCATCCAAACGTGAAGTCTCCACTGTAGAACTAACAACCACTAACATTGAATGACTTTATGGCTGTCCCCCACCTTATCACACATTTGAACAGCCAGTGTTTGTAAAAGCTTAACAACAAGAAAGGGAGGAATTGAACCCCCTAAAACTGATTTCAAGTCAACTCCATAACCTCTACGACTTTCTCATAAGATATTAGTAATAACCATTACATAACTTTGCCATAGTTAAATTATAGGTTTAAACCCTATATATCTTACATGCCTTATCCAATACAACTGGGCTTTCAAGATGCCACATCTCCTATTATAGAAGAATTAACATATTTCCACAACCATACATTAATAATTGTTTTCCTAATCAGCTCACTAGTCCTGTATATTATTATCTTAATACTCACCATAAAGCTTACCCACACAAGTACTATAGATGCCCAAGAAGGGGAGACAATCTGAACCATCATACCAGCCGTGATCCTAGTATTAACTGCTCTCCCCTCCCTACGAATCCTTTATAAAATAGATGAAATTTATAACCTATATCTTACAGTCAAAGCCATGGGCCATCAATGATACTGAAGCTATAAATATACTGACTATGAAGATCTTACATTTGACTCATACATAGTACTGACCCAAGACTTGTCTCCCGGACAATTCCGATTACTGGAAGTAGACAATCAAGTAGTCCTCCCTATAGAACTCCCAATCCAGATACTTATTTCATCCGAAGACATTCTTCACGCTTGGGCTGTCCCATCTCTAGGACTAAAAGCAGATGCTATTCTAGGACGACTAAATCAAGCTACCTTGACATCTACCCTTCCAGGGGTCTACTATGGTCAATGTTCAGAAATTTGTGGCTCCAATCACAGTTTTATGCCTATTGTGCTTGAAATGACCACACTAAAATATTTCGAGAACTGATCTTCTATAATGCAATCATTTTTGAGAACTAAAACTAATACTATGAGTATTTTAAAGGTTTAAAGCCCCTCAAAACATATGCCACAACTAGACACATCAACCTGATTTTTAATCATTACCCTAATAGTAACTTCACTATTCTACATCTATCAACTAAAAATAATAAATCAAACAATAACTTCCATCCCCCCACAAGATGACAAAAAACTTACCAACAAAAGCTCAATTACCCTGAGATAAAAAATGAACGAAAATCTATTTGCCCCATTCATCACCCCTACGATCATAAGTATCACAACACTACCAATCATTATACTCTTCCCATGTATCATTCTCTCAACCCCAAAACGCTGACTCCCCAATCGTATCCAGATACTATAGATCTGACTAATCCGACTAATCACAAAACAAATGATATCAATGCACAACACACGAGGTTGAACCTGAGCTCTTATACTTATATCACTTATCCTTTTCATTGCATCTACTAACCTCCTAGGTCTTCTCCCATATTCCTTTATCCCAACAACACAACTCTCAATAAATATTGGCATAGCCATTCCATTATGACTGGGCACAGCAATTATAGGATTCCGTAACATCTCTAGCATACTTTTTACCACAAGGAACACCCACTCCCCTTATTCCCATACTAATTATTATTTAAACAATTAGTCTCTTCATCCAACCCCTAGCCCTAGCAGTACGGTTAACAGCTAACATTACCGCAGACCACCTGCTCGTTCACCTAATTGGTTCTGCCACACTAGCCTTATCCTCTATTAGCATAACTGTGTCAATCATTACATTCATCATTCTTTTCCTACTGACAATCCTAGAACTGGCTGTAGCCATAATTCAAGTCTACATCTTTACATTCCTAGTAAGCCTACTCTTGCATGATAACTCCTAATGACTCACCAGACACACACTTATCACATAGTTAACCCAAGCCCATGACCATTAACAGGCTCCCTCTCAGCACTTTTACTAACATCTGGCCTCATCATATGATTCCATTTTAACTCCTCTTCATTGTGCTCATTGGTCTCACATGCATACTTCTTACACTATATCAATGATGACGTGATACTGTATGAGAAGGAACATTCCAAGGACATCACACCCCTGTAGTACAAAAAGGCCGCTGATATGGGATGATCCTATTTATCCTATCAGAAGTATTCTTCTTCCTTGGTTTCTTTTGAGCCTTTTATCACTCAAGCCTTGCTCCAACCCCTGAACTAGGTGGCTGTTGACCCCCTAACAGAATTCATCCTCTTAACACATTCGAAGTGCCACTACTAAATACATCAATCCTATTAGCATCAGGGGTATCAATTACATGAGCCCACCACAGCCTAATATAAGGTAATCGAAAACAAATAATTCAAGCACTATCAATTACAATTCTCTTAGGCCCATATTTTACTATTCTACAGGCTATAGAATATTATGAATCCTCATTTACCATTTCAGATGGAATCTATGGATCCACCTTCTTTGTAGCCACAGGCTTCCACGGTTTACATGTAATTATTGGCTCAACATTCCTAATTGTTTGCCTACTATGACAATTTAATTACCACTTCACATCAACTCACCACTTTGGCTTTGAAGCAGCCACCTGATACTGACATTTTGTAGATGTAGTATGACTATTCCTATATGTACTGATCTACTGATGGGGTTCGTATTTTTCTAGTATAATTAGTACTACTGATTTCCAATCATTAAGTTCTGGGTAAAACCAGAGAAAAATAATAAATCTTATTATTACACTAATTATTAATTCTTTACTGTCAACCATCATTGTTTTGATCACCTTTTGACTACCTCAACTTTATCTTTATCTAGAAAAATCTAGTCCATATGAGTGCGGGTTTGACCCATTAGGCTCAGCCCGACTACCATTTTCACTAAAATTTTTCTTAATTGCTATTACATTTCTACTATTTGACCTAGAAATCGCCCTCCTACTACCATTGCCATGGGCTATTCAACTCTCAAACTCCAACGCAATATTAATCTTATCATACTGCCTAATTTTACTTTTAACAGAAGGATTAGCCTATGAATGACTACAAAAAGGCTTAGAATGAACTGAATAGGTTTTTAGTCTAACTAAGATAATGGATTTTGACTCAATTTATCATGGTCTAAATCCATGAATACGTTATGATCTCCATTAATCTAAATCTAATTATAACCTTCTCACTAGCATTGGCAGGGGTGCGGATCTACTGATCCCACCTAATATCAACACTTCTATGCCTAGAAGGAATAATACTATCACTATTTATCCTAATAGCACTTCTAATTTCTCACTTCCACATATTCTCTACATCAATAGTACCCTTAATTCTACTAGTATTCTCAGCTTGTGAAGCAGGCGTTGGCCTAGCATTACTAGTCAAGACATCTAGCAATTACGGTAACGATTATATCCAAAATTTAAACCTTCTGCAACGCTAAAGATTCTAATTCCCACATTCATGCTAATCCCACTACTTGATGATCCAAAACCCCCTGACTATGAATTAATCCAACAACACATAGTCTACTAATTAGCATCTTCAGCATTATACTATTATATCATAATTCTGACTTAGGATCTAATTACAACAGCACATTCTGCACAGACTCCCTATCAAGCCCATTACTAGTTTTGTCTTGCTGACTTCTTCCTGTAATAATAATGGCAAGTCAAAACCATCTAGCCAAAGAAAATGAAAACCGAAAAAAAACCTACTTAACTATATTAATTATTCTTCAACTATCACTAATCATAGCATTTTCATACTCAGAACTTATCATATTTTATGTTTTATTTGAAACCACACTCATCCCAACCTTAATCATCATCACATGATGAGGGAATCAAAATGAACGACTAAATGCTGGCTTATATTTCCTATTCTACACCCTAATAGGTTCACTCCCCTTACTAGTTGCACTCCTACTTATACATAATAACCTAGGATCACTGCACATCCTAACAATAAGCATGGCACCAAATACCTTAAACTTTTCTGCCCCTAACTCAATCTTATGATACGCATGCATGACTGCTTTCATAGTTAAGATACTCCTACCCAGTCTTCATCTATGACTCCCCAAAGCCCACATAGAAGCCCCCATTGCAGGATTGATAGTCCTAGCGGCCATTCTATTAAAACTCGGGGGCTATGGAATCATACGTATTACAATCTTCACCGAGCCCATCACCATATACCTCTCATATCCATTTATTATTCTATTGATATGAGGTATAATCATAACAAGCTCTATCTGTCTCCGCCAAACAGACCTTAAGTCCTTAATTGCCTACTCTTCAGTAAGTCACATAGGCTTAGTAATCATTGCTGCCCTTATGCAACCCACACTAAGCTTTATAGGCGCCACAACCCTAATAATTGCCCATGGACTAACATCCTCCATACTATTCTGCCTAACCAACACAAACTATGAACGCAACCACAGCCGAACCATAATTCTTGCTTGAGGATTACAAATGATTCTCCCACTAATATGCGCTTGATGACTGCTTGCCAGCCTAGCTAACCTAGCCCTACCTCCAACCATCAATCTTTTAGGAGAATTAATAGTAATTATTTCATCCTTCTCCTAATCCAATTTTTCTATTATTCTTCTAGGCATTAATACCGTAATTACAGCGCTTTACTCACTCCCTATACCAACTACTTCACAACGAGGCAAATTTACTCATCATATATACCCAATCAAACCATCTTTTACCCGAGAACACATTCTAATAGTACTTCACCTAATCCTGTTACTAATTATTTCACTAAACCCCAAAATCATTTTGGGCCTTACATACTGCAAATATAGTTTAATAAAAACATTAGACTGTGAATCTAAATATAGGAGTTTAAACCTCCTTATATGCCGAAAAAGTCCCAAGAACTGCTAACTCTTGACTCCATATCCAACAAATATGACTTTCTTACTTTCAAAGGATAATAGCAATCCATTGATCTTAGGAACCAAAAATTTTGGTATAATTCCAAATAAAAGTAATTAACTACATGCTCAACACTATAATTCTTTTATCAATTATCATCCTAACATTTCCCCTAATAATTAACCTCGCCTTTCCACATAAAACTAATTATTTTCCAACCTACTGCAAAAAGGCTGTCAAATTCACCTTTCTCATTAGCCTTCCTCCACTACTCTTATTTATTTACTCCGGGCAAGAATCCACAATCACTAACTGGCAATGATTCTCAATTGGCACCTTTAATATGACTATAAGCTTTAAACTAGATTACTTCTCCATTAACTTCATCCCCATCACATTCTATGTAACCTGATCCATCCTAGAGTTCTCACTATGATACATACACTCAGACCCCTACATCCATCGATTTTTCAAATACTTGATTACATTCCTATTTACTATAATTATCCTAGTCTCTGCTAACAATTTATTCCAACTATTTATAGGATGAGAAGGAGTGAGTATTATATATCATTCATACTGATTAGATGGTGACACAGATGATCTGATGCTAATACAGCAGCCCTACAAGCTATTCTATATAACCGCATTGGTGACATTGGCTCATATTGGCCACAGCCTGGCTAATAATCAACAATGACTCTTGAGACTTCCAACATATTTTCATAACTAATATAGACACCCTAGCCCTACTAGGCCTGATCATCACCGCAACAGGCAAATCAGCCCAATTTGGCCTTCACCCATGACTACCCTCTGCCATAGAAGGGCCTACGCCCATCTCAGCCCTTCTTCACTCAAGCACCATAGTTGTAGCAGGAATTTTCTTACTAATTCGCTTCCATCCTATAATAGAAAACAATGCTATAGTCCTCACCATCGCTCTATGCCTAGGCACTATAACAACCCTCTTTACTGCAATATGTGCTATCACACAAAATGATATCAAAAAAATTGTAGCATTCTCTACATCAAGTCAACTAGGACTTATAATAGTAACAATTGGTCTTAATCAACCATATCTAGCATTTCTTCACATCTGTACCCATGTCTTCTTCAAAGCTATACTATTTCTCTGCTCAGGCTCAATTATTCACAGCCTAAATGATGAACAAGACATTCGAAAGATAGGAGGACTGCTGCACATCCTTCCAATTACTTCATCAGCCCTAATAAAAGGTAGTTTAGCACTCATAGGAACCCCCTTCCTAGCCGGCTTTTACTCTAAAGACTCCATCATAGAAGCTATAAATACATCCTACGCCAACTCATGAGCTATGATCATAACCTTAATCGCCACCAGCCTTACAGCTGTCTACAGCCTATGAATCATCTACTTTGCCCTACTCAACCAACCACGTTTCCTTCCCATATCCCCTGTCAATGAAAACAACCCAGACTTAACTAACCCTATTATGCGCTTAGCCCTAGGTAGCATCTTTGCAGGATTTATTCTAACAATAAACATCCCACCAACTTCTATTATCCCAATAACAATACCACCCATACTAAAACTAGTAGCCCTGTCACTATCATCGGCCTATTCATTGCTATAGAACTTAACTCGCTAACTAGTAAATCACCAATATTACCCATAATCCATACTCACAACTTCTCTAACATGCTAGGCTACTTTACACATCTATTCCACTGTGTATACCCCCTAGCAAACTTACAAAAAGGCCAATACATTGCTACCATACTAATTGACTTAAATTGATACGAAAAAACTGGACCTAAAGGCCAAGCAAACCTTCACAGTACCACATCCTCATACATCTCATCCACCCAAAAAGGCTTAATCAAAATATATTTTCTATCATTCATCATTACTATCCCCATAATAATAATAATAGCCATTTAGTTATGACCACGAACAACTTCCAAAACAATATAAATAGTAATAAACAAGATTCAACCTAGCAACACTAGAGCTCATCCTCCACACCCATATAATAAAGACACCCCACTATAATCTTGACCCACAAAAAAGTCACCAATGGTATCAAACAATTCAACAGCAGTAATAATCTCTACTTTACCCAACACAAAATACCAAATTAACTCTGCCAATAAAGTAAATAACAACATACTAAAAGCCACTGTATTACCCACTCAACTCTCAGGATACTCCTCAGTGGCTATAGCAGCAGTATAACTATCAACATACCACCAACATAGATTAAAAAAACTACCAAACCTAAAAAAGTATCTTCTAAACTAACAACAATTGAGGGCAGGGAATTAGCTTCTTTTCTCTTTTTTTTTTCTTCCTTCCTTTCTCACCAGCACTTAAGACATAGTAAGCACTTAATATTTATTGACTATTTACTTAGTATTTCTGGTACCTAGCACAAATACCTGGCCATAGTACATACTTAATAAATACTTCTTGAATTGAATATGGATGGAAGTTCCTTCCAAATCTAAAATCCATTTTGATCTAAGTCTGTCATTTCATTAGTGTGGGGCATTTTCCAAATGTGGAAAATCCTTCCACCAATGCAGATCCATGACTCCTTTGTAATTTAGGGTTTTTTTTTCTAGTTTTGTATCCATTCCATTTTTCTCATTTTATTAAAAATTTTTTTAAAATAGTATTTTATTTTTCCCACTCATATATCAAGACAATTTTAGCGTTCATTTTCTTCTAATTTTGGCTGCTTCGGTTTTGTTTATGCAAAACTTTTTAATTGAATATAATCAAAATTATCTCTTTTACATTTCATAATGCTATCTCTTGTTTGGTCATGAATTCTTCCCTTCTCCACAGATCTGACAGGTACACTACTCCTTGCTCTTCTTATTTGCTTATGGTGTTACCTTTTATATCTAAATCATGCACCCATTTTGACCTTATTTTGGTAAATGGTGTGATATATTGATCTATACCTAGTTTGTGCCCTATTGTTTTCCAATTTTCCTAGCAGTTTTTGTCAAATAGTGAGTTCTTATTCCAAAGGCTAGGGTCTTTAGATTTATATAAAACTAGGTTACTATGGTCATTACTGTGTCTTGTGTACCTAATCTATTCCACTGATCTACCACTATATTTCTTAGCCAGTACCAGAGGTTTTTTTTTTTACATTTTTATTAATTTATTTTGATTTATCAATAATTATACTTTTGAGTTTAAAATTTTTCTCCCCTTCCTCCCCCCCACCCTCCCAAAGATGGCACACAATCTGATATCGGCTATACATTTTCATTCATATTAAACATATTTTCACATTAGTGATGTTGTAAGTAAAAATTAAAACCAATAGAAGTAACCATCAGAAAGAGGAAACAAAACTCAACAGAAGAGAAAAAAATAGCAATTCAACTTCCATAGTTCTTTCTTTGGATGTAGGTGGCATTTTCCATCATGAGGCCTCTGGAGATGTCTTAGATCCTTATATTGCTGGGAAGGGTTAAATTTATCAATATTAGTCCTCATGCAACATGGTTGTTATTGTGTACAATGTTCTCTTGGTTCTGTTCACTTCACTCAGCATCAGACCAAACAAGTCTTTCCAGGTTTTTCTGAAGTCAGCCTGTTTATCATTTCTTATAGCACAACAGTATTCCATTACATTCATATACCACAACTTGTTCAGCCATTCCCCAACTGATGAGCATCCTCTCGATTGCCAATTCTTTGCCACCACAAAAAGAGCTGCTATAAATATTTTTGTACATGTGGGTCCTTTTCCCATTTGTATGATCTCTTTGGGATGTAGCCCTAGAAGTGCTATTACTGGGTCAAAGAGTATGCACATTTTTATAGCCCTTTGGGCATGGTTCCAAATTGCTCTCCAAAATGGTTGGATCATTTCACAACTCCACCAACAATGCATTAGTGTTCCAATTTTCCCACATCTTCTCCAACATTTATCGATTTTTCTGCTTTGTCATGTTGGCCAATCTGATAGGTGTTATGTGGGAGTACCAGATAGTTTTGATGATTACATCTTTATAATATAGTTTTGAGATCTGGTATTGCTAGGCCACCCTCCTTTGTATTTTTTTCATTAATTCCCTTGATATTCTTGACCTTTTGTTCTTCCATATGAATTTTGTTATTTTTTTTTAGCTCTATCAAATGATTTTTTGGTACTTTGATTGGCACGGCACTGAATAAGTAAATTAGTTCATGCAGAATTGTCATTTTCATTATATTGGCTCAGCCTTCCCATGAGCAACTGATATTTTTCCAGTTGTTTAGATCTGACTTTATTTGTGTGAGTATTTTGTAATTGCTTCATATACTTCCTGGGTTTGTCTTGGCAGGTAGACTCCCAAGTATTTTGTATTTTCAACAGTTATTTTAAGTGGAATTTCTCTTTCTATCTCTTGCTGTTGGGCTTTGTTGGTCATATAAAGAAATGCTAATGATTTATGTAGGTTTATCTTATATCCTGCAACCCTAAAGTTGTTAATTATTTCAAGTAGTTTTTTAGTTGATTCTCTAAGTATACCATCATATCATCTGCAAAGAGTGATAGTTTTTTTCCCTCATTACCTATTCTAATTCCTTCAATTTCTTTTTCTTTTCTTATTGCTATAGCTAACATTTCTTGTACTAAATTAAATAACAGCGGTGATAATGGACATTCTTGCTTTACTCTGATCTTATTGGGAAGGCTTCTAACTTATCCCCATTACAGATAATACTTGCTGATGGTTTTAGATAGATACTGCTTATTATTTTAAGGAATGTTCCATTTACTCCTACGCTCTCTACTGTTTTTAATATGAATGGGTGCTATATTTTGTAAAAAGCTTTTTCAGCATCTATTGAGATAATCATATGATTTCTGTTGGTTTTGTTACTGATAATGGTCAATTATGTTGATAGTTTTCCTAATATTGAACCAACCCTGCATTCCTGGTATAAATCCCACCTGGTCATAGTGTATAATCCTTGTGATATATTGCTGTAATCACCTTGCTAGTATTTTGTTCAAAATTTTTGCATCAATATTCATTTGGGAAACTGGTCTATGATTTTCTTCCTCTGTTTTAGCTCTTCCTGGTTTAGGTATCAACACCATATTTGTGTCATAAAAGGAATTTGGGTAAGACTCCTTCTTCACCTATTTTTCCAAATAATTTATATAGTACTGGAATTAATTTTTCTTTAAATGTTTGGTGGATTTCACTTGTGAATCCATCTGGTCCTGGGGATTATTTCTTAGGGAGTTCATTAATGGCTTGTTAAATTTCTTTTTCTAAGATGGGGTTATTTAGGCATTCTATTTCCTGATCGGTTAATCTGGGTAATTTATATTTTTGTAAATATTCGTTGATTTCACTTAGATTTTCAGATTTATTGGTACATAATTGTGCAAAACATTTCCTAATGATTGCTTTAATTTCTTCTTCACTGGTGGTAATTTCACCTTTTTCATTTTTGATACTGGACATTTGGTTTTCTTCTTGTTTTAACCAAATTAATCAATGGCTTATCTATCTTGTTGGGTTTTTTTCCCCATAAAACTGGCTCCTAGTTTTATTTTTTAATTCAATAGCTTTTTTTTAAACTTTCAATCTTATTAATCTCACCTTTGATTTTCAAGACTTTCAATTTGGTGCTAAATTGGGGATTTTTAATTTTTTCTTTTCTAGTTTTTTTAGTTGCATGCCCAATTCATTGATCTATTTTTTCTCTATTTTGTTGATATAAGAATTTAGAGAAATAAATTTTCCCTTAAATACTGTTTTGGCTGCCTCCCATAAATTTTGGTAAGTTGTCTCATTGTTGTCATTCTCTTTAAACAAACATTGTTTCTATCATTTGTTCTTTGCCTTACTTATTCTCTAGGATTAGATTATTTAGTTTCCAATTAATTTTTAATCTATCTTTCCACTGCCCTTTGTTGAATGCAACTTTTACTGCATTATGATCTGAACAGAATACATTTAATATTTCTGCCTTTCTACATTTGATTTTGAGGTTTTTATGCTCTAACACATGATCAATTTTTGTGCAGGTGCCATGTGTTGCTGAGAGAAAGGTATATTCCTTTCTGTTACCATTTAGTTTTCTCCAAAGGTGTGTCATATCTAACTTTTCTAATATTTAATTTACCTCCTTAGTTACTTTCTTGTTTATTTCTTGGTTGGATTTATCAAGTTCTGAGAGGGGACAGCTGAGGTCTAGTATAGTTTTGCTATCTACTTCTTCCCGTCCCTCACTTAACTTCTCCTTTAAGAATCTGGATGCTATACCACTTGGTGCATATATGTTTAGTATGGATATTGCTTCATTGTCTATAATATCTTTTAGCAAGATGTAGTTTCCTTCCTTATCTCTTTTAATTAGGTCTATTTTGGCTTTTATTTTGTCTGAGATCAGGATTACTACCCCTGCTTTTTAATAGATTCTGCTCTAACCCTTTACTTTTACTCTTTGTGTGTCTCTGCTTCAAATGTGTTTCTTATAAACAACATTGTAGGATTCTGGTTTTTGATCCACTCTGCTATCTACTTCCATTTTATGGGAGAGTTCATCCCATTCACATTTACAGTTTTGATTACTGTGTATTTCCCTCCATTCTATTTTTTCCTTCTATTTGCCCTCTCCTTTCACCCTTCCTTTCCTAACCAGTGTTTTGCTTCTGACCACCACCTCCCCTGAACTACCCACCCTTGTATCAGTCCCCTCTATCCCCTTACTTAATCTCTTCCCTTCCTGCTTTCCTGTCGGGTAAAATAGGTTTCTACATTCAACTGATTGTGTATATTATTCCTTCTTTGAGCCAATATTGATCAGAATAAGGTTCAAGCTATGCCATCACCCATTCTACCATCTTCCCCTCTACTGTAATTGATCTTTTGTGCCTCCTCATGTGAAATAACTTACTCCATTCTACCTCTCCCTTCCTTCTATACCCAGTATACTCCTCTTTCTCATCCCTCAATTATTTTTATGTCATTCCCTCAAATTCACCTTATACCTGCACCCTCTATGCATATTCCTTCTAGCTGTACTATGAGTGATACAATTTTTAAGAATTATAAGTATCATCTTCTCATGCAGGGCTATAAAGAATTTAACTCTATTGAATCTCTTATTTTTTTCCCTCTTTTTACCTGTTTATGCTTCTCCTGGGTCTTGATATTGGAGATCAAATTTTTGGTTTAATTCTGGTCTTCTTATGAAAATTTGAAATCCTTCTATTTTATTGAATGACCATTTCCCTGCCTTCATGTATTATGCTTAATTTTGCTAGATAAGTGATTCTTGGTTGTAGTCCTAGCTCCTTTGCTTTCTGGAATATCATGTTCCATGACTTCTGATTTTTTAATGTTGTAGCTGCTAAGTCCTGTTTAATCCTGATGATAGCTCATCAATATTTGAATTGTTTCTTTCTGACCACTTGCAGTATTTTTGACTTGACCTGATAGATCTGAAATTTGGCTATAACGTTCCTTGGAATTTTTATTTTGGGATCTCTTTCCTCAGATGACTGGTGCCTATTTTGCCTTCTGATTCTAGGATATCAGGACAATTTTCTTGTTAATTTCTTGAAAGATGCTAAGTCCTCCTTTTTTTAATAGCTTTCAGGTAGTCCAATGATTCTGACGCTGCCTCTCCTGGATTTATTTTCCAGGTTAGTTGTTTTTCCAATGAGGTAGTTTACATTTTTTTTTCTATTTTTTCATTCTTTCAAATTTTATTGATTGATTCTGGGTGTCTCATAGAGTCATTAGCTTCTACTTGTCCAATTCTAACTTTTAAGGAGCTGTTTTCCTCACTTAGCTTTTGTACCTCTTTTCCCATTTGGCCAATTGTACTTTTTAAGGAGTTGTTTTCTTCAGTAGACTTTTATATCTCCTTTTCCATTTGGCCAATTCTACTTTTTAAGCAGCTGTTTTCTTTTTCCAAGCTGTTGACTCTTTTTTCATAATTCTCTTCCATCACTCTCATTTCTTTTCCCAATTTTTCTTCTAACTCTCTTATTTGATTTTTAAGTTCCTTTTTGAGCTCTTCCATGAGTTTTTTCTGGACTTCAGATCACTTCCTGTTTTTCTTTGGGGTTTTGCCCATGGGTGTTTTGACATTGTTGTCCTCTTCTGAGTTTGTGTCATGATCTTCCCTGTCAACATAATAACCTTCTACAGTCAGATTCTTTTTTTGTTCCTTTTTGCTCATGTTTTTTGACCTTTTCTGTTTCTTTTAAATTTGAACTCTGCTCCTTGGGTGGAAGGAACACTGTCTCAGGCTTCTTGTGCCCTGGGCTGCAGGCCCTGACTGTTTACCTGGTGCTACACTGATGTTGCCCTGGGGCCACGGGGGGCCTACTATCTGGTGTTGCTCTGAGGGAATGGGGTAGTGGGTGGCTGGTGGTGCGGTAGGCTGTAAGGGTCTGGTAGCTTACCTGGTGCTGAGTCAGGGTCCCAGTGCTGGTGTCTGGTGTGTGTTGAGGCCCATGTGGTTTTCCTGCATTGGCTTCTGCCTGTTTCCCTGAGTTACACTGAAGCATGTGGTGGTATGGTTGCTGGAGGTGCCTGTTTGCCTGGGGCTAAACTGAAGCATGTGGTGGTTCTTGGAGCTGGAGGCTGCCCTATTTCCCTGGCTAGGCTGAGGCATGTGGAGGGGTCCTATTCTCCCACTGGTTTGCTGAGGTGGGGCTTACTGGGACACTTCCTGTCCTGGACCACACTCCCTTTTTACTCAAGTGAGACAGACCTTTCCTGCTGACCTTCCAAGTTTCTTGAACGAAGAGACTGTTTCACTCTGTCTTTTTGCTGGTTCTGCTATTCCAGGATGTGTTTCAGGTTGCTATTTTATGGTTGTTTGGAGATGGACATGAGTTATGGCAATTTACTGCTTACTCTACCATCTTGGCTCCTGGAAGTCCTCAGGTTTGTGGTTTTTGTTTTTTTTTAATAGTTCAGAGATTTTATTCTAATTGCTTTAATTAAAGTGCTTATTTGTAGAAATGAAAATTGAAAACAAGTATATAAAACAGTTGATTACCAATTGTGTATTGAAACCATTAAGACTTTCCACAACACCAAACAAATCAGTTCTGAGTTTTTCCAGAGATAAAGTTTAACACCTTCATAATCTTCAGTGTTTAGCAAAATACAGAAAAAAAAAAAGAAAAGTTTGTTTTTTTTTCAGATGGCAAATATGACCCTACAGTATGAGGGGCATTAAAAGACATTTCATACATCTACAAGTAGGGGGATTGTTCCAAAATAGAACCAAATTCTTCTAGAACGGAATGACTCACCAAGTTTGCATGCTTGATTTATTTTCTTCCAAAACCTAGACACTACAGAAAAATGTCTGGTGTTCTAGACTGTACCTTTGAAATATCTCCAGACAAGCTTTGGGGCTAACAGAGACTGTGTTTGTTGTAGAGAAGTTTCTGGAGTGGTTTCAAACAGAAGTACTATCTACCTGACCTAAAAGACTGATTTACTGTTTTCTAAATACCTCAAAAAGCTCTTCTCAACATTTATAACCAGCCATCATTGTGTCCTTCCTAAGAGTTATTCAGCTATGAAGGAGGACTAATATAACTTAGTTTCAGAGTTATCTGGAGCACCGAGAGATTCAGAGCTTTCTGGCTAGCGTGTGTCAGAGCTAGGAGAGGTGATGATGTCTATGGAAATGGGAGGAGCTATCAAAGAAAACTCTACACCTAACCAGCAACATTAAGTATGATCCTTCAGGGGTAAAAAAAAAAATGGACATTCAGTGAAATAGAGGACTTTCAAGCATTCTTTGATGAAAAGACCAGAGCTGAATAGAAAATTTGACTTTCAAATACAAGACTCAAGAGAAGCATGAAGAGGTAAACAGGAAAGAGAAATCATAAGGGACTTATTAAGGTTGAACTGTTTACATTTCTGCATGGAAAGATGACATTTGTAACTTCTGAGACCTTTGTCAGTATTAGGGTAGTTGGAGGGAAAAAATTATATGTATGTAGATAGATAGATAGATGGATAGAGGGCATGGGGTGGGTTGAGGATGAAGAGGTGATATTTGGAGGATAAAATTAAGGAGTGACAGAGGATTGTGCTGGGAGAGGGAAAGAGGGAGAGAGAGAATGGGGTAAATTATCTCACACAGGAAAGGGCTTTTATAGTGGAGGGGAAACAGGAGAAGGTGAGAGGGAATAAGTGAATCTTGCTCTCATCAGATTTGGCTTGAGGGGGGAATACCATACACATTCAGTTGGGTACAGAGGTCTGTCTTACTCTGCAGGAGGGTAAGGGGGAAAGGGATAAGAGAGCAGGGGGATGATAGAGGAGATTGGGGGAGGGGGCGATCAGAAGCAGACACTTCTGAGGAGGGATGGGGTCAGGGAAGAGAGTGGAATAAATGGGGGGTGGGATAGGATAAAGGGAAATGTGGTTGGTTTTTCACAACATAACTACTATGGAGGTGTTTTGCATGACTACACATGTATAACTTGTATTGCTTGCCTTCTCAGTGAAGGTGGGTGGGGAAGGAAGAAGGGAGAAAATTTGGAATCCAAAATTTTAAAAACAAATGTTAAAAAATTGTTTTCACATGCAACTGGGAAATAAAATGTACAGGCAATGGGGTATAGAAATCTATCCTGCCCTTAGGAAAAAAGAAGGGGAAGGGTATAAGAGAAGGGGGGTGGGAGACAGAAGGCAGGGTAGATTAGGGGAAGGGGTATTCAGAATGCATGCCATCTTGGGGTGGGGGAAGGGCCGAGATGGGGAGAAAATTTAGAACTCAAAATCTTGCGGTAGTGAATGTTGAAAACTAAAAATAAATAAATTAATAAAAAATAAAAATAAACAAAAATTTAAAAAAAAAGAAAACTCTAATTAAGGGTACGCTTTCATGGAGTACACCATGAACATCCATCAAAACTCCAGAGTCTCAGATATCTTCTAGGATATATTCTAAGCATCATGGAAAATAAGTCAGCAATGATCACTGTGCTTCTTGATTTCTCTAGCAATAGCAAGGTTATAGTAAGGAACATTGCTGATTTGTTGATTAAATGGCGAAAGTTTGCCTAGGCAGGAACTTTCTGGGGGTACTTAGTGAAATGATGGAATTGTGGAATAGCAACTTCCTTGCTTTGTCATAGACTAACCATCACACAAAAACTTTTTAGTTATGAATCAAGGTGTGTATAAATTCATAGAACAATCAAACAATGCCATGTTCCATTGATTATGGGATTTCATGTCTGTTAATAATTTGTCCTCAGTGCCTTAGGGGAGACCTAAGGTCTCACATCTCTAAAAATACAAACTGAAATTTGACATGTTTATCGAGGTGCACAGGTGGTGATGACCCTCCATTTCTGAAACAGAAGAAATGAGCAAAGTGTGGGTTTCAAACAGCAATTATCAAACTCTAGCTAGATAGTACAGTGGACAGAGTGCAGGGCCTAGAGTGAGGAGGACTATCTTCATGAGTTCAAATCTGGCCTCAGACACTTACTAGCTCTGTGTCCCTGGGCAAGGCACTGAACCCTGTTTCCTCATCTATAAACTGAGCTGGAGAAGGAAATGCCAGTATCTTCGCCAAGAAAACCCCAAGTAGGGTCACAAAGAGTCAGACATGACCAAACAACAAAAGTTAATACTAATAAGAGGAAAAATTATCAAAGATAATCATGTGTTTATATGAATATAACTTCTATTTAGAGAAGCAGTGTGGTATAGTAGACAGAGCTGACCTCAGAGTGAGAAAGATGTGTTTTCGGGTGATGCCTCTGAAACATACTGACTGAGTAACCCTGATCAAGTCATTTTAACCCTCACTGCCCCAAGCAATTCAAAGGTTATAAACTGAAGGGTAGGTGATGATAGGTAGCTAGGTTGAGCAACGCATAGAGTGCTGAGTCTGGAGTCAAGAAGTTCCAAGTTCATATCCAGCTTCAGACGCTCACTGCCTGTGGGAGTCTGGTCAAATCACTTAACCTCTGCCTCAATTTTCTCATCTGTAATATAGGAATAATAATGGTACTTACCTCCCAGGATTGTTGTGAGGATAAAATAAGAATGTGTACATAAAACACTTTGTAAAAATTTATGTGCTATACAAATATCAGCTATTATTTTTACTACCATAACTTACAAATATAATACAAACCTTTTCCATATTTTGCTTCATGAAGTGACTGAAAGCTCCAGTCAAAATTTAAATTGCATATTATATGCATGTTGGTTGGGTCTGCTGCATGAAATAACATCTTTTCATTTCCCCCGTTCAACATTCTCCTCTTCTTCCTGACGCGAGAAATGTCAGCTTTAATGTACAGAACAAGACTCTGTTCCGTTGCTAATAAGATCCCAACCAAATTCTAACATTAATAATACTTTATTCTATCAACTTTCAGCCTCTCTTTAGTCAATCCAACAGCAGACTCAGGTTAGAGCCCCCCAAAAGGGACAGAAACTTATATAAAATGACATCTGCACAGTGGGAAAAAAACTGCAAGAGACACAAATTTCTGGATGATTAGTGTGGCTAACTAAGTAAGAGTATACCTCAAAAGAACAGGTCTTACAGTACTTGAATTGGTTTGGGGGTATAGCTAGCTAGGCGGCTAGTGGGCGCCATTGTGCTGGGAGTGCCAGGTCTGGAGTCAGAAGGACCTGATTTCAAATACAGCCTCAAACACTTACTGGCTGCTTAACCCTGCAAGTTATTTAACCTCTGTTTGCCAATTTCCTCACCTGTAAAATGGGGATAATAACAGCACCTATCTTCCAGAGTTGCTGTGAGGATCAAATGAGATAAAAATTGTAAAGTGCTTAGCACAGTTCCTCACACACTGTAAGCACTATATAAATACTAGCTATTATTAGCACAAGCATTTCACATGGCTACAAACCGCTGAAAATCGTTCCAGAGCGATGGGTTCTGATTCCTCATTATCCTTTGAATGTCAAATTTTTTCATGGTAGTTTTAAAGTGGGATATGATATTACTATATTCAAAGGATGTACTTCTGACCTCGAACAACTAAAATAAGAAAATGAAAAATAAATAAATAGCATGTAAAAAAGCATACTGCCAAAACAGTACAATGATAAGTTAAAGGTACCCAGGATTCTTGTATTTTCTCCTCAGTCATGTAAGAGGGAAGAAAAATGACTAAAATAAAGGCAAATAAAATAAATATCACAAAATAAAAATGTTCACCTCTTTTACTGTTTTCTGGTTTCAATTCATTTTTATCTAATATCATTAGTACCACTTTTGGTTACGATTTTGGTAGAGCATGGTAAGTTTTAGAAAGTTTCATTTTGAATCTGTTTAAATATTTCTGGATTAAATTTGATTCCTGTTAACAGTGTATTATTAGAACCTGTATTCCTGTGATCCTCTTTTGTTTTATTGGAGAATTTAATCAGTTTGCATTTAGTGTTTCAAGTGTTAGGCTCATCTTTCATAATTCTAATTGGAAGAAAACATACTTCCTCTTCTTTTTGCTATTAACCAAAACAATTTAAAAACAATGCAAATAAAGTTCTTTTTAATATTAATAACTATGTTGCATCCTTATCTCAGGCTTCCTCTTTGTCCATTAACAGTAATTTTAATTTGGAATTACTTTCTTCCCTTGTCTCTCCTCTTTTTGATTTTCCTCTCTGCTACCTCAAAATACTCTTCTGAAAAATGTAATGATCCAGCCAATACAATACTCAGAGTTCTTACATTTTGCTTGCTATAGGTTTATTTTGATTTATGCAATGTGAATTGTCTATTTGTCTAGGAGACTTGATTGTAGTTGAAAGGGAACATGCTTATGAAGAAAATATATATCACTATAATCTTTTCCAATTCCTGACTTCTTCTTAAATGTTTGTCACTTAAAAAAAAAAGGATACTGAATTTTTGTGGGTAATAATTGTGGATTCATGGCCCTTACTTGTTGTATTCCAGTTTTTCTAAACGTCCACTGTCTTCCCTGAAAAGTCTACTGTGATCTGTACTAACATTTCTTGGCAAGTGATTTCTTTATTTCTTCCAGCAGGTTGAAATATTTTTTCTTTAACATTGTTATTGTTCAGTCCTGTCTGACTCCTTGTGACCATATTAGTGGTTTTCTTGGCAAAGATACTGGAGTGGTTTGGCATTTCTTTCTTCAGCTCATTTAGACTAGGAGACTGAGGCAAACGGGGTTAAATGACTTGCCCAGAGTCACACACTCAACTAGTAAGTGGTCTATAAAAGTTACCTTTTGCTTTTCTGCATTTGTTTAAAATTGATAAATCCCACTTCCCCACCCCATCCCCACCCCTCCCTTCTTCCTAACATCCTTATTTTTGCTGATATCATTCTATTAGTCAGCCAGATTCCCCACCTTGGAGTCATCACAACTCCCTCATCACTCATATCCAATCAAGTCTTGTCTATTTTGCTCCACAATATATCTTGCAGCTGTGCCCTTTTCTCCACTCATTGAACCCACTACTCTAAAATAGGCCCTCATCATCTCTTGCCTATACTACTGTAATAACCTTTCAACTGGTCTCAATCCTAGTCTCTCCCCTCTCCACACAGCTGTCAAATTGATAGACCTAATGTACAGATCTGATCATGGCACATTGTTGCTCAAAAATTCCAGTGGCTTCTCATTCCTTAACTGCATTCACCTTCTACCTATCCCACCAGGAGCTAGATTCCTCTTCAAGCATGTTTCCTCCCACCTCATCAGTATTTTCTACCCCGACACCCCTCCCTCCCAATGGAGGGCCAAGAGCTCCTTCTAGAACTGTCTTTTAAGGAGGGGACTAAGGCCAGCCTCTGCTTCATTTCCCACCTGGCTGCCCTCCTCTGGATTTGTCTATCATGCCCCCTCGAGAGAGTAACTCTCCTCCCTGTCTCATTTAGCTTTTGTGAGTTCTATTCCCTCATTAGATTATAAATTCTTTGAAAACAAGGACTGTCATTTTTGCATTTGTATTCCCAGCACTTAGCACAGTGTTGCCTTGGCTTTTGAGTTCCATTCTGACCAGACTGTCTCCCTGGCTTCCAGGCTCTTGGCTCACTCCTGATGACCAAAATGTGAAAACGCCCTAATTTCTAGACCCTAAACTAGGACATTAGTGAATGACCTCAACCAACAATTCCAAGCTGAAATGTACTCAGCTTTCCAGTGTGATCTGTCCTGGTCCCAGTCTCAGCAATTCTGTATGACTGGAGCCTGTGTGCTAGTATGAAGGCTGTCTATGAATATATATTTCAAAATATATATTAGGTAGCTAGGTGATGCAGCAGATAGACCACCCAGCCTGGAGTCAGGAAGATTTGAGTTCAAATCTGGCCTCAGACACTTACTAGCTATGAAACCCTGGGCAAGTCACTTAACCTCTGTTTCTCTGTTTCCACATCTGTAAAATGGGGATAATAATAACACTTACCTCCCATGGTTGTTGTGAGGTCCAAATGAGATAATCATTATAAAGCATTTAACATTAGCACACTGCTTGGCATAAAGTAAGCACTATATAAATGTTAGCTATTATTTACCAGAGGGCAGATCTGTGCTCCTATATACGTACAAGACAACAGAGAAGGCTTTAGGACCTTAACAGGACATGTTCAATTCCTATCACCTCTATAGTAGCCAGTAACTTTTTGTAGGTCCTACATTATTTATCCTTTTATTATAATGCTGGTTTAATGTGAATACATATACATATATAAATACATGTACATATACACACATACGTATATATCTATAGACATACAGATATATATACAATGGTATGTTCTGTGATGAGGTATACAGTGAAAGGTAGATAGGAGGACTTTACAATTAAGGAGATAAACCAGGCCATTACCATGCCCTCTCTAGATTCTGAGGCCAGGGAAGTAGTTTCAATAATAAGCCAGCTTCACCCTGTTGTAATGAGATTAATGAGATCTATAATTTTCACATTAATCGATATGATATGTGTAATGATTATATTAACTATTCAGATTTGTTGGAACTTTCCTACTTTCTAGGGGACCCTGATTTGGAAGGTAAGGTTGCAGCCAAACTGATCAATCAGATCCTCTGACACGCTAACACTCCCTGTTCCCGGACACACTTACCCTGGTTCTGTGCCCCACTGAACAATCACAAGGCTCAAATCAGAGACTGTTCACACAAGTCCCAAGAATGCCTGCGTTGTGGTCCAGCCGTGAACTTGGAGACTGTTTACTCAAGACTCAAGAATGCTTGTGTTGTGATCCAGCCATTTGTGGTTGAAAACACACTTAAAAACCCTAGCCCTGCCATAAACCAGGTGAACCCTACTTCTTAGGAAGATGGACTTTGCTCATAAGCTGTTTTCCTCACTTTGAAATTAAATTGCCCTTTGATTCCTGAATCTCCTGTCTTTAGCTTTCTCTGTTCCACTCTGGCCGTCCACAGGTCAGAGGCCGGTTTGGTCTGGTTGACAATCCTAAGGCAGTAGAAGTTGTGGGGAATTGTGGATGGTCAAGGAAGCAGGGAAGAAAGGGGAAGGGTTATCTCCAATCTGATGGAAAAAAAAAAAAAAAACTTTCTCTTTCCTAACTGCTCCTTCTCTTGTCTCCTTCGATCTTCATCCTCCTCCTGCCCTCTAAATGTGACTCACTAAGATTCTGTTCCCAGCCTCTTTTCCCTCTCTACTCTCTCTTTAAAATATATATTTCTATTTAAAAAAATTGAGTTCTAAATATTCTCCCTTCCTCCCAAGCCTCCCCTACCCATTTTGAAGGCAAAAAATGTGAAATCAATTATACATGTGAAATCATGCAAAACACATTTCCATGTTAGCCATGTTGTAAACAAAACAAAAAATAAGAAAAATAAAGAAAGTGAAAAAATTATGCTTCAATCTGTATTTAGACCCCATCAGTTCTTTCTCTGGAGGTAGATAGCATTTTTCACCATAGGTCCTTTGGAATTATCTTGGATCACTGTATTGATCAGAATAGTCACTGACCATCATACAATCTTGGGGTTATTGTGTATAATGTTCTGGTTCTGCTCACTTCACTCTGCATGAGTTCATATAAGTCTTCCCAGGTTTTTCTAAAAATATCCTGCTCATCATTTCTTTTTTTAAAACTTTTTTCAATTGCATATAAAAATAATTTTTAACTTTTTAAAAAAATTCTGAGTTCCAAATTCTCTCCCTTCTCTTCCTCCCCCCTCACCGAGAAGGCAAGCAATTTGATATAAATTATACATGTGCAGTCATGCAAAACATATTTTCATGCAAGTCATTCTGTGAAAGATAACAGACCAAACTCCAAGAAAAATAAAGAAAATAAAAAAGTATGCTTTGATCTGCATTCAGATTCCATCAGTTCTTTCTCTGGAGGTGGATAGCATTTTTCAACATAGGTCCTTTGGAATTGTCTTTGATCATTGTATTGCTGAGAATAGCTAAGTCATTCACAGTTGATCTTTGTATAATATTGCTGTTACTTTGTACAATGTTCTCCTGGTTCTGTTAACTTCACTTTGCAACAGTTCACGTAAGACTTCCCAGGTTTTTCTGAAACCATCTTGCTCATCATTCTTATAGCTCAATAATATTTCATCACAACCATATACCACAATTTGTTTAGCCATGCCCCAATTGATGGGCATCCCCTCAATTTCCAATTCTTTGTCACCACAATAAGAGCTGCTATAAATATTTTTGTACATACAGGTCCTTTTCCTTTTTATTATTTTTTAAAAATCTCTTTAGGATACACACCTAGTAGTGGTATTGCAAGGTCAAAGGGTATGCATAGTTCTATATCCCTTGGGCATAGTTCCAAATTGCTTTCCAGAATAGTTGGATCAGTTCACAACTCTACCAAAAGTGCATTAGTGTCCCAATTTTTCCACATCCCCTTCAATACTTGTCATTTTCCTTTTCTGTCACATTAATCAATACGATAGATGTGAAGTGGTACCTCAGAATTATTTTAATTTGCTTTTTCTAATCAAGATTGATTTAGAGCATTTTTCATATGATTTTAGCTTTGATTTCTTCTGAAAACTGCCAGTTCATATCCTCTGATCATTTATTAACTGGGAAAAGATTCATAGTCTTATTAATCTGATTCAATTCTCTATATATTTGAGAAATGGGCCTTTTATCAGAGAAATTTGCTGTAAAAACCTTCCCAGTTTCTTGTTTTCTTTGTAATTCTGGCTGCATTAGTTTTGTTTGTGTAAAAGCTTTTTAATTTCATGTAATCAAAATTTTCTATTTTACTTCCCGTAATCCCCTCCATCTCTTGTTTGGTCATAAATTATTCCTTTATCCATACAGCTGATAGGCAAACTATTCCAAACTCCCCTAATTTTTCATATCACCTTTTACATCTCAATCATGTACCCATTTTGACCATATGAGATGTTGGTTTATACTTAGTTTCTGCCAAACTATTTTCCAGTTTTCCCAGAAATTTTTGTCAGATAGTGAGTGGTATGGCTGGCTCAAAGGGTTTCCACAGTTTAATAACTTCTAGGCATTAGGTCCAAATTGCTTTCCAAAATGGCTGGTCCAATTCACAGCTCTACCAACTGTGCAATAGATTACTTGTTTTTCCATAGTTTTTCTAATATTTCCAATATTTTCCTCTTCCGTCATCTTTGCCAGTCTGATGAAAGTGAAATGGAACCTAAATGTTGTTTTAATTTTCATTTCTCTAATTTTTAGTGACTTAGAGAATTTTTTTCAGGTTATTGATAGCTTTGATTTCTTCCTTTGAAAATGTGCTGTTAATATCTTTAAAGCAATTATCTATTGGAGAATGGTTCTTAGTCTTATAAATTTGAATCAGTTCTTTACATATCTTAAATATGAAATCTTTATCAGAAAAATTTACTACAAACATTTTCCATTTCTCTTTTCATTTTAACATTAGATGTTTGTGCAAAAACTTTAATTTTATATAATCAAAATTATCTAGTTTACCTGGTATTATGCTATTACTTGTTTAATCATGAATTCTTCCTCTATCTACAGATCTGAAAAGTAATTTCTTCCTTGCTCTTGTTTGTAAAACAACATTTTACATCTAAGTCATGCAACCATTTATAGTTTATCTTGGTATATGGCAGGATGTGTTTATTTAAAATTCATTTCTGTCATACTGCTGTCTAGTTTTCCCAGTGTTTGTTGAATAGTGAGTCATTCCCTTAGTAACTGCGACATTTAGTCAATGCTATGCTACTGTTTATTTGCTTCTGTATATTGTAGATCTAATCTGTACCACTGATCAGCCTCTTTTTATTTAACCACTACAAAATAATTTTAATGATTACTGCCTTGCAGTACAGTTTGAGATCTGGTACTTCTCCTTCCCACTGTTTTTCATCACCACCCTTTAAATTATTGTCCTTTTGTTCTTCCACATGAATTGTTATTTTTTTCTTTTACCTCTATGAAACGTTCCTTTGGTTGTTTGGTTAGTAGAACACTAAATAAGGACATTAATTTAGGTAGTATTGTCATTTTAATTATCTTGGCTTGATCTATCTATCCATGAGCAATTAATGTTCCTCCAATTATTTAGGTCTAATTTTGCTAGGATTACATAGCCAGATTCACATAGTTCTTCAGTATATCTTGGTAGAAATACTCCAAATGTTTTAATTCCTGAGGGAGCAGCTAGGTGGCTCAATAGATAGAGCACCATGTCTGGAGTCAGGAAGATCTCAGTTCAAACCTAGGCTCAGATGCTTACTAGCTGTGTGGCTCTGGCCAAGTCACTTAACCCTTATTTATCTCAGTTCTTCATCTGTAAAATGGGGACACACTAGAAAAGGAAATGGTAAACCACTCCAGTATCTTTGCCAAGAAAACCCCATGGACAGTATGGTCAGTGGGGTCACAAAGAGTTGGATATAATTGGATGATCAAACAACAGTTATTTTTAATGTAATTTCCCTTTCTAGCTCTCCCGTATGAGTTTTGTTAATTACATATAGGAATGATAATGATTATGTGGCTTTATTTTATAAATGGGAACTGCTAAACTTATAAATTATGTGGCTTTGTTTTTATATCCGGGAACTGCTAAACTTATAAATAAATTCAATTAATTTTTGTTTGACTCTCTAGGGTTTTCTAAGTGAATTATTATATCTGTAAAAAGCAGTAATTTTGTTTCTTCTTTTCTTATTCTCTTGCTTTCTCTTACTTGTTTTATTGCTAGAACTAGTATTTTTAATTTTATATTAAGTAGTAGTGGTGATAATGGACATCCTTGCTTTATTCCTCATCTTACTGGGAAAATCTCTAACTTTTATCCATTATATATGATGTACGCTTTTGAATTCGGATAAATATAATTTACTATATTAATGAAAGGTTCATTTCTAGAGTTCTTAATAGAAATGTGTGTTGGATTTTGTCAAAAGGCTTTTAAGTATCTACTAATATGTGATTGTCATTATCTATAGTAACATGAATTATTATATTTATAGTTTTCATCATATTGAACAAACTCTGCATTCCTTGTATCAACTCAACATGATCATACAGCATAATTTTTCTAATTATGTTGTGTTAATCACCTTGTTAGCTAAGACAATAATGTCCATAATTAATACTGGTCTGTAGTTTTCTTTCTCTGTTTTATCTCTTCCTAGATTGGTATCAAGACCATTTTTGTATAATAGAAAAAGACTGGAAGAGAACTTCTTTTCTTATTGTTATAAACAAAAATATGTAGTTTTGTAATTCATTATTCCTTAAATGTTTGTTCCAGGCATTCTCTCTAGCTACCTACAATTCCACAAAGATTGCCTCATCTGCACCTGCACAAAAAAGGTTCCTAGTCTCCCTAAGCAGCCATTCCACCATGCTCCAGGCATTCTCTTGGTTCACCTACAACTCCACAGCAGCTGCTTTGCGCCACCCACCACCCACTTTCCAGCTACACAAAGTTGTCCAGCACCTCTAAAATGAACCCCTGTGGTCAATGATAACCTACCTAAACTAATTCCTCAATGGTCAAAATATTCCTATCATGTCAATCCTCTACCAATAATTCTCAACTCCCATGCAGAAGATGACATTGCCCAAATGCCATTCTTGGTTCCCCAGTGACTGTTCCCAAGTTCCTATTTCCTTTAACCCAATCCTACCAATGTCCCTCTCTAAAGCCACCAAACTTTTCACAGTGCCCTCTGGAATGGCTGTGCCATAGGTAACAAACTAGCTTTCATTTTAATCTTTTCCTTTCTTACTCTATTTTCTTATACTCAATGAGACCTGGTTCCCTCCTGATGACACAGCTTCCCTGACCACCCTTTCTGGCATTGTTCTCCCTTTTGCTCATACTCCTGACTCACTGATTGGAGTGGAGAGTTGGAATATTCCTTCCTCCTCATTGCCACTTTAAGGATCCCCCTCTACCACCATCACTCGGTAAAACTCTTCTGAGGTTCATTCATATTTATCACCTAATATCAAGATTCTAGTAGTGGTTGTCCACTAACCTCCAAGACACTCTCTTTTCCTCAAGTCTTCCCATGTATCCCTTTCTCTACTACCCATGCCCTATCTTAAGTGAGAATCTTGCCTCATATTTCACTGAAAAAAAAGAGTCAGACCATTCACCAAGAGCTCTCTTTTTCCCTTCTCCTCATTTCACATCACTCAGAAGCCTTTCACTACCATCTCCACCACTTTTATCTCATCTCACATGAAGAGGTACCTCTTCTCATTGCCAAAGTGAACCTTTCTACATGCACAAGTGATCCTATTCTATCCTGTCTTCTCCAGAAGACTAATCTACCATCACCACTCTCAGTAATTTTCAATCTTTCCCTGTCTACTGGCTGCTTCTTTACTGCCTACAAACGTGCCTGTATCTCTCCAATTAAAAAAAAAAAAACCACAGAGAAACCTACCTTACTTATTCAGCCCCTCCCAGCGAACTATCTTCCTATATCTCTCCTCATTTTTGTGACTAAACTGAAAAGGCTGTCTACAGTCAACACTTCTGATTCCTTCCCTTCCACTCTTCTTAATACATTTTCAACTGAGAGTCCTCTCTCTAAAGTTATCTTTTAATCATCAAATATAATGACCTTTTTCTCAGTCCTCATCCTTCTTGACCACTCTTCAACTTTTGACACTCTCAATCACTCATTTCTCCTTGATAATCTCCTCTCTAGGCTTTTGTGACATTTTCTCCCTAATCGTACTACCCTTCATTCAGATTATGGCCAACTCTGTCCTGGGTATTCTATTCTTCTCTCTCTTTCCTATTTCACTGAACTCATTAGTCCCCTTGGATTCAACTAATGCCTCTGCAGATGATTCTGAAATCTATGTGTCCAACCCCAACCTCTCTCCTGACCTCCAATCTTGCATCACCAACTGCCTAATGTACATCTCAGAGTGGATACGTTGTAGACATCTTAAACTCAACATATCAAAAACTAAACTTAGTATCTTTCCCCTTGAACCTTCCCCTCTTCCTTTCTTATTACTGTTGAGGATACCACCATCCTCCCAGTCACCTAGGGTCACAACCTAGGATTCAATCTCAGCTCGCCACTCTCTCTCACCACTCCCCCAACCTCCAACAATCATCTGCCAATGCCAGTCATTTCTACATTTGTAATCTTTCTCATATATCCTAGTAGAAGGTCCTCTTCAACTCTTGCCTGGACTATTGCAATGGCATGCTGGTTGGTCTCCCTACCTCAAGCCACTCAAATCCATCCTCCAATGTCAAATTGATCTTTTTAAAGAAAATTCCAACGGCTCCCTATTGCCTTCAAGATCAAATATAAAATCTTCTATTTGTCTTTCAAAGCCCTTCACAATCTAGCCTCATTCTTCCATCTTACTCCCCTCTGTGTACTGTGTGATCCAGGGACCCTACACAGCTAGGTGATGGAGTGGATAGAGTACTGGACCTGGAGTGAGAAAGATCTAAGTTCAAATCTGGCCACAGACACTTACTAGCTGTGTGACTCTGGGTAAGTCACAATCTGCCTCAGTTTCCTCAACTGTAAAAACAGGGATCATAAAAGCACCTACCTTACAAGGTTGTTGTATGGATCAAATGAGATATCTGTAAAATGCTTAGCACAGTGTCTGGCACATAGTAGGTGCTATATAAATGCTTATTACCTTCCCTTCCCCAGTGACAGTGGCCTCCTTGCTTTCTTGAACATGACACTCTGTCTCTCAACTCATAACATTTTCACTGGCTGTTCCACATGCTTGGAACTCTTTCCTGTCTCATCTCTGGCCCCTGCCTTCCTTTTAGTCTCAGATAAAGTCTGATAAAATAAAAAAATAAATATTATAAATAATTATATTACAAATAATTATATATTATAAATAATTATATTACAAATAATTATATATTATAAATAATTATAAATAAAAATTCTCTAAGAACTTTTTCTCAGTCTATCTTTATCATAGTACCTTAACCAACCTACCCTGTACACATCCTGTTTGTGCACATTTCCTTGTTCACATCCCCCATTCATATGTGAGCACTTTGAGAACAGGGTCTGATTTTTGCCTTTTCTTTTGTAATATCAGTATTTAGTATAATGCCTGGCACATAGAAGGTGTTTAATAAATTCTCAGTGATTTGATCCTGGAGTTTTTAATTGGGGAATTCAATTATGGCTTATTTTATTTCTTTTTCTAATGTTGGGTTATTTAAAGTCTATTTCTCTTTTGTTGTTATTAATATATTCTATATTCTTGTAAGTTAATGCACATATATTCTTGACATTAACTCACCACCTCTGGTGCCTTTATGCCAATGTAATTTGACTCTTTTCATCATATCTATATTTACCATAGTCTTATCTGAAATCATGATTTCTACCCCTGTTTTTTAGTTCAGCTGGAGCATAGTAGATTTTGTTTCAGTCCTTATATGTGAGTGACTCTTTGTGTTTCAAGTGTATTTTTTGTAAGCAACATATGATTAGTGTCCAATTTCTAATCCATCCTGCTACACTCTTCTACTTTACTGGGTGAGTTCATTCCATTCACACTCAGGGTTATGAATGTTAAATGTGTATTTCCCTCCATTCTGTCTTCTTGCAGTTTTTCTTCTCTTTGTCCTCATCTCCCTCTTTACAAATAAAGTAGTAAAAGAGACTGAGTTGGATACTTGTGATATAAATGAAAAAGCCTGTTTTCATCTCTGTTGCAACTCTTCTAGTTTTTGATTTTTAACTCTCTTCCTTTTTAATCCCCCTTCACATTCCTCTCTCCAAAATTCAAATCTTTTGCTTATCACCATTCTCTTAATTATCCTTCCTTCTCTCTTTGTCCCTATCTCCTCCTAGAACCCTTTGGAGTTTAATGTATCAATCTTTCTTTATCCAGTTCACGTGAAAGTGAGATTAATGGGATATTCACTCCCTCCACCACTCAATTAATCATATATACTTTCATTTTATACACATCTGTTACATTATTGTGCTTTCCTTCCCCTTCTGTCTTTTCTTGCCAATATAGTCCCCTGTTCCAATTTTTGTTTTTCCTAAGACCATCAAAACAAAACAAAGCTACCCATAGGCCTTCTGTCATTTTCACCTTTCTCTATCTATAAATCTTAAAGACATTAGGGTTATGAGAAGACATTTGTTTCTTATCCCTGTCATTTATAAACAACTCACCTCCATA
Source organism: Vombatus ursinus (assembly GCF_900497805.2). NCBI lineage: Eukaryota > Metazoa > Chordata > Mammalia > Diprotodontia > Vombatidae > Vombatus > Vombatus ursinus. The sequence continues at coordinate 9,220,804 of NW_020954648.1, forward strand.
TATTCCTTTCCAATTTAACAAAATAAGTGTACTTTTCTGTTTGTCTTGGCAACTCCATTCTCATTTCAAAATATCTACTCAGCTCTGGCCTTTTTATTAAAAATGCTTTAAAATCCTCTGTTTCATTAAAGGTCCATATCTGCCCCCCAAAGTTTACTTAGTTTAGTTTTGCCAGATAGGTTATTCTTGGTTGTAAGCCTCTACATTTTAGTCATTGGAATATTGTATTCCAAGTTGTCTCCTCCTGAATTGGGGCAGTTACCCAAGTCTTATGTAATCTTTACTGTGGCCCCGTAGTACTTGAACTCTTTCTTTTTGACTGTTGTATTTTTTTTTTCTTTGACTTGGAAGTTCTAGATTTGAGCTAAGACATTCCTATGAATTGTCACTGTTTACCAGTTAGCCCATGCCAATTTTAAGAAGATACTGTTCTTGGGTGACAATCTCTACTGTTTCTTCTAAGATATCAATCTTTTTATCATTCTTTTTTCCTTGGTTATTCCATTTTGTGACTGTTGTTTCTTCTAGGTATTCTTGTAATTGTGGCCAGGAAATTTTTTTTTTTGTCTGCAGCTTTCCCTGTATTGTGGGATTGCTATTCTCCTGTGGAATTACTCCAAGGGGCATCTCTCAAACTAAAGTATTTTCTCTTGGTATTTGGAATTTTCCTTAGTTTGCTCATCTCATCAACCTTACTACCTAGGTTGGAGGATCAATGTCTACAAACGAAAGGTATGGGCAGAGATTGCCCGGTCCTGGCTATGGTAGCTTTTAAGGGACTCTGGGGCTGCCTCTTGCCACAGAGTTCTAGCTCTACCTTGGGGTCCTTTCCTCTTAACTGCTGGCCTCACAGATAGGCTAGTTCTATGCAATGGGCTCCCTCCCCAGGCTTTGGTTTCTGCTGAAGGCCTTTTACCTACCACTGGACTCAAGACCACTGGTGTACTGCCAGACCCCAACTGGAGCTCCAGCAGTGACAAATTATGAAGACACCTTGGGCTGCTCTTTGCCTAGGGTTTTCCTCTCACCACTGGTCTCAGGGCTCCTAGTGGTGGTGGTGGACCCAACCTAACACTGCTTGGCACTCTGCTTTTCACCTATCCTGGCTTGTCTATCTCAAGGCCCCTACAGAGTAGGATTCTGGGAGTCCTGTGGATCCCAGGTGTGGGTTGAGGAGTCTACAGGTAATTTTTCTTATCTCCTTTTTGTATTTTTATTTAAAAAAATTTTTTGTGAAGCAATTGGGGTTAAGTGACTTGCCCAGGGTAACACAGCTAGTGTCAAATGTCTGAGGCCGCATTTGAACTCAGATCCTCCTAATTCCAGGGTTAGTGCTCTATTCACTGTGCCACCTAGCTGCCCCTTTTTTCCATTAATTTATTTTAAACTTAAATACTAAAACATAATATTTAATAAGAAAAAGAATAATAAGAAAAAGAAATATATTATAAACTTAGATACTAAAATACAAAATAAGGAAAAAAAAAGCATTGCTATGTGTACAGCAGAATGTAAGAGAGGATTCAAAATATACAGCGATAAATTTCCATTTCAAGAAAGCCTATATGATAAATACCACACATTGTGTTCAGAGCTGTCTGTCTTTTCTTTGCTTCTTTGTAAGTTTTCTTTTATTCTCTGCTGTGCAGTTTTTACTTGGTTCTTTTTCCCCCCCTTCCTCCCCCTCTTCCCCAAGAAGGTTGCAATGAAGCACAGACATATATATA
>NW_020954648.1:9222540-9270117 GCF_900497805.2 Vombatus ursinus
ACACACACACACACACACACACACACACACACACACACACATATATGGAGATATATACACACATGCATATATGCACATATACACACATGCATACATATAGGCCTATACAAATATATATATACTTTGTATATCTATATTCATACTCATATATCTATAATCATACTCATATATAGACATATACATCCATATGCATCTTTGTAAGACTCTACTATACTTATTTGTCCTATTTCTCTAAAGGTAGATAACATCTTCCTTGATAAGTCTAAGTCTTTCCACATTTTTCTAAGCCCACCAACTCATCATTTCCTACACTACAGCAATATTCTAACCTTATACTGTCTCATTATTTTAAAAAGTCTAATCCAGAGGTTCCCAAACTTACTTGGCACACTGTCCCCTTTTGAAAAAAATTACTCAGCACTCCCCTGGAAATCTACTTTCTTCAACCCTTTAACAGTTTTTTTTTAATTTGTGTCATTTCAAAAATACATAAAATATTTTTTAAATGATACATCATAAATTTAATAATTTATTGTAAATGTATGTTTTTTTCCAGCATTGAAATTGTGATGATGCAATACTGTGTCACGTAACCATATAGTACTATACAAGTCATTACAATCACATATTCCTGCCCATGAATACTGGACCTCCTGACCAGGCACAACATGCTCACCTGCCAACACCTGCTTGTTAAAACCTGTTGGCATACTTGACCACTGATTGGTTATAACTTGCATTTCGTGTGTTTATTTGGAAAATAATGTAATCATTACAACTTTAGCTCTGTTATACAATAGATGAAACCTGAACAAATGGTTTTTTCAAAATTTTGTTATCTTCTCTTCTTTCCTTATGCTTTCATGGCCCCGTTATTTTTATTCAACACCCCTCAACTGTACCTGAGGCTACTATAGCCCCCCTGGATCATTCCAGTACCCCCAGGGGGCAGTATCTCCCACTTTAGGAACCTCTGGTCTAATCTAAAACAATATTGATTAATTTGGCTGACATATAGAGTAGTATTCCTATTTTTCTCTTTTGATAAAATCTTTTTTAGCTTCAACTTTGTCTAAGATCATGATTACTATCCCTGCTTTTTTTCTAATAAATTCTACTCCTGATCTTTATTTTATGTTTGTATGTATCTCTTATTTCCTATCCCTCCTAACTCCTCTACTTTACTTCTCCCTGCTACCTTGCCCTCCTATTACTTAATCTACCCCCTCTCCAAAGATCTCTCCCGTATCTTCTCTCCTCCAACCCTTTCTCCTTACCCTCGTTTCTATCTGAACTTAGAGCATTTATAGCCTTTCAAATACATGTTACTCCCTCTTTATCCCATTCCTGTTCATCTAGACACCCTTCTATACCCACCTTATCCTATTAACTCAACTTCTTATCTCTTTATAAATTTAGACTTTTATTCCCTTCTAAGTGTATATATTGTTGTCTCTTTAATCCAGATCTGATGTGAGTAGGGTTCCCTCTAAAAATCCCTCCCTTATCCTCTCCCCACTCCCTATGCCCTTTGCTTTTTTTCTGAACTTTATATGTATTGTTCCCTCTTTAACACATTCCCAATGAGAGTAGGGTTCTAGAACTACCACCCTTCCTCCCCCACCTAATTCTTCTATATCAGTTCTTCCTCTCGCACCTCATTTGTATATATTTACTCTTTTTACCTTTTCCTAGATCATATTACTTTTTAGAATCACATCATACTCAGCTCTAACCCAATATTTCTTTTGAACTACCCAATTACTAATTACATTAGATATACAGTTCATATTTCCTCATATAAAAAGTAAACAGTCTGTCCTTATTGAGTCCCTTACAATTAGTCTTTGATGTTTACCGTATATTTTTCTTGGGTCTTGTATGTCAAATTTTCTATTAATTTTCTGCAATAAAATCCTGAAAGTCTGGCAATCATTGAATATCCATTTTTTTCATTCAGGATTATGCTCAACTTAGTTGGGTGTGATATTTTAGGCCACAACCCCAGTTCTTTTGCTCTTCAATATACTTATTTCCTTGTAGACTGGTATATTTTTAAGTCTCACTGGAGTGTTTACAGGAAATCTGGGCTCTTGCATATCCTAGCAGGCCATCAACTTCCCACCCACCTCACTTACTACTTCCTGCAAAAATCTTAAATTTTATTCAGGATCATTAGATTTTTTTAACAAGACAGCCAGATATGTTAAAAGGTTAAAAATGGGAAAATTAAAAATGTAAAAATTCCTTTATAAGTCACAAATCATTTTGTTGTGTAACATGGTAAACTCATTATGTGGATTAACTTGGATCTATTCTATAAGATCTTACCTAAATCAAGGGTTAACTTGTGGTGTACAAACTTGGTTTTTAAAAAATATATTTATATTTAAACATATTAAATATATCAATAAATGTATAAATGCATTTCAATATAATTTTGTAATCCTATGCATTTTGTGCCTCTGAAAACATTCTGTGAAGAGATCTATAGCCTTCAACAGACTTTCAAGCAGGATAACACAAAAAAGATTAAGAACACCTGACCTGTTATTATTTTTCCTTGTTGATCCTGTGTGGTGACAATGACAGCTCCTAAAAAAAATGGGGTGGGGCTTTGCTTTATCACCCCTTTACTTCATCCCTTCTACCAACTACCCTAGCAGGAGTCTAGCTTCTAAAAACTGGTGTTTTTCATCTGTCCATAATTTTTGAAGAGCACGTGGTTGAAGAAGTCAAGATTTCACATGAGATTAGCACAGGTACACAGGTCAGGGTTTTCCTTTTCTTCTTCTTTCACACTTTTTTTTTAATAGGCCATGCAAGACACCTGGAGCAAAGAACCCCCATGATAGGGTAGAATCTTCCAGATAACCATGTGGTGGTGGCAGGGGCTGCCTCAGGGCTGCCATGGCCCAAGACTTTGTCAGTAGTCAGGACCATAGGAGGAGGATGAGGAGGAGGAGCTAATTACATAGACCAGTGCTTCCCAAATCCACCCTGCCTAGGGAACCAGATTTTGGAGATCCAGTGTAGCACCACCCCCCAAACCCCTGCCCACAGCAATCTGGAAAATCCATAGGGGGTAGACCTTTCACCTTCATTTTCTCGTATTACGCCAGAGTCTAACAGAATGCCTTTTTTAAACTAACAATCCTGCATTTCTGAGTTTCTAAACTTTTTCTGTATCGTCTCTGGCCTTCATGTGACATCGGTGGCTTTCACAAAACTCCCTAGAAATTCCCATTTAATTTCTTATGCTGACCTGTCATATATCAAAATCACGATGGGGAAAGTTGTGATGTGGAAGGGATATCTGTAATTGCTTGTGTCCTGTGAATGTGGAGGATCTTTGGACAGAGAAGAAAAATTTCAGGTGTGAGGTGGGAATTTCCTTTTTAAAAAAAGTATTTTTGAGCAATATTTCATATGATCCCTTAGTCTAAATTCTGAACTCAATCAGGGTATATTTGACAATTCTCAGACACTGAGAACTCTCTGATGCACAGTCTAGGGAGACTCTGATGAGACCACTGTGCTGGTGATCTGAGTACAGTGCTACCAAGTGAATAGTTTAGATATCACCCTCTCTCGCTGGATAATTAATATAATCACAGAACACCTTTTAGTAAGCTTAAGACAGGCAGAATATCTGAGCTGATAGAGACTATTCACAGTGTAGAGTCCACATTGCAGGGACTCAAATTTCACAATGTAGACATAAAGTGCCACCCGCAGTCCACACGCCACTGCCTAGTTAGTTTAGGGGGAAAAAAGACATGTTAATAACCTGATTTGCTCATAAAATCATCATGATTAGCAGATTTAATTTAAGTGTGGTTGATTCAAACAAGAATTAAAAATTACTAATTAAATATACATTAAGTAAATTTTTTTATTGTTTTCTTCAAATAGTATAACAAGGTACTAAAAAACGGACACAAAATTTCACTTTTGGAGGTAAGTGGTTGTCAATTAAATGGTAAGCAAACAGAAACTTGAGAACAAAGCAAAAGTCACATTATAGTTATGAACAGATAAAATCATTAGGTCAGTCAGACCTATTACTCTCTGAAACAATAAGCAATGGAAATTCAGAAAAGGAGACGAGAAGAAATGAAGAGAAGAAATCCTTTAAAACTCACTTAACTAAAGTTTTGTCGAATAGACTACTTTAAATCAGTCTCATTTTCTGAGCTGTCACTATCAATGGTTTCTGCTTTTCTTGATATTTTATGATTTTCTTCTTTATGGACTTCTGTAAACTGAAGGTTTTCCCACACTGAGACCAGCTCCGCTATCTTTCCATGTGCTTGTTTACTTCTTGATTTCATATGAGTGTTTTCGACCAGAGAACAATTTCTTTCACATGCTGCAGAAGATGAAGGAATCTAAAGCAGGTAAGAAGCAAAAGGAGTCAGAGACTCTGTGGTGCAAAAGTCTCGCCACCACGTGGCAAGAAGGATGTGTTTGCATAATCCTGTTCTGCAATCCTGGAAATGTTTTGTATTGCGCAACATGTCCTGACCAGGAATAAATTCTAAACCAGTTTCTAAAGCTTTTAAAATTTAGTTAAATACTGGAAGAGGTCCAGGCAGGGCTTTTGGGTTTTTGTTGTTGTTGTTGCTAACAGATATGCATAATAAAGAAGGCAGGAAAGAAGGACCCCAAGATAAAAGACAATAAACCCTGCCTCCTTCCCCTAAGCTTTTGTCCTGGCTTAAGTTAATTTGCAGTGAAAACCCGCCAGTTTCTAGGTTTGGGACTCAAAGGAAACAGGAAGCTTTGATCTTAGCCTAAGGATATTATCCTGGCATCTTCCAGACACCCTTAGCTGTATGAAGTTCAGAACTATACTTTACCACCCTTAAGGAGGCTCACAGCTGGAGATGCCAATTGTTTACAGATGAACATGAAACAAGGAGTTACAACATGCAGTGTTAAAGGAAATGAAAGAGATGACAGAATGGTTAGGAGAATTAATAGTTTATAACAGTCAGTGGTAAACCTTGTCCAAGAATTGAACTCCCATAAAATAAATTAGGAAGGGTTAAACAGAAAACATTGACTCCATATTATAACAAATACATTGCAGCCTCCTGAAGAGTTAATGGGATAACAAAAAATTTTAAAACAAATACACATGGGCAGCTAGGTGGCACAGTGGATAGAGCACCAGTCCTGGAGTCAGGAGGACCTGAGTTCAAATCTGGCCTCAGACATTTGACACTTAGTAGCTGTGTGATCCTGGGCAAGTCACTTAATTCCATTGCCTCTCCAAAAACAAACAAACAAAACCCCAATAAATACAACAGGAAGTCTCTGTTGCCTTCTGAGGAATTGGTCAGACTTCCTGATACACAGTCAGTGTCCCCATGTTTAAACCTTTCAGACTTTGGATCCGAGCTGGCCTGCAGGAGATGGCAGTACGGAAGGTGGACCAATCAGGACGGCCTTACTCTTATAAGGAAGTTGTTTACTCCTGTCTATAAAAGCAATGGGCAGTTTGAATTGGGGGGTGGTCATACCCAACTGCTTGCTGCCTGGGTGTGCTAATAAAATCCTTTTACCTTTCTTTTCCTGAGTTCCCTTACTAACCAGGGTAACATCCAAACCAAGATTTCTTTCTTTCTTTTTTTTGGGGGGGAGGGGTAAGGAAATTGGGGTTAACTGACTTGCCCAGGGTCACACAGCTAGTAAGTGTCAAGTATCTGGTCTGAGGCCGGATAAAAACCAAGATTTCTTTTAATAATCTTGGCAACTCCACCAGGGACAACTTGCTATCCCTAAGTAAGCCTAATTCAACTCCACAGTGGGCACTCCGACTTTAGACTGATGGTAAGTTGGAGTGGACTCTCAGTGGATAGTCAAGTATGAAACGGTTGTAGAATTAAACTCCCCAAACTCGGTAAGGATAAGGAGAAATAAGTGCCAGGCCCAAAACTGAGTCTCTCATTTGAGCACAAAGAAAAATGAAAACTGCGCCCTCAAAGTAAAAGGCAGTGGTAAGTGGCTGGTCTTGTCTGACTCCAGGTCATCAAGAGATAGAAGTTAAGGGGATACCAATATCATTATGGGTTCGGGATAATATAAACTTCCTGTTCCCTGAAGTCAGAGTTGGGAGAGCGGTTCAGGTATGAAAGAATTCACTTAGACATCCTCTCTAGCCATTGGTGATGAGTTCAGGATGGGCTCCAAGAGGGTTGGGATGCTATCTGAAATGATGAGGAATAGATGTGCAGGTCCTAATATCCTGAAAGAATTCACTCGTACAGTCTCCAAGTTAAAGAGTGGCATTTACTGGGGTGATGCACACAAGCAGGCCTGCTCCCCAGAAGGCAGAGCCCCAGTAGGTTCTACTCCACGTGACAGGCAGAAGATAGAGAGGCCACAGGCCCCACTCCCCTAAAGGAGCAGAGTGGACCCTGTCAGAGGTACGGTTTAAATATAATTTTATGGACTGGGGGAAGAGGACAAAAGAATGGGAGAAGCAAGCATGGCTCCAAAATGCCTGGGATATCAGGTAGTCCTGAGGTGATAAGCAAAGAGAACAGGAAAAGAGAAGGGAAGAACTGTTCTGGAATTGAGGGTGCTCTGTGAAAGCACACAGGTAAGTTCACAGTGGGGGATTCAATGCATAGTCTTCTTTGATTACTTTTCTGGCTGGTCACATCCTGCATCTTATCTCCTATTTCTCGTCCTGCTTGATCCATCTGCCCCAACCGCTCTTTTCTACCTCATTACTGTCGACTCCCACGTAGGCAAGGTTAAAGCTTGGGACAAGGGAAAACGGCCAGTTCAACAGGGAATGTCCAAAACTTGAGAGGTACAGCTCAGCAGGGACTGTATTTGAAATGTAGGTAATTGTGGCCAACAAATTTGGCCAGAAAGGGGTGGGGAATGCAGCCTCAAGGCCACATGTGGCCTTCTAGATCCTTGGGTGTGGCCTTTTGACTGAGTCTAACTTTTATAGAACAAATCCTTTTATTAAGGGGATTTGTTCGGTGAAGTTTGGATTCAGTCAAAGGGCCTCACTTGAGGACCTAGAAGGCCACATGTGGCCTCGAGGATACAGGTTTCCCACCCCTGGGCCAGATCAATACAGGACCTTTGATTATGGTCAACTGCACATACTAAAAAAAGATCTAGAGCCTAGGCAAATAGAACACGGTACCGTCGGGCAGAACTTTCCAACCAATACTACCCCTCATTACTATGGCCATATGGATTCTAGATTTTTCAGAAACAAAGACCATGACACCCTTAACACACATTTTTTATAGAGAATGATCAGAGAGAAGGAAGACAAGGTTAAGGAAATAAAGATGTTGATGGCACCCGTGAAGGGGGCAATTAAGGAAGACAGAGAAGGGATTAAGGACCCAAAAGAAATATTTAGAAAACAAAAGGGGGGGCATGTGTATGTGTGTGTTTTACTGTAAACCAGAGGGACACTTCAAGAGAGTTTACAAGAAACTACTGTGAGTAGGGGGAGGCCTGTGGTAGAGGGTGACATGCTCCAGATTATGAACCAGGGGCCCCCATGAAGAACTAGCTGCCACGTGGACCCCTAACCCCAGCCTCCACTGTCGCTGCCACTCTTTATCCCCACGGCACAAGACAGAACCACTGTGGACACCAGTCTGTACTTTTTTTGGGGGTTGGATGATACTAGGGATGAATATTTGTAATAAGAGGAGAATGGTTGGAAAGTTAAAGAAAGGTGAGGTCTGTTTGCACTGAGTGTGAACGGAGGATTTGAAAAGAAAGGGTTTGGAGTTTGGAAAGGTTTGAGGGAAGTTTTAAGTTTGGTGAGATAAGGATATAAGAAACTTTATGTGGTCATTCATTATATAGAAACTACAGTAATATATCTGCAACTTAGAATTATTTGAGGAAAGCAGATAAAGTCTGACCTTGCAGGACCATCAGAAGAGTATATTTTAGTTGCTGTATGAGAAATATAAAATCCTCATGGACTCTAAGAGAAGGCTGAAAATATAAGACTGCTACTTTAAATCTCTGGAAATAGACTAACTCAAAGTATAAGGTCCTATAATGTAATAATAATTATTATCATAATGTGCCAGTAGTAAACAGTCCTTGAGAAAACTGAAATTCTATATGATACCATTTGCACATATAGATCCAGATGTGATTGAATTTATACACATCTCATTTAAAGTGAGATGTGTTTCCTATTAGGATAATTGTGTTAAATTTTTCTGGGGTTGTGAGTCAACTATCATGTATGTATTACATGTGTGAAATTCCAGAATGTGACTATTCTTAATTTCTAAACGAAAGATAAATGAGATATCTTTTATGTACTCATTATTAACTGTTACTGCAACATGAGAAAAATAATTATAACCCAGCCTTAAGCTGTGATTAGTGAAATCTTGCTATTTGAGATAAAATTTCTTGAGATGATAATTTGATACTGTTATGAGTTTTGATTTCAGGTAAGACTGTCTGAATTATCATTAAGCCAAAAGTCCACTAGTGAGCGCTGCTGTTGTTGTTTGCCCTTTGTTCTTAAAGAGGACCATAACATCAGGAAAGTGATGCGAGTGGATGTCTGTGCCTGGGAAGTTGAGGAGATGACCTTGCACGGACAAAGGTAAGATTCCCTTGACTTAAGTTTCCTCATTATGCTATTTCCTTTCAATAGGAATATTTCCCACCCGGTTAGTCCTCAATGGGATATGACACCCTGTGAATAACATGGAACTTGACTGTGTTTGGCTATTCCAAAAAGTTGACTATGACCTTACCTGAAATCAAACAGAACTAAGGATGCTTTACCCTGTAATACCTATTAAGTCATTCTGTATCCTTAGACGTAGGCCTGGAGGAACAGTCCTGATGCTGTTACAACCATGTCCCTCCTTTTTCCTTTCATAGCAAACATCTCTAACTATGGCAGGTAAAACTGTAATTTTTTAATGTAATGAATCTTGTGCTGCAATACCCCAGTGCCTCTGAATGGCTAATATGGGATGCAAATATAAGGTACTTTATTGGGTAGCCTATTTTGATGCTCTTCTGATGGGTTTGTTGTTCGTAAGACTAGCTCCATAAGATCTGAACTGGTTTTCACCTCATGTACTAATTACTAGAAGGCCAGTCTGATTAGTTATTCTTGTAGGTGTACTATTTGATAATAATGCATGCACACATGGTTGTGATAACTGCCTACATGTCAGTTTATGCTGCTTATAATATATTTACAGACCTACCTCATTTTATTGTGTTTTACTTTATTGTACTTTGAAATGCATTTTTTACAAACTGAAGGCTTGCAGTAACCCTGTGTCTACAAGTCTATCAGTGCCATTTTTCCAATAGCATATGCTCACATCATGTCTCAGTGTCACATTTTGGTAATTCTCATAATATTTCAAACTTTTTCATTATTATTATATCTGTTATGGTGATCTGTGATCAGTGATCTTTCATGTTACTCTTGTAACTGTTTTGGGGTGCTACAAACCATGCTATGTAAGATGGCGAACTTAACTGATAAACTTTGTGTTTGTTCTGATTGCTCCACTGACCAACTGTTCACTCATCTCTTTCCTTCTCCTTGGTTCTCCCTATTCCCTGAGACACAACAATACTGAAATCAGGGCAATTAATAACCTACCTACAACAGCCTCTAAGTGTTCAAGTGAAAGGAAGAATCAATTTATGTGGCAAACTTCATTGTTCTCTTATTTTAAGAAATTTAAGCCATCACAATCTTCAGCAACCACAACCCTGATCAATCAGCAGCCATTAATAATGAGGCAAAGCCCTCTACCAGCAAAAAGACTTATAATTCGAGGAAGGCTCAGATGATGGTTAGCATTTTTTAGCAATAAAGTATTTTTTAATCAAGGTGTGTACGTTGTTTGTTTAGAAATAATACTACTGGGGCAGCTAGGTGGCACAGTGGATAGAGCAGTGGCCCTGAAGTCAGGAGGACCTGAATTCAAATCTGGCCTCAGACCAAACACTTGACACTTACTAGCTGTGTGACCCTGGGCAAGTCACTTAACCCCAATTGCCTTAAAGAAAAAAAAGAAATAATACTACTGCACACTTAATAGACTACAGTATAATGTAAACATAACTTTTATATAAACTTGGAAACCAAAAAATTCATGCTTTATTGCAATATTTGCTTTATTGTGGCAGTCTGGAACATAATCTGCAATATCTCTGAGGTATGTCTGTACCATGTTCAAGTGTTGGATCCAATGTTACAACATGTAATTCTCTAGGACTGCAAAACTTTTTCTTTGGAGAATTTAAGGAGACAGTGACAATTTTTCCTGATAAAAACACAGGCTCAAAGTCAAGGGCTTTTTGCTTCTTTTCTGCCATTTAAACATATACATATAAAGATAGGAAAAAGATCATGCTTCCTTCCTTTAGCTTTTGCTCTGGCTCAAGTTCATTTGCAAGCCAATCTTTGTGATTTTTTTTCACCCTAAGTTATCTGGCACAATAGATAAGGCATATCATCAGCACAGAATATTTCTGCCTAGCTTTTGTTCAACAGCCCTCATTATGACTGAAGAGTTGTCAGCCTGCCCTTATCAGGAAGAGGCTTTCTGATCACAACATTCTAGGAAATGGAAACTAAGATGAGGAAATGACTCTCAGAAGTTGGTCACAGAAAATAATTACTAGCAGAGTCCTCGAAACCATCAAGACAAAGAATCCAGAAAGAGCAGTGTGATAACATCACCACACAACATCAGAGATGTAAGCTGCCCGTGCCACACATGTTCTCTATGAGTTCCTACCACGTCTCTTCCTAGATGTTCACTGGTAACATGGGCTTCTCTACCTGAATGCATTTCAAGTATATTCTCTGGTAATATATGTTCTGGGTATAACCCTACCCACTGATGGTGTGGTAATGGGGAATCCTTTGTCACTTTATTTGGTATGCTGTTTGTTTAAATGTCTTTGTGGGCAAAAGTTTACACACTGAAGGTGAGAGGTCATGATTTTGAAGAACTGCAGGTGTACAGAATACCTTGTACTTGAGAGGCCCAAGTGTGAGTGGGTGTAATACCAACTATAAGTATTTCTAAGAAAAGGGGAATCAAAATGGCAGAGCACAAGCCCCTCCCATCATTTCCCTCCAAACAACTTTAAAATTCACTCTTAAAATCAAATTTTGGAGCAGGAAAGCCAACAAAAATATCAGGAGACATTTTTACAGCCTAAGGCAACTTAGGAGGTCCACAAGAGAGGTTTGTAACACCAGGGTGGCTGCAGGCCCACAGCACAGCAGGAACACCATTACTGGGCCTTGTAGAGAGAGGGAACAGAAGCAGCACTTTCAGAAGCTCTTAACCCAGAGATGGTAAGGCAGTCAGACAACTCATCAGAAACAGATTATAAGAAACCCTTTGCTGCCACTGGGTGCAGCTGGCACTGATTGGCAACTCCACTGCCTCTAAGTAGTTCTGGATCACAGTTCCAGGGCAAAAAGGAGCACTTGTGATCATTCACAAGGGAGCAGGGGCCCTCATCATAGTACTAAGGCCAAGAGGAGCACTTATGGATGCAGGAGAGCAGGGCACCTGGTCACAGATCCAGGGCCAAGAGGAACACTAACGCTTGTGCCTGCAGAGGAGCAGGGACCCTTCCTGGGTAAAGAACAGGGCCCAGACCAGGACAGCTGTGATCATACCCCTCCCAGCATCACACCACCTTAAAAGTACTGAAAACTTGTAGGCTCTGCGGACTAACACTGAAAAGAGAAATATGAAAAAGCCTAAAGCTTGGCACAGTGTAACCCCTGAGGTGAACAGAGCCCAACTTTAACATAAAGTTCAAAGTCAAGAAATAGGCTGGTAAAATAAGCAAACAACAAAAAAAAAATTTGATCATGAAAAGCTACTACAGTGACAGGGAAGACCAAGACATAAACTTAGAAGAAGACAACAATGTGAAAACAGCTACAAAGAATCAAAGAAAAATGCTAATTGGACTGAAAGCCAGTAAGAATTCCTGAAAGAATTCAAGAAAGTGGTAAGAGTAGTAGAGGAAAAATTGGGAAAATAAATTAGAGTGATAAAAGAAAAATATGAAAAGAGAATTAATAAGCTTGATAAAAGAAATACCAAAAGCTGAAGAAAACAACAACTTAAAAAGCAGAATTGACTTAATGGTAAAAAAGGCACCAAAAATTACTGAAGTTCTCCTTTAAAAAGCAAAAGAAGCCAAAAGGCAAAGAAGGTAGAAAAATCTACTGAAGGAAAGAACTCCTTATAAAGCAGAATTGGACAAATGGAAAAGAGGTACAAAAGCTTACTAAAGAAAATAATTCCTTTAAAATTAGAACTGGGCAAATGAAAGCTGATGACTGTGTTAGCCCCCTAAAAATAATAAAACACGGACAGCTGTGTGGTACAGTGGATACAGCACCAGCCGTGGAGTCAGGAGGACCTGAGTTCAAATCTGGCCTCAGACATTTGATACTTAGTAGCTGTGTGACCCTAAGCAAGTCACTTTACCCCAACCACCTCACCAAAAAAACAAAAAACAAAACAGAACAAAAGGAATAATAAAGCAAAGTCAAAAGAATGAAAAATAGAAGAAAATGTCAAATATCTCATCAGAAAAACATCTGACCTGGAAAACAAATTGAGAAGAAATAATTTTAAAATTATTGGACTACCTGAGAGCCATTATAAAAAAAGAGCCTAGACATCATATTTCATAAAATTATCAAGGAAAAATGCCCCAACATCTTAAATCCAGAAAGTAAAATATAAATGGAAAGAATCTACCAACCACTACCTTAAAGAGATCTCAAAATGAAAACCCCCAGGAATATCATACCCAAATTCCAGAGCTCCCAGGTAAAGGAGAAAATATTGCAAGCAACCAGAAACAATTCAAATATCATGAAGCCCCAGTCAGAATCACACAAGATTTAGTGGCACTCACATTAAAAGATCAGAGGGCTTGGAATATGATATTCCAGAAGGATAAGATTACAACCAAGAATAGTCTATCCAGCAAAAATGAGTATAATTCTTCAGGGGAAAAAACAGACACTTACTGAAAGAGAGGACTTTCAAGCATTCCTGATGAAAAGATCAGAGCTGAATAGAAAATCTGACATTCTAACACAAGACTCATAAGAAGCATAAAAAGGTAAGCATGGATGAGTAATCATAAAGAGACTCAATAAAGTTAAAACTTTTACATTTCTACATGGAAAAATGATACACATCACTCCTAAAAGTGATATCAGTAGGGCAATCAGAAGAAACACATATAGACAAAAAGCACTGTTGTGAATCAATGATGTTGGGATGATCTCAAAAAAAAAAAGTGAAGGGGTAAGAAAGAGGGACACAGTGGGAGAAGGGAGAAGAGGAAGAATGAGGAAAATTTTCTTACATAAAGAAGTGTTCAAGGACAAGCTTTTATAATGGAAGGGAAAATGGCAGGTGGCGCTTGATCCTCACTCTCACTGGAACCAGTTCAAAGACAGAAGAACATACATACATACATACTTAGTTGTATATCGAAACCTATCTTACCCAATAAAGGAAAAAGGGAAGGAAATAAGAATTGTGAGGGATGATGATAAAAGGGAGGGCAGATTAAGCAAGGCAGAGGTCGGAAGCAAAACAGACTTTTGAAGAGGGACAGGGTAAAAAGAGAGATGGATAAACAGAACAAAGTAGGATGGAGGGAAATACAGTTAGTGATTATAAGTGTGATTGTAAATGGAATGAGCTCATCCATAAAATTGAAGCAGCTAACAGAATGGATTAGAAATCACAATCCAACAATATGTTATTTACAAGAGACACACTTGGAACAGAGACACACAGTTCAGATAAACAGAATCTAATATTCTCCAGCCAAAATAAAAAAAGGCAGGTGTAGCAATCATGATCTCAGACAATGCAAAAACAAAAACAGACCCAATTAAAAGAGATAATCAGAGAAACTACATTTTGCTAAAAGCTAGACAATTGAGTAATAGCAAAAATTTTACATTGAGTTTCTCTGATAAAGGCCTTCTGTTCCTCAGTCATTTCAGTTGTAACTGACTCTTTGTGACCCCATCTGGAGTAGTTTGTCATTTCCTTCTCCAGTCATTTTACAGAGAAGCAAACAGGGTTAAGTGACTTGCCCAGGGTCACACAATTAGTAAGCATCTGAGATGAGATTTTCAACTCACAAAGATGTGTCTTCCTGACTTCAGGCCCAGCACTCTACATACTGTGCCACCTAGCTAAAAGCCTCATTTCTCAAATACATGGGAAACCAAGTCAAATTTATAAAAATAAGAGCCATTCCCTAATTGACAAATGGTCAAAGGACATAAACAGGCATTTTTCAGAAGAAATAAAAGTTATCTATAGTCATATGAAAAAAAGTGCTCTAAATCATTGATTGGAGAAAGGCAAATTAAAACAACTCTGGGATACCACCTCACACCTATCAGACATGACAAATGCTGGAAGGAATGAGGGATAATAGGGGCATTAATGAATTGTCGGTGGAGTGGTGAATAATCCAACCATTGTGGAGAACAATCTGAAACCATGCCTAAAAGGCTACAAAACTTTACATATCTTTGGGGCCATTACTATCACCACTATGTCTATAACCCAAAGAGATCAAAGAAACCACCTCCAGAGAGAAAACTGATGAACTAACTCTAAGGGCAAAATGAAGTATAATTTTATTGCTTTTTTGTGTGTGTTTGTGATATGGCTAATATGGAAATGTTTTTCATGATTCATATGTATAACTGATATCCTATTACTTCTCTTCTCAGAGAGGGGAGGAGGGATGGGAGGGAGGCGGCAGAGTATCTGGAACTCAAAATTTAAAAAGAAAAGAATGTTAAAAAAAAACAAATAACAAACTAAAAACAAAACAAAACAAAACAAACAAAAACCCTAGTATTCCCAACTATTACTCCCTAGTACTATATATTTTTTTGTTTCCATGAGATTTGCAGCAGCACCATTAAAATCATGATACATTTTTTTCAGAAGAAATTCCTCAGGGGAAAAAAAACATTAAACAAAAATGAGAGAAAAAGTTTCTTGTTTATGATTTTTCCCATTTTTCTCTTCCCCTATCACTAGGCAGAAGCAGGCAAGTCAGAAATATTTCATAGTTGCAAACTGTACTCAGTAATCCCAAACCCCTCTCTTAGACTAATTCATTCACTAAAGAAATACGAAAGAAGCATACCTTATATTCTGCATGTGGCGGGTTCAGCTCGTCCCAATGTGAAGGAAAATCGAAGGAAACTCTCCTGCTCTGCTCTCGGTGTTGGCTGAATATAAGAAAAAAGTAAGAATTGATTAGTTCCTGTAGTTTCTACCTTAAATCCTGAAATTTTACCTCTCTACGATTTCCTGAGAGAACAGTGACTTTCCTATTCTTTTCTAGTGAACTCTTCTGAAATAAATGTGTTTGTGTGCATGATATACATACATTATGTGTATGTATGCTATGAAATGAGGTACCATATATGTGTGTATATACTATCTATCTATGTACATTATTAAATCTGTGTCTAGAAATAGAAATGCATATATGTTATAAAATAAGGTACCGTATATAACATATACATATACACATACATAATACATATATACACATGCATGTGGGTGCCTCATTTCATAACTTTTTCTAGGGTTCTGGGGTAGAAGTAGTTTCTCACTGTATTTCTTGATCATTATTCAGTCTAGTGTGAACTTTGGGGTTTTCGTGGAGTAGGTATGGAGACGATCTGCCTCCCATCCAGGTAGCCATCTTTGCTAGAAGTCCCTTTCTCCACTTACATATACATATACAAAGAATACATACACACATATACAGTATCTCATTTCATAACATATATACATATATATATATAAACACACGCATATGTTCTACACACACACACACACACACACACACACACACACACAGTACCACCTGTCACCACTGCCAGATTCTCTCATTTCATTCATTTAATAAACAATTCCGTGGTGCCAACAACCTGTAAGGTATGGTATCAGGTATGATGGAGACAAAAAAGAATAATGTCACAGACCACAAATAACTGTTAAATATGGCAAGACTACAATAAATGTCACAGGAGAGGAATAAGAAGGCACATGGCAGGAATGAATGAATGAAAAATCATTTACTATGTAGTTACTATTTGCCAGTATTGTGCTAAGTGCTGGGGATATAAATTTAAAAGTGAGGTAGTCCACACTCTCAACAAGCTGACATACTAATAAGGGTAGACAAGGTTGATGACAGCATTTTCATCACTCATTTCATCACCACAGCTGACAGCCTTTTAGAATACTACATTCAAAGATCTCCTCTCTCTCATGGGACATGCTGCCAGCTCTTGTGTGATCTGAACTGTAGTTCCTTAATACTTGAACTGCTTCTTCTGGAAGTTTGCAGTATCGTTTCTTTGATGTAGGAGCTCTGGATTTTAGTTAAGACATTTCTAGGACTTCTTCCTTTGGTGTTCCTTTTAGGAAGGTACTGGTGGATTCTATCTTTACTTTGGCCTCTGGTTCTAACAGGTATGTGCAGTTTTCATTTGTAACTTCTGAATATAGTGTCCAGGTTTTAAAAAAGAGCCATTTCAGAGAATCCTATGTATTATTCATGGTCAGTGGGCCCTCTTTCCTATTTCTTGACTTTTTCTAGGGATCTGGGGTAGAAGTAGTTTCTCACTGTATTTCTTGATCATTATTCAGTCTAGTGTGAACTTTGGGGTTTCCCTGGAGTAGGTATGGAGACGGTCTGCCTCCCATCGAGGTAGCCATCTTCGCTTAGAAGTCCCTTTCTCCACTTACATCTGTGTATCATCCGCCATGGCTCTCTCTCTGTCTCTCTGTTCTCATCAACTCCCATGGGGGTTTAACTATCATTCCCATGCAGACGATTCTCAAATCTACACATCCAGCTCCAATCTCTCTCCTGAATTCTTGTCCTAAAACATAACCTTGGTCAAGTTCTCTAGGCTTCAGTTTGTTTTATTTGCAAAATGAGAGATTTGTAACAGATAGCCTCTAAGGTTTCTTTTGGCACTAAATCTATGATCCTATTACCAACAACTACCTATAGGACATTTCTTACTAGTGTCACAAGGGAATCTCACACTCCACATATCTAAAACAGAACTCATCTCGCCCTTCAGATTTGTCCTTCTTTCTAATTTCCCTATTTTTGTTTTTAGTTGCCCAAGTTTACAACCTCAGAGTAATCCTCACTTACCTCCCACGTCCAGCCAATTGCCAAGAATCAAATATTTTCCCTCCACAATATCTCTTGAATCTGTCTCATTTTTGGCACTGACACCACCACAACTATCTGAGTTCAAACTCTCAACCCCTCTTGCCAAGCCTACTGCAGTGGTCTCTCAATTGGTTTCCTTGATTTTAGTCTCTCCCCTCTCCAATTCAGCCTCCACATGACTACATTAGGAATATTGATATTCCTAAAGCAAAGATATGACTACATCGCTCCCCTTTCAAGAAGATCCAGTGGTTTCCTCAAACATGTAGGTTAAAATACAAAACCCTTCATAACCTGTCTCCATACCACCTTCCCAGGCTTGTTACTCATCACTCTCCATTCCGATTCCACTAAGCTATTTGCTGTTTTTTGTATAGGGCACTTGAACTCTCATTTCTGTGTCTTTGTACAGGCTATCCTCTACACCTGAAATGCACTCCCCTCCTTACCTACAGTTCAGACAAACTCTAGATTCTTCAAGGCTCTGCTCAAATACTACCTCCCATTAGGAAGTCTTACCTAATTCTTTCAGTTGCTAGTGCCCTCACCCTGGAAATTACCCTGTATCTATTTTGCAGAGATTTTTAACTGAATTTTCTATACACATACTGTTTCCCCCAATAGAACATAAGTTCCTTGAAGGTAGGGACTAATTTGTTTTAGTTCTGTCATGCCAAGACCTTGAATAGAGCTCGTCACAAAGTAGGCAAATGGAATAAATGCTTCAAGACAACATGAAAGTAAATTTCCACCTTGCCTGGATTAGTTATCATGAATTCGACTGAGTTTTCATTGTACATCTCATGAGTTAATTGATGATGTAACCTATAGAAGTGCTCAATCAGATACTTACGTTTTTTGTTTTTGAGTCCAATACACAGTCACAGAGGACACATATTTAGGCCGCCTTCGGACCTCCCTTTTAGTATGAGAGACTACGTTTGTCTGGATCATTTCTTTAGAAAGAAAAAAAAAGTCAGTCCAAAGTTAAAATGGTTATTTCTATCAGAGCCATAGATAGTAGCTGCTATGTAGAATGCCCCAATGAGGGAAGGATGGGGCTACCACATTTGCCTCTGCACAAAAAACTAATTCTCATGGCTGATGCTAAGTTGATCAAAGATTGTATTCATCTGGGCTCCACTTCTCTTCTTGTCCCTCTTTTTCTCACTCACTCTCCGACCTCTCCTTTGAGTCACAGGTGAATTTAGTCTTTGCATTTTTTGACAAATCTGCCTCATCCTAGTGTACCCACTAAAACAGCAGGATGCTGACTGACCTGAAACTCAATCTGGCCTTCTCAATATTATCACTTCTGCTGACTCATAACTGCCTTCCTTTTGAATTAACCCTTAACTAAACAGATGCTAATTTGCAAACTCTAGTCTATCCTGCCCTCTTGTCCCACAAATAAATATATATGCTCCACCAATAAATAATAATGAGTGGCCTTTTAATGTACTTAAATAGCTAATGATGTGCCATTAATACAATATGAAGGAAGGAGAAATCTTTGAATAGGTAATTATAACAGATGAAAATTTGTATTCACTGACAGTATCTGTCTTTTTGAGAACCCTGCAAAGAATCAGAGGAGTTTTAACTTTTGGTCTAGATTAGAGCAAGCGTACTTCAACTTTCTTGTGGATGAAAAAAAAACCTTTGGCAATCTGATAAAGCCAATGGACTCTTCCTCAGAATAATGCTCTTAAATAAATTAATTGATTAATCCAATTACTTGAAAATAAAAATGTTTTTTAAAGAGAAGTTCAAGGGGCAGCTAGGTGGTGCACTGGATAGAGCATGTGTCCTGGAGTCAGGAGGACCTGAGTTCAAATCTGGTCTCAGACCAGACACTTGATACTTAGTAGCTGGGTGACCCTGGGCAAGTCACTTAACCCCAATTGTCTTGCAAAAAAAAAAAGTTCAAGCAGTCTAAGTTAAGAAACTCTGGTCTTGTTCATGAGAGATAACCCAATGGGATTAATTCCACAGGCTGCTCATCTAGCTACATGTAATAGTCTGGGCAACAAGACTTCTTCATTGGTCTAGTTTTTCCCATATTGCCTGTTAGGCCAATCTCTCTTTAGAAATCTTGGATTTCATTAAGGATTTCCTGTGGGAATCTTGGGCATGGTACAATCAGGACAATATAATCCACAAACAGGTACATCTAGGGGACCTCCCCAACTATAAGAAAACTTTCTTCCATTTGGACTCCCACAATAGAGAATGGTGTCCCTGGGACATTATCTACATCATCCTGTTCCATGTTTCAATTGATAGGAAGCCTGCAGATTGATGAAAGTTATCTCTGTGGTTGTGTTTAAGAATCTTCTATGATTTTAACATGGATGGAGGGAATAAGCATTTATTAAACACCTACCAATTACCAAGCACTGGGCTAAGCATTTCACAAATATCTTATTTGATCCTCACAACAACCCTGTGAGGTAGGTGCTATTATTATCCCTATTTCACAGTTGAGAAAACTGATGCAAACAGAGATTAAACGACTTGCCCTGGATCACATAGCTAGTAAGTATGTGAGGCAGGATTTGAACTCAGGTCTTCCTGACTCATTAAAGTCTTCCTGTTAGAGCCTTTAAGACTAAATTTCACTCTACCTGGTCAATGTGTTTTGCTTTTTTTAAAGTAATCAACAAAAAGTAAACATAGCAAGATCTTGTACTCTCTCTTTCAGTCACCTGTGTGAGTATGAAAAGATATGTTGTAAAAAACTGTGAAAGCCTGCTTCCCCTTTTTTAATCAACCATACTTTCAATTCAATTTGGGTCAATCTCAAAGATTTCAAAGATTCGTTTGAGTTTTCCCATGTTCATCAGAATTCCTTGTTTTCATCATTTCTTACTACCAAATAATATTTCATTACTCTCACATGCCACATGACAAATGAGAAATTCAGAAAACTCTGGAAAGCTTTGAATGAATTGATGCAGAACGTAGTAAACAGAACCAAATGAACATTAAATGCACTGAAGCCAAGAACATGAAAAGACCCCCTAAAAGAAGCCATACCGTTAAAGTTCACTTTGTATGTATGAGGACCTTCTGAAAATTCCACAAACTCCTCTTGCCAGAGCAGAAAGAAGAACTCCAGGTCTCCAGAAGTAAATTCTGAACCCTCCTGTTTGACATCATATGAGGGGAAAAAACAGTAATGAGTGGGACTTACAAAGACTTTCAAAGAAACCATCACTATAATGCCTGATGTCATTTGATGTGTCTACGATTCCTTTCAAGATTGGGCATGGTACTCAAGTTTTCCTCTGGAAATCCTTCCCTGTTATATCTTTGCACCTTTAACAGAGAGAACGGAGGCAGTAGTTTCAGGTGGCAAAATTGTCAAACAAGTTCAGGTGTCAAACAGTTCAGCAGATGACATCATCGTTCAACTCTCCAAATAAAGAAATATACATCTGGATGCTTGAGGAGTCCAAGAGACTATCATGGACTCATGTCAACAAAACCATGGGGCACAGACCAGTGGTGAGAGTACAAGACTTAGAGTCAGGAAAACCTGAGTTCAGATCCTGCCTCAGACACCCTTAATGGCTGCATGGTCCTGAGTAACTAGCTTAACCTACTTCAGCCTCAGTCAACAAGTATATATTAAGCAATTAAGATGAGTGCTGGGGAGAAAAGGCAAAAACAAAGTCCCTGTGCTCAAGAAACTCACATTCTATTGGAGAAAAAACGTTAACAGCAAGGTGCATGCAAAATACATAGTGTAAAAAGGAGGAAATCTCAAAGGGAAGGCACTAAAGGGGGGGGAGGGAAGACCAGAGCCTCAGTTTCCTCTTCTGTATAATGGGGATAATAATGGCATCTACCTCCCAGAGAGGTCGTGAGGATCAGATCAGATAACAAGATAGGTCAAGTGCTCTATCAAGGCTAGCTCTTATTAAAGAGGAATTGTGTTCCAAGCCACACACACACAAAAGCAGAGGGGCCCCAGGCACCCCAGAACACCACAACCATGCTGCGACCATGGGTCCCTGCCTGGTTCTGTCCTCTCACATTCTTAGTCCAAAGCTCTGGCCAGCCACTGTGCTAAGTGCACTCAGTAACTGACCGATGCGTGAATTAATGCTAAAACCCTCAGGGATGTCTTTTTCAATTCATAACAAAATATTAACACTTTTATATTCGGACCTTTCACATAGAGCTCTATGGGGGCACCTCACTGGAGGGGTTGGTGGAGGACAACCCACCTGGCTACAAAAGCCCACTGCATGTAGTGGCTCTAGAGTGATCATGGCCCCTTTTCCCTACTTCACTCTGGTAAGAAAGTAAAACTTGGAATCAGACTGCCAGAGCTAGAAGGAATGTTGGGGATCGTTTAGTTGAATCCAGGCAGCTAGGTGGGAAAGAGGATTGAACACTGGACTTATGAGTCAGGAAGACCTGAGTTCAAATCCTGCCTCATACACTTGCCAGCTGTGTGATCACAGGCAAGTAACTTAACCTGTGTTTGCCTGAGTTTCCTCAACTGTAAAATGGGGATAATAATAGTACCTTCCTCTCAGAGTTGCAGTGAGGATCTAATGAGATAATATTTCTAAAATGTTTACCACACTGCCTGGCACATAGTAGGCAATTAAATGCTTGTTTCCTCTCCTATGTATCATCTTACTGCTTTTATTGATTCTATATGGCAAGAGTAAAAATGCTGTCTCTAAGTATGTTTATTTGTTTCTCTGGGGAGGTGATTCCATTATGTCATGGTCACATGATCAGGATTCAGTAAAACTGAGGAAGTAGGAGTAGGATTCCGCAGGAGGGCTCTGAGCTGATTATGATTAGGTGAATCCACACCCTATATAATAAGTTGGAAGAGGCACCCAAAGGGAGGTGGAGCCATATTGGTGCAGAGCTCAGACCAGGGGAACAGTAATCAGACTTTGCCCTGAATCGGACCCCTTTTGGAGAGCGCTGAAAATCTGCAGGTCCTCGGCCTGAGATGTCCCTGAATCTAAAGAAAAAACCAGCTTAGATTTTCCTGCCAGAAATGCACAGATCCTGGTCTGAACATAAAGTGCAAACTCAAAAAAAGGAATTAGTAAAATTTAAAAATAAAATATTTAATACGTTTTTTAAAAAAAAAAAACCTTTGAGTTTTGAACAAGAGCATTATCAGGAAGGAAATGGACGCTCACCTTTTTTCCATATTCAATCCATTGGCCCAATTCATTCTTCCAATACCAGTGCCACTGAGTGGCCAGAATATGAACGGGGTTTTGGACAGATGATGGAGTAGAGAGACGTCGGACAGGATAACAATCAAGTAGCATCTTCTGAAAGTCGATACTATGACTTCTGAAAGTAAATGTTCAGGGAGAAAAAAAGGTTTAAAGTTAACCAAGTGCTACACTGAGCTACGTTATCTAAATTCCTCTCAACCACACCCCCATCTCTCAGTCTCTCTCTCCCTTTCCTTCCCCCCCAACTCTTCATATCTCTCTTTTGAAGCCTACAAAATCAATCCAACAATTTTGATAAGAGATTCAGTGAATTTTAAGCCACTTACACCAACAACCTCAATTTGCAGATGAGAAAAATGGCAGCATCTGGGGAAGTGAGATAATTTGCTTGAGGCTACATTTTAGTTATTAACATCATCTCTTTCAGCACTATCTAAAGCAAAACAAAATTCTGATCAGAGGATGTTGTGTAGGAAGGGACCTTAGAGGATATTTAGCAAGGGGTAGGTCGGAGCCAGGTTAAATTGGCTTTTTGAGAGCCAAAAGTTAAATTTTTCAATGTGGGCATTTATATCTTGGAAATCAGCAAACACTACAAATCAGTTTGATTTATTGTTTCATTGACTGTCTAGCCTTAAGAAACTAATTAACTAAATTAATATAAAACTGAAATAACTAATTAACTAAAAGTTAATAATGCAAATAAAATTTAAAAGTGTGTCGTCTGTGCATTCCTGTCTCCCCATAGATTGAGTTGTTAAACATTTTCCAGTACACCTCTGCATTTACCCCCAATTCCCTTTCTTTATAGTTCAGGAAGCTGTATAGCAGACAGGTTAAGTCCAAGGTAACAAAGGGAGGAAGTAGTAAAGCTAGGATCTAATCTCAGGTCCAAATCCTGGGCTCTTTCTATTACAACAGACTGACTTTATAAAGATCCTTCTCAGATATGGGGAAAAGAACAGAAATTAAAAAAAGATAAAAGAATCTAAAGTCTGCCCCTTCGCATTCTGTTTCTTAAGAAGTACATGAATGCTTTAATGTTGTCATACAATTATGCCAAAGTGAATATTTTTAAATTGTTCCATATTTTTCACAGTTTCATGATCAGCAAGGAACCATAATAATTGTGTGTATATATGTTCATGAGGGTGTATGCTTAGAGAAAAAAAGTAGGTTTTCAGATATTAATTTTGGAAACCATTAAAACTGAACAAAAAAAATTTGCTAGAATCTGAAAAAACGAAATCATTTAATTATGGATTTGAGTCTTTCCATCTGCCACAGAACAGCAGAAAGAATATTGTCTCTGAAGTCCAGGACCTTAGTTCAAGGTTCACATCTGATATTTACTATCCATGTAACCTCGAGCAGGTCACTTCAACATCGTGGGCCTCAGTTTCTTCTTCTGCAAAAGGTGGGAGTTAGACTGGATCTAAATCTAAGGTCTTGAACTCTTCCACTCAATCAGCTGAAATTTGCCCATTTCATATGTTCAGCTTGAATGAAGGTTAAGCACAAAGTGTGTTTTGCAGACCCAATTGATTCCTTTTAACAGAATGTAGACACCAACTTACTTGGAGATGCTTGGGTCACAATAAGCTCTCTCAATTTCCTCCATGTCCTTAAAGTCTTTCCAGCTGTCAGAAATGCACACCTGCCATCGGTAGGGTAAATGAAAATGGATAGACTTGCAGCAGCCTGGAAAAAGAGCACAGAATTCCCAGGGCCAAGGTAAGAACTATTTTGTCCTATTCAAGCTCATCTATTAATATCCCCTCCAATCAAGGCCTCTTCACTCCTACCTTCCCAGTCTCCTTATTATACTCTTTACAGTTATGATGCATCTCCTACCTAAAATGCCCTTCACCACCTCTCTGCCAACCCATCTCCACTATAGCATGGACACCCTCCAATTCACCACAATGCAATCTTGGAAAGCAGAACAATTTCTTAAAACTTGTTTTCAGTACATTTTGGTTAAGGATAAGCCTGCAACTACCATATTTCACCACTAGAAGACATACAAAATGTTGATTCCAGCTATGTTCACTTATTAGAATATGAGATTGCAAATTTGGAACTGGAGCAAACCTTAGTGTTCATCTAGTTCAACCCTCTCATTTTACTGATGAAAAAACTGAGCCCATGAAAGATTATGTGACTTTCCCCAAGGTCACACAAGTATGAAGAATCAGAGTAAGGTAGAATACAAAGCAATTTTTGTTAACAATAAAGAATATAATACAATTTTCAGGAAATAAGGAAAACTGCTTTTTGGTTTCATTTATGGAAAGAATATCAACAATGATCTGAAGAATATCAACAATGATCTGGTTAAATTCATCCAATAGTACGTCAATTAGCTGCACAAACACCTCACATTTAGAACACCAACAATTAAATTAATGTTGATAGATAGCCTAAGAACTGTGTGATTCTTAGTACCTTCTTTGTCTTTCCCTTTGAAAAACAAACAAACAAAAATTTTAATGAAAACAAGCTTAGTCAGGGGCAGTCAGATGGCACAGTGGATAGAGCACCGGCCCTGGTTCAGGAGGACCTGAATTCAAATCCAGCCTCAGACACTTGGCACTTACTAGCTGTGTGACCCTGGGCAAGTCACTTAACCCCACTGCCCAGCCAAAAAAAAAAAAAAAGAAAAGAAAAGAAAAGAAGCTTAATTAGAACAAGGAATAAATTAAGATTCAAGTAACAATTTTAGTCAAATATCCTGATGTTTTAAAATATAATTTTGTGGCAAACTCAAAGGAACTCTCACTTTACATAATACTAAGAGGCAGTGACAAGTAGTTGGCTCAGGTCAGGAAGACATGGGCTCAGATCTCAACTTTCATACTTATTAATTGAGTGATACTACTCAACTCTCTTAAGCTCTACGTATTTTAGACAACTCTGAAGGACTTATTAAGTGACAGGGTGCTGATTTGCCTTGACAGAAGATGCCTTCATAAGGGGAGTCCTCTACCCTTAAAAAAAAAAACATTCATTTATATTTATCCTTCTTTTTTTTATTATGAGTTCCAAATTGTCTTCTTCCCTCCTATCCCTCCCCCAACCACTAAGAAGGCAAGCAATACAACACTTATACACGTGAAGCCATGCAAAACATATTTCCATATTAGCCACACTGCAAAAAAAAATAAAAAGCAGAAAACAAAGAAAGGAAAAAAGATGTTTTCATCTGTATTTTTCACCATGGATCCTTTGGAATTGTCATAGTTCATCATCTTATAATATTGTCATCACTGTGCACAATGTTCTCCTGGTTCTGCTCACTTAACTTTGGATCAGTTCATCTAAGTCCAGGTTTTTCTGAAATCATCCTGCTCATCATTTGTTATAGCACAATAGTATTTCATTACAATCATATACCACAACTTGTTCAGCCATTCCCCAAGGGGACTGCCCCTTCATTTCCAATTCTTTGCCACTACAAAAAGAGCTGCTATAAATATTTTTGTACATATATATTCTTTTCCTTTTTTAAAAAATCTCTTTGGGATACAGATCTGGTAGAGAACAACTTTTTGATGAGGTACAATGTTTGAGAAGCTGACAAAAAAGTATATTCCTTTCTATTCCCATTCAATTTGTTCTAAAGATTTATCATATTTAACTTTTCTGAAATTCTATTCCTCTCCTTAATTTCTTTCTTACTTTATCTTATTTATTTTAGATTTATCTAGCTCTGAGACGTGAAAGTTGGGGTCTCCCACTTGTATAGTTTTACTACTTTCTCCTCTGACTCATTTAACTTTTTCTTTAAGAATTTGGATGCTTTGTTATTTGGTGTATATGCTTAGTACTGATAATACTTGACTGTCTACAATACTTTTAGTAAGATGTAGTTTCCCTGATTATCTCTTTTAATTAGTTATATTTTTGCTTTTGCTTCCTCTGAGATCATGATTATTACCCTGCCTTTTTCACTTCAGTTAGAGCAAAACAGATTTTGCTTCATGCCCTTTCTTTTACCCTATGGGTGTGTCTCTGTTTCAACTGTGTTTCTTGGTTTCTAATCCATTCTGCTATCTGCTTCCATTTTATGGGAAAATTCATTTCATTCAAGTTTATAGTTACAATTACTAACTGTGCATTCCCCTCCATCCATTTTCTTCTGTTTATTCTTCTCTCTTTTTACCCCGCCCTTCCTCAAAAGCCTGTTTTACTTTTCACTACTGCCTCCCTTAATCTGACCTCCATTTTATCCCACCACCCCCATGCTCTTATTCCCTTCCCCTCCTACTTTCCTGTTGGGTGTGACAGATTTCTAAACACAACTCAGTGTGTATTCTTCCCTCTTCGAACCAATTCAGATGAGAATGTGGTTCAAAGTTGCCTGCTTCTTCCACCATATTCCCCTCCTCTGTAAAAGCTTATCCTAGCTTGCCTCTTCAATGTGAGATAATTTCTCCCATTCCTCTTATCTCTTCCCACTTTTCCCAGTGCATCCCTTTCTCACAAATGCATTTTTTATTAATTATCCCAACATAATTAACTCATTCTTGTGCCCTCCATCTACGCAGAGTCCTTATAACTGTCATACAGTTCTTAGGAGTTACCTGTATCAACAACAGTTAACCTTATTGAGTCTCTTATGATTTATTTTTCATATTTGCCTTTTAACTCTTCTCTAGTCTTGTATTTGAAAGTCAAATTTCCTATTCATCTCTGATCTTTTCGTCTGGAATGCTTGAAAATCCTCTACCTCATTAAATACCCATTGTTTTCCCCTAAAGGACTATAGTCAGTTTTGCTGGATTCGTTATTATTTTTTTTTGAGGCAATTGGGGTTAAGTGACTTGTCCAGGGTCATACAGCTAGTAAGTGTCAAGTGTTTGGTCTGAGGCTGGATTTGAACTCAGGTCCTCCTGACTCCAGGGCTAGTGCTCTATCCACTGCGCCACCTAGCTGCCCCTGGATACATTATTCTTGATTGTAATCCTATCTCCTTTGCCTTCTGGAATATCATACTCCAAGCCCTCTGCTCCTTTAATGTGGAAGCCACTAAATCTGTTGTGATCCTGTCTGTGGGTCCATGATATTTGAATTGTTTCTTTCCAGCTGCTTGCAATATTTTCTGCTTGATCTGTGAGCTCTGGAATTTGACTACAATATTTCTGGGAGTTTTCATTTTGGGATCTCTTTCAGGAAGTGATTGGCAAATTCTTTTCATTTCTATTTTACCTTCTGGAACAAAGATACCAGGGAAGTTTCTCTTTGATAATTTCTTGAAATATGATGTCTAGGCTCTTTGATCATGGGTTTCAGGCAGTCCAGTAATTCTTAAATTGCCTCTCCTCTATTTTCCAAGTGAGTTGCTTTTCTGATGAGATATTCCCCATTTTCTTCTGTTTTTCAATACTTTGTTGTATTGTTTCTTGATGTTTCATGAAGTTATTAGCCTTTGGCCAATTCTGCTTTTTCTTTTCTTCAGTGTTTTTGTGCCTCTTTTACCAAGCTGTTAACTGTCTATTCATAATTTTTTCTTGTATCACACTCATTTCTTTTCCCATTTTTCTTTTACCACTCTTATTTGATTTTCAAAATAATGTTTTAGCTCTTCCAGGAATTTTTGTTGAGCTTGTGTCCAATTCAATTTTTTTTTCCTTTGAGGTTTTGTTTGCAGCTGTTTTGACATTGTTTATCTTCTGAGTTCGTGTCTTGCTCTTCCCTGTCACCACATTAGCTTTTGATGGTAGTATTCTTTTTTGTTGTTTGCTCATTTTCCTCGCCTATTTCTTGACCTTGAACTTCATGTCAAAGTTAGGCTGGGGGGTTGGGGCTCTAGGGCACACAGTCCCAAACTTCAGACATTTTCACATTTTTGTTTTCAGAGCTAGTTCTGGGGATTCGAAGTTTTTGGTACTTCTAAGGTGGTTATGATCCAGTGAGAGTTCTGGTCACTGCTCCTTTGCAATTGCAGGTGACACTGCTTCTCAAGGCCCCTGATTCCTTGGGACAGCAAGCACTACTCTCCCCCCTGGACCTATCCTATGGAGTAGCCACACTGCATCCTTCCCACAACCACTGCTAGCACATGGGTCCCCTGACCAGTTGCCTCATCTCATTATTGGTTCTGGTTTGAGACCTTCAGAAGTTGCTGTTGCTGCTACTGCTGCCATCTCCAAGGCCCGCCATTGATGTTGCTGCCACATGAGTTCTAGGTCAACCCCCTTTTGCCCTCCTGCATTGTCTTTGGTTGGAAATGTGACTCACTCCAATCTTTTGATGGCTCTGCTGCTTTAACATTGAATTTGAGGCATTATTTTAAAGTTGTTGGGAGGGAATGTTGGGAGAGCTCAGCGGCTTCCTCTACTCAACCATCTTGAAGTCTTCTTTATGGCTTTTAAAAAACACAATTGCTCCTGGAATTATACAGGAACTGGCAAGCCTGAGACAAAGTCAGAGCTATTAAATATAGATACCTGATAGAAAACGGAGGAGGCAAGGGGGTGAGGAATAGCAATGACTTTGTTGCCAAAGAAATAGAGGCCAAAACATCCTAACTGAGAGGAAAATTCCAAAGTGCTGTACTACACTAGACCTTGATGGTTTTCTCTTCATCCTTCCTATTTTGACTAAAAGGAAGGGAAATTCAAAAGGAAGGGAAGGAAGTTACAAAAAGTGAGAGAGTTCTGTCAGGAACTAAATTAGCAATTTCAGGTAAACTTTCTAGTAGCAAAACAAGTCAACTTGCAGATTTCTGGGCTTTGAAGATGTGAGTTGAAAGCAGGCTACATTAAATTGACTACACCCCGAGTGGGTACCCTTCCACAAGATTCCCCAAAATGTGGGGAACCGAGAGGTTGTATATTCCATGATTAACCCTCACATGGCCTTGGGCTCCCCAGACCTTTCTGAACAAAGGGACATAGGAAAGGCCTTTTAAAATCTCTCCAACAAGATAATGGACACAGGGCAAAATGAGAGCTGACCTAATCAAATTGAATACCCATTGGCTTTTTGACCCTAGGCAAGTCATTTGATCTCTTTGTAGCCTTTAAAGCTAAGACTATAAATTGCAGAGAAGATGCCAATCCATAGTAAAGGAAGCCCATTCATCTGAGAGACTTCACTAAATTAATGGCATTACAAGTCCAGTTCATAGATGCATTTTTCATCCCCACCCGCTCCAACCTAGGTCAAATTCCAGAGCTTCTGTATTTTCCAGATTAATTCTCTCAATATTACTTACTCTGCAGTTTACAATCCGCACTGAGGTAGTCAAGACAAATCTTATCGGAGCCATTATTCGCCATTCCTGAAGGAGTTGCATGAGAAACTCTGTCTTTGAAATCTAAAGAAGAGAAGACACACAAAATGTTGGCTTTCCTGTAGGAAAAAACTCACGCAAGCAGGTCTGGGTTCTTTTGGGGCAAACAGGGGATATAATTGATTATCAAAGCAATCTACCTTTGTTACTTAATTCTACTACCTTTCCTCTGTTATTATTTCACACTTATCTTGTATATATCTTGTTTGTACGTATTTGTTTACATGTTGTCTCCCCCAATAGACTGTAAGCTCCTCAAGGGCAGGGACTGTCTTTTGCCTTTTCTGAATTCTTGGAGCTTAGCAATGTGCCTGATACATTGTAAGCATTTAATAAATGCTTATTAACTGACTCCTAAATTCTCTACTGTTACTGGGCTAACAAATTTGAGACTCCTGGAGATGAACAGTCAGATAATGATTTCAACCTCTATCTCCACTAGCCATGGCTTTGTGGTGATAGGTACCACAAGGCAGTGGCAATGGGTATAGTGCCTAGAAAGCTGGCTTCAAGTCGGGACAATTTAGGTGTCAGTCCAATATCTGACATACAATAGGCATTTAATAAGTACTTCTTGAAGGCTACCCATCCTCCTAATGGAGAAGTGACAGATTCATAATGAAGACAGAGACTTTTTTTTTAAACATATAGTCAATTCAGAAATTTGTTTTGCTTGACTATTTATATTTGTAATGGGATTTTTTTCCTTTGTTTTCTCAGTGAAGGGAGGGAGGGAGAAAGGGAGAAAGGGAGAGGGAGGGGAAAGACAGATCTTTAAAAAAAAATTTCTTTAATTAAAAAATTAATAAATGCTGACTGGCCGGTAAATCCTGACTATGTGCTCCTGGGCAAGTCACTCAGCTTCGCACTATCCTAAGAAACTCCTTAAGATGGGGGTTTGTAAACTTTTTTGCACAATGGACTCTTAACGGCAGTTTGGTGAAGCCTAAAGACCCCAACTCAGAATAATGTCTTTAAATGCATAAAATGAAATACATGAAATTAAAAAGGAAAACAATTATACTGAAATAGTGAAGAGTGTGTGTGTGTGTGTGTGTGTGTGTGTGTGTGTGTGTGTGTATACGTGCTTTTTTTTTTTTGGTGAGGCAACTGGGTTTAAGTGACTTGCCAGGGGTCACACAGCTAGAAAGTGTCAAGTGTCTTGTCTGAGGCTGGATTTGAACTCAGTTCCTCTTGACTCCAGTCTCAGTGCTCTATCCACTGCGCCACCTAGCTGCCCCATACACCCTTATTTTTAATATAAGTTCCTGGACCTCGGGTTAAGAACCCCAGCACAAGCTGTAGCACTTGTCTATAATTCCCTGCTACCAGGAAGGCTGATGAATCACTTGTGCGCAGATCAGGTGTCCATCCACTCTTAGTCTGGCACCAATATGGTAAACCCCAGGGAGATGGGAGCTACCAGCCTGCCTACGGAGCGCAGAAGCAGCCTAGGTCAGAAACAGAACCAGCCAAAGCTTGTGGGCTGAGCAGTAGTGGGATCAGGCCCAGGTGTGGGAACTGTACAACCAATCTGGACAAGATGGGAAGACTACCTCTGAAGGTACTGATCTACACCAAGAGGGTATTTCAGCACCTGAAAGCTCCCTACATAGACAGAATCACAGGTCTGGAACAACAACACAAACAACAACTACAGTAATAACATAAAGATATTCCAGGACAAGACTGTGTACATCTCTCAAACGGTCTTATTCGGAGCAGATGAAGAATAGCCAGTCTGACGTATCTACTTACCCTCCGCATTTGTACTTTTGCAAGGAGCCACAGCTCTGCTTTTGTTTGTGGTCAAGGTGCCAGGAGTTTGACTAGAACCAGAGGTAAAAACAGAATCCGCTTGGCGATCAGATAACCACTGGTCATGAACAACCTTTTTCCTCAGAGAATGTGTGGCTGTCTTGTGGTCTGAGGCTGGCGTAGAGACGGAGGCAGCTTGCATCACTAGGGGATAATGAAATTCTGAGCTCTGATCATAAGCTTTATTTTTGCTTTATCTTAGATAACCACAACTCTTCATTAGTAATAGCTTACATTTATTCAGAGCTTTACAAGTATGTAAATACATCCATGCACAAACATCTAATGTATATTTATCTCCTTTGATCTTCACAACAACCCTGCAAGGTAAGTATAGGAGATATGATTACCCCCATTTCAGAGCTATGGAAACTGAGGCTCCAAATAATGAAATGACAAGTTTAATAAGAGATGGTAGAAACCAATCCCACATCTTCTTATTGAACTATGTTGCTTAGATTCCTGCTTGCTGTCCCCCTAACATATAACTTCAAAGTTGTTCTTTATTTGACATTAGGTCTCAATCCTTTTCTTTCTTCCTCTTTTCATAATGCCATATTTTACTTGCTAAATACAGCCCTAATAATATTTCTATTTCTAACATTTTTTTATTTCCAAGGGATTTTGGAGAGATAGTTCTGCTTTTCTAATTGCATTTCCCCCTCTTTTGTTACACTATAGCCTAAGAAGTGCTGGACTTGGGAGTCAGGAGAGACCTGGGTTCAAATGCTGGCTCTCTTACCTAATACTCTGTGTGACTTAGAGCAAGTCATTGAATCTTCTTAGGCCTTAATTTCCTCATCTGTAAAACTGAGGGGGTTGGAGGAGAAATTCCATAAGGTCCCTTCCAGCTCTAAAATCTATGATTTATGAAAACCTGACTGAAATTTACTATAGCAGGATGACCATAGGCAAGTCACCTAAACTCTCTGAGCCTCAGTTAACAGAATGAGGACAGTAACACCTCGCGTACCTATCTCATAGGGTAATTGTGTGACTCAAAAAAAAACAACACAATAAACAAAGTTTAATCTTTAATAGCTTAAAACCACACTAGGAGTTTTGGGACATCAGGTATACAAAGTGATTTATAAAATATAATGTATAATATGAAGATAATAATAATAATGATAATTCTAATAATAGAAGCATAACGGATCGAGTTAGCCTTGAAGTCAGGTCACTACCTAACACTGTGACGCATCCTGGCAGTGTGAGCCTCAGCAAGTCACTTAAACTCTCAGTTCTCTAGGCAACAATTTAAGATTGTAAAATATAGGAAAGGATCCCAGCATCATTTCTTACTAGACTTGTCACTTCATAGCTCTAAAATGGGAGCAATTATATCTCCCATGCTCCCCTCACAGGGTCTTTGTGAAGTTAAAGGAGAAACTATACATTTATGTGTATATGCCTGTATACATTTATTTGTGTGTGTATGTACTACCACAATGGCAAGAGAGATCCTTCATCAGATGTTCATCACACCAATGAAATACCAAGTTTCATCCCCAAATTATTATTCTTTCTACTATTATTATATTAACATATTAATAATTATTTAATATATTATGTAATATTTTACTTATAATATTATATAATACTCATAATAATACTATTATTTTTCTACTCACTTTAAGTCTCCCAAGCTCCCTGACATTACTGCCAACAACCCCATCAGTGAAAATGACCTGCCTACCACTGCCACACCATAACCTCGGATTCTCGGAATAATGAGTTGGTTTCTGTGTTTCATATTGAGATCTGAAAGTCCAGCATTCACCTTACCTGTTGGTGAAGAAGACTGGGCTAAAATGCTCTTTTGAATTCCACTCTGGGGGACATGACTTGCAGATGATGCTTTTGGTCGTACGTGGGCTGTTGCTGTGTTAGACACGGGAGACGCCTGGATACTCTTGGGCACATAAAAGGGCTCTTCTATTTCATCTCTATTAACTCTTTCCAAGTTCAGAGTCAT
The DNA here is from genome assembly GCF_900497805.2 of Vombatus ursinus. NCBI lineage: Eukaryota > Metazoa > Chordata > Mammalia > Diprotodontia > Vombatidae > Vombatus > Vombatus ursinus. The sequence goes on from NW_020954648.1 coordinate 9,256,160, forward strand.
GGCATCAACTTTAGATGCTGTTGATTCCCACGGCTGCGACTGCTTATTATACGATGTTCCTGATCTCACACTACAACTGTCATTAGCTACTATGTTATTTGCAATTGGGGTTTCTGGTTTGCCTATCAACGTTGCTGTCTTAGTCATTTTGGAATTCGCTGGCATAAACTTGCTGTCTGCACCCTTAGATGAGGATTCCTCTTTCTTTACATTAGTTGTTGGTTTGTATTTTGAAAACACCACAACACTGCTTCCTACGCCCCAACTATCAACAGTTTTATTGGGAGCAGGTGAAGAACAGGCCTTCTGACTTCCACAGTCATCTCCTGCACCTGTATAGTTGTGGGAGGGCGCTAATCCACTTTTGCTCGTGGTTATGGGACTTGGACTGGAGTAGGAGTCAGTTTCACTCCCAAAGAACACATTCACTCTTCTGGAAGCATGGCTACTCACTGCAGGTGTGGTTCTTTTGTCAGCTGAAGCGGGTGGAGAGATGGAGGCAGCACGCTGGATACCATCTTGGCTCCCGTAGTGGCCTTCAACGTGGTCAGTTACCGGAAAGCTCAAGTTTGTTCTAACTTGACTTACGTCTCGGGTACTGGCAGTCTTAGTCGATGCTGATACTGACTGGACACAACCTTGACTCAAAGCAACGCTATTCTTGGTGACTCTACTCTCATTCATTTTGCCTTCGAAGGATGGCAATGGTCCTGGGCCCGTTTTATCCGGTTCTGGAATGTGGGCAGTTCCAACAGAAGCAGAAGGAGTTGGAGATGGAGATAATGCTTGCCTCCCAAAGTAAAGACGATTCCTACTTTGGCTCCTACTTCCTACATTTTTGTGGTTTGACTGGCCTGAAGAAAAGGGGGTGAGGGGTGAGGGAGGGGAGAGGAAGGGCAAAATAAAAAACAGAACACAGAAAATGAGTACAATTAAGATTATAGGAACATAGCTGTATAGCTATAAAGGACTTTAGAGATCATCTAATTCAACTTCTTCACTTTAAAGACAAGGAAACTGAGACCCAAAGTGGGTAAGTGCCTTGCCCAAGGTTGTAGAATTAGGAACTGGCACAACCAGGATATGAACCAAGGTCCTCTGACCCCAGTCAGAGCTCTTTCCACTATATCAAACTCCTGTCCAAATTCTGACCTTTTACTTTCTTGGGGATGTCACATAACTCAAATCCTGTCAAAATTACAGCACCAATGTGACAAACAAAAAGAGATCAAGTGGATCCCCATCATCCCATCTTCAAACAGCATTAGGCAGAGAGGAAAAAGCCGTTAAAGGAGAAGAGAGAAAAGCAGTATGGCATAGTGGACAAAGAGTTAGCCCAAGAAAACCTGGGTTCAATACCCTCTCAATACATATTAGCTCTGTGACCATAGGCAAGTCACTTAATCTTGAAATGCCCTTAAGACTATAAGTTATAGATAAGCTGTTGATCTATGTCACTAGAAGGAATTGCCATATCGGGAGTTCTCTACATCAATGAAATCATAGGTCCAGATCCAAAAAAAGAGAGAGAGAGAAGAGAAGAAGGAAGAAGCAGACAGAGAGAGAATGGTCAATTGGGCAACGTCCTGAAAGATACTTATGGGGGAATAGATCAGAGACACAAGTGAAGGAGTTCATTTTGACCTACTCGACCCTCTGAGATAGAATGGAAGGAGGAAAGGATGGGAGAAGACACAAAGAAATCTTAAGATGTGAAAGAGAGTAGGTGACGTTCACATGGGATGGCCCCAACTCTTCAGAAAAGGAAGAAGTGAAGCCAGAGTGACAAGGCTATAAGGGAAAATGGAGGTTTGAAGAGGGAAAGAGATTTTACAACAACTACTATGGGAAATGGGATAAGGAATCAATAAAAGAAGAAAATAAAGACTTCTGGACAACAGCAGTGTCAAACTCAAAAGATCCCTGTAGGCCGAATATTAGCATATAAAACCACAAATTAATATGATCTACATTGTAATGTATCTTCTTTATTTTGTTGAACATTTCCCAATGACATTTTAACCTGGTTCAGGAATGACTGGGCTTTGAATCTGGTATCTCCACTATATAACACTGAGAGCCCAGTTGAGGCTTTAGGGCTAGGGCTCCCAGGAAAAGGGAGATAAGGAATAAGGATTAACATTTAGGGAATAAGAGGTAAGGATGGAAGAAAAAGGAGTTTAGAGAAAATCATGGGGATGGAGGGGAAGAATGGTGCCGATTATAGGGATCTGAAGAAGCACCTGGGGGGATGAGGAGCAAGAGCAGACAGAAACCTTACAACAATGAGCTGAGTGGGTGGGAACCTGGTAGAAATACTGAATGCTGAATAGCTGGCGAGATTTTCCTTCTCCTGCTCTTCCCTTGCAAGGTACTAGGGATGAGAGAAATGGTAGATCTTGGAGGCGGGGAACAGTACGGAAGGGGAAGAAGAAGATACAGGGAGGAACATCCCTGCTTTCTTCCTCCTTGTCCTGGTCTCCAATTTGTTCTGGAGCGAGAAAGGAAGAAAGAATGAAGGAGAAATGCAATGGAAGGAGCTTCAGAGTATGAGAGATAAAGGGATACAAAAGAAACAACTCTGAACTTCACCAAAGGACACCTGGGTTTGCACTGCTGCTCTAATACTACCAGCTTCATAATCTCAAGCTAGCCAATTAACCTCCTGAATTTCCCTCATCTGTAAAAAGAGGATACTAACCCATCAATCAATCACTAGTCAACAAGCATTTATTAAACATCTACTATGTACAAGGTGTGGCGTTACTAATATAACGAATGAAACAGTCTCTAAACTCCAGGAATTGACATTCTAACAGGAGAGACAAGAAGTATTTTAGATATATATAGAGATATATATGTGTATATACATAGATATATACATACATATATGCACACACATATATATGTACACAACCACATATGTACACCCACCCATATATGTATATATATTATACACACACACACACACACATAAACACACACATTCTAACAGGAGAGACAAAAAGTATAATATATATATGTATACACACACACATATATATACATACACACATATGTGTATATATGTACACACCCATATATATGTACACATGCCCATATATTTTATATATATACACACACGCACACATTCTAACAGGAAAGACAAAAAGTATAATATATATGTACAAACACACACACACACACACACACACACACACACATATATATGTACACACATACATACACACAGAGTCAGTTCTGTTATACAGTGACTTGTGTTTCCAAAAAACACATCACGCAAAACTGAGCTATAAAAACCACAGGGCTTGTGGGGAAATTGGGGTTCTTCCGTCTTGCCTAACCCTTTTTGGCAAAGATACTAGAGTGGTTTGCCATTTCCTTCGCCAGTTCATTTTACAAATGAAGATACTGAGACAAACAGGGTTAAGTGATTGGGCCAGGGTCATACAATTTGTAAGTGTCTGCGGACATATTTGAACTCAGGAAGATGAGTCTCCCAGACTCCACACGTATGAGAGAATATATTCCAGGGATGTAGAACAGCTAAGGCAAAGGCACACAGAGAGGAGAGGAGAGTGCAATATCTGAGGAAGGGAAAGAAGGTTGGTTTGGCTGGATCAAAGACTGCAGAAGAATGAGTAATGTAAACAAGGGGCTGGAAAGACAAGTTGGGGGGGGCGGAGCCAAGATGGCGGAGGGAAACCAGGGACTGTCTTGAGCTCTCTCCCAAAGCCCTCCAAATAACTAAATAAAATGGCTCTAAACAAATTCTAAAGCAGCAGAACCCACAAAAAGAGAGAGTGAAACAAATTTCCAGCCAAAGACAACCTGGATGGTTGACTGGAAAGGTATATCGCGCCGGGCAGGGAGAGGAGCGCAGCTCGGCAGTGACCCTGAAGCAGGCCTCAGAGGACTGAATCGCGGGCAGCTGTGGTGGTTTCCAGACTTCTCAATCCACGAATGCCAAAGACAACTTAGAAAGTCAGTGGGAAAAGTCTGTGACTGCGGTGAGAGAGGAGCTAGGTCTCAGCTCCAAGTCTCGTGGCCTGAGGCTGCAGCTTTTTCCTGAGCTTCTGGCCCACAGACTGAGGGGGAATCAAGTGGCAGATCAGAACGGGATTGCAGGGATCTCTTTGCCAGTGCTGAGGCAGGAATCTCTTGCTTTACCGGTGCTTGGGTCTGGGTCACAGTTCTGAGGGGTGGTCCTGGGGCTAAGAGGAATGCTGGTGTAGTGAAGCTTGTTGTGGCTGTGGAGAGGAAATACCTCGCCCCTTACCATGCCACCTTGGAAGAACTGAAAATTTACAGTTCCCTAGAAGTACCTCTGAAAACAGCTATACAAACCCCCGAAGCTTGAGACAGTACATTCTTCACATTGGAAGCAGACTTTTACCTTAACAAAGAGTTTAAAACTCAAGTAATTGGCCAGCATCATGAGTAAGCAGCGCAAAAAGAGTCAGACTATATTATCTTACTTTGGTGACAAAGAAGATCAAAACGTACAACCAGAAGAAGACAACAAAGCCAAAGCTCCTACATCCAAAACCTCCAAGAAAAATATGAATCAGTCCCAGGCCTTGGAAGAGCTCAAAAGGGATTTTGAGAAGCAAGTAAGAGAAGCAGAGGAAAAACTGAGAGTGATGCAAGAAAATCATGAAAAACAAGTCAACAGCTTGCTAAAGGAGACCCAAAAAAATACTGAAGAAAATAACACCTTAAAAAATAGCCTAACCCAAATGGCAAAAGAGGTCCAAAAAGCCAATGAGGAGAAGAATGCCCTAAAGAGCAAAATTGGCCAAATGGAAAAGGAAGTCCAAAAGATTACTGAAGAAAATACTTTCTTAAAAATTAGAATAGAGCAATTGGAAGCTAGTGACTTTTATGAGAAATCAAGACACTGTAAAACAAATCCAAAAGAATGAAAAATTAGAAAACAATGTGAAATATCTCACTGGAAAAACAACTGACCTGGAAAATAGATCCAGGAGAGAGAATTTAAAAATTATTGGACTATCTGAAAGCCATGATCAAAAAAAGAGCCTAGACATCATCTTTCAAGAAATGACCAAGGAAAACTGTCCTGATATTTTACAACCAGAGGGCAAAACAGAAATTGAAAGAATCCACCGATCTCCTCCTCAAAGAGATCTCCAGAGGAAAACTCCTAGGAATATTGTAGCCAAATTCCAGAGTTTCCAGGTCAAGGAGAAAATATTACAAGCAGCCAGAAAGAAACAATTCAAGTATTGTGGAAACACAATTAGGATAACACAAGATTTAGCTGCTTCTACATTAAGGGACCGCAGGGCATAGAATATAATATTCCAGAGGACAAAGGAGATAGGATTACAACCAAGAATCACCTACCCAGCAAAACTGAGTATAATCCTGCAGGGGAAAAAATGGTCATTCAGTGAAATAGAGGACTTTCAAGCATTCTTGATGAAAAGACCAGAGTTGAAAGAAAATTTGATTTTCAAATACAAGACTCCAGTGGAACATGAAGAGGTAAATAGGAAAGAGAAAATCGTCAGAGACATTAAAGTTGAACTGTTTACATTCCTGCATGGAAAGATGATATTTGTAACTCATGAGAACTTGGTCAGTATTAGGGTAGTTGGTGGGGAAAAAAATTGTATGTACATATATATAGATACAGATAGAGGGCACAGGGAGAGTTGAAAATGAAGGGGTCATTTCTGGAGAATAAAATTAAGGGGAGAGAGAGGAATATACTAGGAGAACGAGAAAGACAGAGGTAGAATGGGGTAAATTATCCCACCAAAAAAAAAAAAACAAAAACCAGAAAAGAAAAGGCTCTTACAGTGGAGGGGAAACGGGGGAAGGTGAGAGGGAATGAGTGACTCTTATTCTCACAGAATTTGACTTAAGGAGGGAATAACATACACACTCAATTGGGTGTGGAAATCTGTCTTACCCTACAGGAAAATAGGGGGGGAAGGGGATAAGAGAGTAGGGGAATGATAGAGAAGAGGGCAGATTGGGAAAGGGAGTAATCAGAAGCAAATACTTCTGAGGAGGGACAGGGTCAAAAGAAAGAATAGAATAAATGGGTGGGCAGGATAGGATTAAGGGAAATAGAGTTAGTTTTTCACAGCAGGTCTACTATGGAAGTGTTTCGCATAACTGCACATATATAACCTGTATTTAGTTGCTTACCTTATCAATGAGGATGGGTGAGGAGGGAGGAAGGGAGAAGATTTGGAACCCAAAGTTTTAAACACACATGTTTAAAAAAAATGTTTTCACATGCAACTGAGAAATAAGAAATACAGGAAATGGGGCACAGAAATCCATTCTGCCCTACAGGAAAATTGAAGGGGAAGGGGATAAGAGAAGAGGGGGAGAGATAGAAGGGAAGGCAGACTAGGGGATGGGGTATTTAGAATGCATGCCATCTTGGGATGGAGGGAGGGGCGGGATGGGGTGAAAATTTGGAACTTAAAATCTTATGGAAGTAAATGTTGAAAACATAAAAAAAAATTAAAATTACCATTAAAAAAAAAAACTTCACAAACCCTAATGCCAAATATGCCATTGACATGTACTTCCTGTGTATTTGACTGGTGTTCCACGTAACATTCAAGGGATTACTTTAGCAGTAGCAGCTCACACCTTCTTGTTTCCTGTTTTCTACAAGCCAACAGAAAAGTAGGTTGCCACTTAATCATAAATTAATTGACTAGCAAGGGAGTGTAGCCTATAATTTGGCTACCAAGTAGTGATACAACTTAAACGTCAAGTAAGTGGTATCATCAGAGTGTAGGTACTCTGGCTTTCCCATGGGCTACATGCAGATTTCTACTTCTCTTCAAACTATGTTTTCCTATAATGTCTCTACACTCCTACCTTCCACCCATATCAATCTCTTTCAGCTCCTGACCTAATTGTGTAAGCTCTGCTTCAATATTGACCTAAGGGTATAGAAATGAAAATTGATTATTGCTGTTAACTACTGAAATTGTTTTGACTCTTGCCTCCTCTCCATATATGTGAGATATCTTTCTTCTTAAATTTATTTTATTTTCAATTCATGGAATAAAACAAGCATTTCCATAATACAGTACAATAAAAAAGATGATTGCTCCTGGCTAAAAAAAAAAAAGACAAGTTGGACCAAGTTGTGAAAGGCTTGAAAAACTAAACAGAGAAGCTGAGGCAATAAGGAGCCACTTGGAGTTTACTGAGTAAGGGAGTGACATGGATAGAATTGTACTGAAAGAAAATCACTTTGGCATCTGTGTGGAAGATAGGCTATTGTGGGGAGAGAGCTGAAGCAGACAAGGGGAGAGAAAAGTCAACACCTTGATGTCAAATGCACCAGAGAACTCAAGAAGAATGAAGACTGAGGAAATGTGGTGATGGTGATGATTGTATATGAGACAGATAAGCTAAGGTCCACCTGTACTGGACTGGGAGTGTTTATTTCAATTCAACAAACATTTACTAAGTGCTTACCATATGACAAACGTTGTAATAAGCACTAGGCATGCAAAGACAAAAATGAAGGAGTCCCTTCCCTCTAGAAATTTCTATCCTTGGGAAGGAAGGGAAGGTGATAGAGGAAGAGATATAGCAGGAGGAGATACAGGAGATATATAGGAGGAGATATAGGGTTATAATTTGGAGCTGGAAGGGATCTTATAGACTAGCTAGTCCAACTTCCTCATTTTACAGATGAGATGACTGAGGCCCAGGAAACTTGAGTGACTGGCCCAAGGTCACATTGTTAAGTGTCAGAGATGGGATGTAAACCCAAACTCTCTGACTCGGTGATTTTTTCTACCGTAACATGACAGATGCAAATAACTATAAAACACAACAGGGAATAACAGAAGCAAAGGAGTAATTGCGCAGAGTACTCTAAGAGTATCAGAGAGCACTTTCATCTGGGGAGATGAAGCAAGGAAAGAAGGAAGCTGAGAGGCAGAAATGAGATAGGAGTGCATTTCATGGGCCATGTAAATGTACCAAGGCAGATGTGGATATGTTAAAGTTGGGTAAGACATAGCAGCAGAGTTTGGCTGATGAAAGAGTAAATATCAATATGCCCCTTCATTAGCCCTTGTCCTAATTATTAATTAAATTCACCTCTTCTGGAAATATGCTTATTACTCCTGGAATGCTTCTGATTACAGATGTCCTGGATATTTCTAACTACTGACTCGGTGAGGCCCTCTTCTTTGAGAAATTCCAAGTTCTTTGTATCCATCAAGTTGTGCGACCGATTGCAGTGGACAAAGCCGCATTTCCCTTCAAGAAAGTGTTCACAGATGTGCAGTTTCATGCATTCTGTCTTCTTAGAGCAAGAGTCTTGCCTGTTTTCTCCCTTGTAGTATTTACATATCTGGGGAAGAGAGGAAGGATATCAATGATGAAAATGAGTAACCAGACAGAAGACAATTCAGCAATTCAAGCAGCAGCCATCTTACCTTTAGGAAGCAAAGTATGAACACACAAAGATGCCTACAATGGGTAAAGTGAAGCAATGAAGACAAAGTTAAAAGCACATTCTATATTCTTGGTCAGTCTATTGAATTAATGCTATTTACAGAGATCCAAAGGCTGACCAGGAGATACTGACAAACAATGATCTTCAGGAGGAATCAATCAATCAATCAATCAATCAACACTAACTAAGCACCCATTATATAAAAGGTACTGTGCTAAGCTCTGGGGATACAAAAAGAAGCAAAAGAGAAGCTTATAATCTAATGCAAATATATACAATATTACACACAAATATACACAATATTACAAATATATATAAACAATACCCACAAAAATATACAATATACAAATATATACAAACAAATATATGCAAAGCAACTTATATAGGAAAACTAGGAATTAAAAGAGGGAAGGCACTGGAATTAAGAGGGGCTGTGGAAGACTTTCTATAGAAGGTGGGATTTTAGTTGGGACTTGAAGACAGGTCAGCAGTTGGGGTTGAGAAGAGAGGACATTCCAGGTATGGGGGATAGCCAGAGAGAATACCCAGAGCCAAGAGACGGAGGGTCTTGTTCATGAAACAGCCAGGAGGCCAGTGTCGCTGGATCAAAGAGTACATTATCAGAAGTAAGGTTTAAGAAGACTGGAATGGTAGGAGATGGCTAGGTGATAAAGGACTTTGAACGTCAAACAAAGCATTCTGTATTTGTTCCTACAGGCAATAGAAAGCCATGGTGGGGGTGGTATAGGGGGGTTACATCAGATCTGTGCTTTAGGAAAATCACTTTAGTGGCTGGAAGACAGATTGGAGGGAGAAGAGTCTCGAGGCATGCAGACCCACCAGCAGGATATTGCAATAGTCCAGGCATGAGATGATGAGGGCCTGCATTAGAGTGGTGGCAGTGTCAGAGGAGAGAAGGGAGCACATTTATGAGATGCTGCAAAGGTGAAATCGACAGGCCTTAGCAACAGCTTGGACGTGAGGGATGACAGATAGTGAGGAATCCATGATGACTTCTAGGTTGTGAGTCTGAGGGATTGGGAGGGTGGTGTTGCCCTAGACCAGGGGTGGGGAGCCTGAGGCCCCGAGGCCACATGTGACCCTCTAGGTCCTCAAGTACAGCCCTCTGACCCAATCCAAACTTCACAGAACAAATCTCAAGGCTGCAGGTTCCCCACCCCTGCCCTAAGACAGTAATAAGGAAGGTAGGAGCAGGGGAGGGTTTTGTTTTGGACATATTGAGTTTAAAATGGTCATTGGCCATCCAATTCAAGATGTCTGAAAGGCAGCTGGAGATGTGAGATTAGAGGTCTGCAAAGAGATCCAGGCAGGAAAGACAGATATAAGAATTAGCAGTATAGAGATAGCAATTAAATCCACAAGGTCTGATACTGTGATCACCAAGTTTAGTAATATAGAAGAAGAAAAGAGGGCCCAGGGCAAAACTGAGAGACACCTAAGGTTATAGGGTGTGTCCTAGAAGAGGATCCAGCAAAGGAGACAGAGGACAGATCAGATAGGTAGGAGGAGAACCAAGAAGAGAGAGGGGTGTCCTGAAAACCTAGAGAGAAGAGAGTCTCAAGGGGGATAGAAAGGTGAGTAGTGTCATAGGCTGTAGAGAGGTCAAGGTGAATGCAGACTGAGAAAAGTCCACTGGATCTGGTAACTAAAAGATCATTAGTAATTTTGGAGAGAGCAGTTTCAACGGAATGATACGGTCGGAAGCCAGGTTGTAAAGGGTTTAGAAGAGAGTGAGAGGAGACCTAAGGCAGATGGCTTTTTCTAGGAGTTTAGTTACAAAGGGCAGAAGAGATATATGAGATAGTTAGCAGGAATGGAAGGGTCAAGTGAGGGTTTTTTCAGGATAGGGGAGACACGGACATGTTTGTGGGCAGCAGGGAAGGAGCCAGTAGAGAAGGAAAGACTGAAAATAAGTGAAAGAGTAAGGATAACAGAAGGGGCAATCGGTTGGAGGAGATGGGATGGACAGGATCACTTGAACAAGTAGAGGGATTAGCCTTGGTAAAGAGTAAGGCCACATCATCATGTGAGACAGGGGTGAAGAAAGAGATAGTGGCAGAAGGCATTAGTGATAGGAGGTGTGCATAAGGGGAGAAGAAAAAATTCATGAAAAAAAAAAGAATTCATGGCAAATGGCTTCCATTTTTTCTTTAAAATATGAGGCAAAGTTCTCAGCTAAGAAACTGGGGGAAGGGGAAACATGAGAGGTTTGAAGAGGGGAGAAAAAAATTGGAAGAAATGCTGTGAAGAGCGGGACAGTGAGTTGATAAGGGAGGCATGGTTTAATTATAAAATAGCATCGAGGGCTCAATTAAGGTTATGTAACATAAATTTGCCATAGACCTAGTCACAGCAATTGCAGGATTTTCTCCACCTTCATTCAGTAGCATGTGTGTAAGCAAGAAGGCAGTGAATGGTTGGAGCAGTCCAAGGCTAAGGCTTGGTTGGGTATAACTCGCAATATAATACGGGGGCTAGGAATTCAAGAGAGAAGAACAGTGTAGAGTTAAATTAGTTCACCAGGAAGTAAGGAGAGATAGAAGAGGAGAGAGTGGCTAGTGCAGGGGAGATGGTCTGGGAAGGAATTGAGGGGTCAAAGGATGGGAGGTCATGGTGCAGATGAAGAGTAGGGTTATGTAAAGGAAAGCAGAGGGAGAGGTGAAAAGCCAATAGAGTATGGTCAGGTAAGGAGTAAACAATCTTTTAAAGGGTAGACAACACCGATATTAATAAGTGTAAAGGCAGTGTGGTGTAGTGGAAAGAGTACTAGACTTGGAGTTGGACAGATCTGAGTTTGAATCTTGACTCTGACACTTACTTGTTGTGTCCTTTGAAGCAATTTATTTCTGAGCCTCAGAGACTTCAAATTGTAACACAGGTAATGATATTATGTACTGCTATCCTCACAGGGTACTGGGAGGAAAGCATTTAGTAAGCTTTAAAGTGTTATAAAAATCAATGGGCATTTATTAAGTGCCTACTAAGTGCCAGATGCTATGCTAGCACTTGGGAGACAAAGACAAAAATGAACATAGTCCTTGGCCTCACAAAGCTTACAGTCCAGCCAGCACAGACAACAAGTAAGCTGGCATTTATATCCATCACCTTTCTTGATCCCATCACCACCCAGGTGAGGTATTACTAGTCTCATTTTACAGGTAAAAGAAAATAAGGCAGCAGAAAGATAGTGTGACTTATCCAAAGTCACCCCTAACGAGATAGGGAACCGCAAAGTCAGGTCATCTGTTTCTTAATCCAATGCTCTTTCTTTTACATAAGAGCATCCACTTTCCTGGAGGGGCCAAGTCTTGAAGCACCGAGTAAGACAACAACCAAATTATCAACGAAATCACTCCCAGAGAAGAGAAGACTTCTGGGATCTTTGAAAAGATGAGCAACCTTAGAATAAGAGGTATTTCCCATCCATACGTACACTTAGGCAAAGTTCCCAACCAACCTTAGTATGTGGGCAGAGGTGTGGCTTAGGATACCCTTGGCACCTAAGTGAGTAAAATGGATGGTCATGAGGAGAGGAGCCAAGAATATTTTATCACAAGCCCCATCCTACTTACTCAACCACAAACACTGCTAATGCATACCTCTTTCCACTACCCTGGTTATTATACACTCAAATTTTTGCCATCTGTCCCTTTGGGCACATGTGTCAGAGGCTGACAGGAACATGTAGGTTCTAATAGGAGGAAATAAGCATGAATTAAAAATCCAGGCTCTCTTGATGATCTTGTTAGCATCTTGTCATGAAATGGGCTTAAAATGCTTACTACCTTAGAAAGAACTCTGAGCAGGGCAAGGATCAACCATAGTGTCCAAGGACCAATGCAGAAGGCCTGTTACCCACCTCTGGACAGAGAGGGCATGGCCTGAGGGAGGAGGAGAAGAAGGCACATACTTTTTGTACATAGCCACTTTTGAAAATTTTATTTTGCTTGACTACATATATGTTACAAGGGTTTGGTTTTCCCCAATCATTGTGGTTGTTCATCCTTTATTTATGAAGAGGACTAATGACATCATGGGGTGATGTCTTGACTCGCACATGAACTGGATGTGAGGGAAGCAGTGTTGCAAAAAGTCATCAGCCTCACTCTCTCTTCTACAGTCCCTGAAGGCCAGTGGCAAGAAAAAAGCCAAATTTCCCCAATGAGGGGGTAAGGGTAGAAGGGAGAGAAAATAGATTTTTGTTCACTGAAAATTTTTTTAACTTAAAAATAAAATGCTTTGCAGACTATAAAAAAATGCTCACTGAACTATAACCCAGTTTATGACTATGGCCTCCAAAGTCTTCAATCATTCCCACTCACTCTTGTTCTTCAAGTTGGCCATCATTGATTCTCCTGTTAATTTTCTTTTTTGTTTTATTTTTTTACAATTGGGGTTAAGTGATTTGCCCAAGGTCACATAAACTAGTAAGTATTTGAGGACAGATTTGAACTCAGGTTCTCCTGATTCCAGGGCGGGTGCTCTATCCACTATTCCACCTAGCTGCCCCTCCTGTTAATTTTCCTTAGCCGCTTTGTTCACCATCTTTGTCACTCATTCCCTCCTGACCTACCTTCGTAAGTCTCTGCCAGTGTCCTTTCCTATGGGAAGCTTTTAAAATCCACAATCTTTCCTTTTACAAGTTTTTCCACATAAAAAGCCAGGGTAAGGGTGGCCTCTTCTAGGAAGCTTTCCTTGATTACAACTGAGGGAAATCATTCCCATTATATCCTCAAAGTGCTATGGACTCCTTAACAGGCTTGGGGTATGGAGGGGTTGGGACTCCTATGAACAACAGAGTCTTAGAGAATGCTGGAAACTCCTCATTCTCCAAACCACTCATCAGCCCTGACTTCTCCAAAGGAACTAAATCAAAGCCAGGGGTCCTTGACTATAGTGTCTCCTATAACTATAAACCTCCAGAACCTATGAGATGAGTCTTATTTTTTGAGGGGTGCTTTTACTTTTTTTTGTTACTTTTACTTCACATTTACCTTTTTTGGGGAGGGAGGGGGCTAGGCAATGGGGTTAAGTGACTTGCCCAGGGTCACACAGCTAATGTCAAGTATCAAGATTTGAACTCAGGTCCTCCTGATTCCAGGGCCAGTGTTCCCTCCACCACGTCACCTAGCTGCCCCCCATTTACATTTACTTTTGTCCCTCCTGAACAATGCCTTCCTTGAAACAACCCGTGGCATTTTTATGAAGTAATGTCTGCTCAGACTTGATGTTGAGGAACTGTGACTTACATCAGGAAGGAAAAAGGGGTCACTCTGGAGAAGGAGAACGGCCAACTCATTTTTGGTGAGTCCAGAGAGATCATGCTTTTTCAGGATTTTGATGTTCTTTTCTGAATGAATTTCATGGGAGTATTTACAATAATTTCTGAAAAGAAAAAAAAAGAATAATCATCTTAGTAGTAGTAGTAGTAGTAGTAGTAGTAGTAGTAGTAGTAGTAGTA
>NW_020954648.1:9270127-9334248 GCF_900497805.2 Vombatus ursinus
TAGTAGTAGTAGTAGTAGTAGTAGTAGTAGTAGTAGTAGTAGTAGTAGTAGCAGCAGTAGCAGCAGCAGCAGCAGCAGCAGCTAGCATTTCTATAGTTCTTATTATGTGGCAAGCACAGTATTAGGCACTTTACAAAAATCCTCACAATAACCCTGGGGAGTAGGGGATATTATCATCTTCATTTTGCAGCTGAGGAAACTGAGGCAAACAGGGGTTAAATAACTTCCCCAAGATTACACAGCTAGTTATAACATAGCAATAATTCCACCTCTGCCATATGAAGTCCACAGAGAAGATAGATCAGAGGAAGTTTAAGAGCTGAAGTCCACCTGGCTCCTTGAGGACTTCTACCAGAGGAAGGCCTTGCTTTGAAGAAATCCTGTAAAAACCCAACTCACAAAACAGATAAGATCTGGGGATGAAGGGATAAGGGGAAGAAATATACTTTTTAGATCAAAGAAGAAATATTCAATTTACAAAAGAAAGGACTCCTTAAAATAACATCTTCTCTATTGGAAGTAGTAAGGAGCCCCTGGAATTTATTAAAGGGGAAGAGGTGACATGCTTTTGAGGAAAATCACTTAAGTGGGTTAGTGGAAGATGGAGTTGAACCCATGACTCAGGTGCTCAGGATTACGCTTGGCTTAAGGCTGTAAATATTTGATAAGTATTTGATGAATCGAACTCTGGGATTTTCGTTTTGAATGCAATTAGCTATCCCAGGGGACAGAACCTGTAACCACTAATTATTGGTATCTTATTTTAGGCAAGTCCTCATAAACAGGAAGTTTCACATGGGGAAAGACCTTGTCTTTTCTAATTTTTGTATCATTTTTACACCTTTCCAAGTCCTTATTACAGGGGATCTCCACATAGAAGGTGCCTTAGTTAAGTGACGGATTGTCAAAGTCATAACCTCTCTAAGGGCCTCAATGCCCTCTTCTGTGAAATGAGTAAGTTGGGCTGGGTACCTCTGAGCAGCTCTAACATTGTGGGACTTTAGGATTCTACACGTTCAAGTTTAAACACAGAGCCAGGAAGTCTTCACGGCTGCCTCTGGGTCCTTTTGGCTGGCTGGAGCTATGATAATGACTAACCAAAGAATAGGAATTGTGCTGAATAGCCCAGAATCATACAGGCTCCAGGCTATCTTTTTTTTTTTTTTTTAAAGCTATATGGGAACTAGATGATACCTACAGTGCCAGATATTGTTTTGGAAACACAGCAGAGTTACCGAACCCCACCTTTTACCCCAAGCCTCAGTGAATGCAAAATAATTTGCTGTTAAAATACCTAGTCAATTTGACTTTTTAAAATAATGCTCCCTACATCTAGTAACATCCAACTCTCTTCTTAAAGAAAGTCTTCACACACAGACATGAAACTTCTTAGTATTCTATATGCCTTTATTCTCTTTAATTTCTTGATTCAGATTAATATCCTCCAACATAATTTTCACCTTCTTCCTCTATATCAACCTTTACTTTAAAGCAGGGGTTTACTGTGTATTCGAGTACGTGCGCGTGCGTGTACCAGCATACAGTCTGGTGAAATCGATGGACCCCTTCTCAAAATAATCTTTTCAAATGTATTGAGAGAAATTATTATTTCTCTCTTGTATTTAATAACTAATTATTAAATTCAGACCAAGGGTTTTCCCCTTTTCTACTCCCTCATTCACAAATCAGGGCTGATACTGAGACGGAGAAGTCAGATCTGTTCAAAAGGTAAAATTAGGTGAATTGATGGATTCTGGCCTATTGTGCCTTACTCAGACAGGTCTGGGAAAATGTGGATTCTCCTTTTGTCAGACAGGCAATATGGATACAGATAATTCTCTCTGACCAAAACTGAGTGATCAGTCACGTTCCCCAACCCCTCATTAGAATAAGCCCACTCTCATTATAATATTTATTCTTCTCATTACTTGTTAACCAATTGAAGTCGATTTCCACCCTCAGGTATACACCCTTTTCCTCTCTGGTCATGGAGAGGGCAAATGAACCCTTTTTGTTAACATACTTGTTAGCAATGGTTGATAAAACTGATTATAATTTACTCAGAAAACTCTATCTCTTAAAAATTTTTACTCTAGACAGTATAAAATAAAATATATAAGATTGCAAAGGAAATCAATTATATTGAAATATAGTTAAAAAACTACTTTAAAAAAAGTATTTGGTTGGTTTTTTTTTCTTTTTTCTTTTTGGTTTGTGTTCTCTTTTGCAGCATGGCTAATATGGAAATTTTTGCATGACTGCACATGTACATTTTATATCAAAGTGCCTGCCTTCTGAATTTGGAACTCAAAACTTTAAGTAAATAAATAAAAATGTTTTTGTTGTTTGTTTGTTTTTTTGTAAAAAGTCTATTACATGCCACCAGACACTAAAAATACATTCTCTGTCTTCTAGGAAATTACTCTCTTATCAGTCAGTCAATAAGCATTTATTAAGTTTCTGCTATGTGCCAGGCACTGTGATAGGCTATCAGGGTAAATAACATGTACACATATAATGCAAGTAATGGGGAATAGCGTGGGGGGGAGGGGTGACACCAGCTGGGGAAAATCAGGTAAAGGTATAGAGGAAGTGCCTTCCAGCACAGGCCAGTTGGCTGGACCAGAGAGTGCATGAAGGGGGTCATATGTAATGAGTATGAAAAGTAAGCTGCAGCCAGATCGGGAAGGGCATTAAATTCTAGAAAAAGAAGTCTGTATTTTATCCTGAAGGCAACAAGGACCCACTGCAGTTTATTGAACGTGATCAGGCTTTAGGACTATAGCTCTGGCAGCTATGCAGAGGACGACATGGAAAAGAGAGGTTAAAGGCAGGGGGACCAACTGGGGTACATCAGTGGTGCCAAACTCAAATAGAAACTGAGGCCAGGCCACATAATTGTAGAAAACCATATGTTTATATATTTCTCTTTTTATTAATTTATTTATATTGCTAAACACTTCCCAATTGCATTTTAATATGATTCAGGCAGCACCGGGAGGGAGTGTTGCTGTGTTTCACACCTTTGGGATAGCTACTGCAATGAAGCAAGTAGGAGCTGATAAGGGCCCCTAATTAGGGTGGTGGCTGTATTAGTAGGGAGAAAGGATGGATATGAAAGATATTGTGGGCGGAGTAGAATTTAGCTCTCTTTAACTTCCCCAACTCTCCTTAATTCCAGTGCCTTCTCTCTGTTAATTACTTCCTATTTGTCCTATATTTAGCTCACTTTGTATATATTTATTTGCATGTTGTCTTCATTAGACTATAAGCTCTATGAGGGCAGGGACTGTCTTTTGCCTCTTTTTGTATCCTCAGTACTTAGCAAAGGGCCCGAAACACAGCACACACTTAATAAATGTTTACTGATTGATTTATAGAACTGATAAGACTTGACAATTAATTGGATATATGGGGAGTAGGGAGAGAGGAATCAAAGATGACTTCAGAAGCTGCCAACTTATACAAACAAAAGGTTTTCAAAAGAAATGAGGAAGGTTGGAAGAGCTGGGATTTGCAGGAGGGGAGAAGAACATAAATTCTGTTGTAAACATATGAAGCTTGATATGTGTGTGAGCATTCAGCTTGGAGCACAATAAAGAATCTAATAATTCTTGCTATCTTATGGAGTCACCAACTTCTAAATTATTTTTCTATTATATTAATAACCAATTATTTAAAAAAGTTTTTTCTTTTTATTTCCTTATTCAAGGACCAGCCCCTCTGAAGAATAAGGCTGACAAACGAGATTGCCCAGATCCTTGGGGAACATGCTCCTTGATCTTGGGCAGGACCCCACCTAACTAGGAGAGCGTACTTCTGTTTAGAGTGTACATAGAATCTAATCTAGGTGAATTCCAATCCCAAAGCATCAAGTCTATGCCCTTGTATAGTCCTCTACCACTGGAATTTAGGGTGACCCAGCTCATGAAGAAGAAAACCAACCTGAGTGGTTTGGGTGGAGATGGATTCTCTGTCCAGACTGCTGAAGGCAGCTGAATCCCATGATCAAGCCATGCTCTCAGTAAGAGATGCTGAAGACTGTTAGCCCATCTCCTCATTTAAAAATCCACCCCCTCATTAACTGTTCACCAATCAGGGTTGATTCCTGTTGGGGCACTCCCTATCAAAAAAATATTTAAGGCATCCAGTATCTCCATTAGGTGTCTTTGGTTACTGAGAGAAATCAGTGACCATCAATTTATTGCTCATCACCTGATGATTGCAATCAACTGATGATTACTCAGAAATTCTGTCCTCAGGCTTCTCATTCATGTCACTATTTAGTCTGTTCTCATTTAGTCTGTAACTTGCATGATATTTAACTACTTTCTCCTCTAAGACACTTATTTTCCTTCTAACTCTTTCCTCCAGAGCTTTTCTTTCAGTTGTTTTTAACTCTTTTGATTCATTTTTTCAACATAAGCAGCTAGGTGACACAATGGTTAGCGTACTGGACTTGGAATCAGGAAGACTCATCTTCATGAATTCAAATCCAGCCTCAGATTCTTACTAGCAGTGTGACCCTAGGCAAGTCACTTAACTCTATTTGCCTCAATTTTCTCATCTGTGAAATGGGCCAGAGAAGAAAATAGTAAACCATCTTATTATCGTTGCCAAGAAAACCCCAAAAGGGGTCTTGAAGACTGAAATAGAACAACAACTAAATGGAGAAATAGTAATTGCTCATGGGTAGGCCAAGCCAAACTAATAAAAATGATACTACTACTAAAATTATTTATTCAGTGATATAGCAAATTACCAAAGGGTTACTTTATAGAACTAGAAAAATAGTGAAATAATGTGGAGGCACAGAAGGTCAGGAATCTTATGAGAAATTGTTTAAAAAGTAGAAGGGAGCAGGGCTAATAATACTAGAACTCAAAGTATACTACAAAACAGTAATTTCTAAAAGCAAGGAATAGGAGGAGAGCTCATGACTGATTATCATCACAAAAGATGATATGGATAATTTTGATTATATAATATTTAAAAAGTTATTGTACAAACAAATCCAATATAACTAAGATCAGAAGGAAAAAGGCTAGTGGGAGAGGGAGGACTTTGTATCAAGTTTCTCTGATAAAGGATCTTCATCATGCCATATGAGGAAGTACTAAATTAGATATGTCTGATACAGAGAAAACTTTGGAGCAACATGATAGATGTCTTCAAATATCTAAGGGGGGACTGCCTGAAGATGGAATAGATTTGTTCTGGTTGGCCCCAAAGAATAGATCTAGGGTACAAGAGCTGGAAATTTCAAAGATGTAAATAGATTTGACATAAGGAGAAACCTCCTAATAATGAGAATCATCCCAAAACAGGGCTTCTAGTCCAATCCTGAAGACCGACTACATTTACAAAGGGGACCGTCGAGATTTCACATTTTCACTCTGAACAGTCTCATCTCTCTGAGGCCTCATGATATGATGGGATTTAAAATGAGGATTATATAGCCTATCTAGTTCCTACCTGATAAGAAAAGAAGAAAATGAGGTGTAGAACGGTAAAGTAGCTTGTCCAGCGTGCCAGAGTACAGTAGGGGCAGAATTCAAAATTAGGTGCTCTGATTCCAAAATCACCAAATAGAAATTAAATACATTTAATTATTTTTATGTATTTATATTTTAAATTTTAATTTGTTTAAAGTATATTGTATATTTTGCTATGTTTATTATTTATATTTTTAAACCAATTTTATATGTTTTAATACATTATTTATATATTTAAAATGTTTTCTATATTTGTAATCTATTTAATTATTATTTATATATTTAAAATAGAAAATAAATTCTAAAAGCACTGAGAGTGCCATAAGTGACAGCAGAAAGTGAGAGACACTTCTAGAGCAGAGGTTCTCAAAAAGGTGGTCAGGGATACCTGGAGGTTCCCCTACTCAAAGAGGTCAAAGCTGTCTTCCTATTAATATAAAAAACATTTTGAGTTCAAATACAGCAAATATCAATAGATGAACAATGACCTGTTTTAACTGCCTGCCAGAAATTCTAACATGCTAAAGTTTTGCTTTAACCTGTGTAGAGGACTTAATACTTTCTTTATCTCTCTTACCCCATAGACCAGAGGGGAGGAAGGCCCAGGCTAACTTCTCTGGCTCAGCTAATAAGAGAACACACAAGTTCTTTTTATACTTTTCCCTTTTCCATCATGGAAAAAGAAAAAATTCCTGTGTAAAGTTCGCCAATGATACCTATTTGGAACAAAGTGAAGTCTAAGGCTGGGGACAGTTTGAGGGAGTACTTGGGGGCTGGAAAAAAGAAGCAATATTTGTCTTGAATATTTATAAAGAACTTAAATTTGCCTTTCTTTGTAGTTCTATGTGAAGATTGGAAAATGCATTAAGTAATGATTTAAGGTAAATATCACTTATAATTTCTCAACACATTTTCCTAGCATTATGAAAGTGACAAACGAAGGCTGTATGTACGTGTGTGTATGTATATACATATATACACACACATAAATATACAAAATACAAAATAAATGCAAATATACAAAATAAGGCAGGATATATATACATAGACATATATATCCTGCTTTATTTTGTACATTCATATATACGTATATACACATACATATATACATACATATTGGAATTAAATGATTTTGTTTCTGAAGTGCATTTCTTTTGTGTGTGTGTGTGTCTGCGTACATACACACACACACACACACACATACATACATAAATACAGAGAAAGAGAGAGAGACTATAACTGCCTATTGGACATGTCTTTTTCATTCTATATATAGAGAACGAAAAAGAAGTGTGATTTAGAAACAGAAAATCAGTCATTTAATTTCAATTCAACAAACATTTCTCAAGGGCCCAGGAAGTACAAATCACTACTAGGGACGTGGCATACAAAGATGACAAGCTTCAAAAACAATAAGCAAACCTAAAACCAGCATTCAGGTCCCATTCACAAGGTCCTGATTGAAATGCAACCCCAAACGCTGAAAAAAACACAAGCAGGTGTTGATTGTAGGTAAGAGAAAACTGAGAAATGAAAAAAAAAAAACAAACAAACAGATGAAAGAGGTTTGATTTGCAAATAGGTACCAAAGGAGGGGGGACGAGTCAACAAGAAAAGTGAATTTTCATATTTGAACTGCTTGTTGGACATTTCAAACTAGGCATGTCAGCTCTTGCTATATAGCAGGTGCTAAATTACCTGACTGATTGACTGTCTGATGAATGGTCTTGGCCATCTAAATCTTAAAAAGAAAACCCCAAATGGAGTCACTCTTACTTCATTTCCTCTAAGCAGCTAGGTGGCACAGTGGATAGAACACTGAGGTTGTCATCAGGAAGTCTCATCTTCATCAACTGAAATCCAGACTCAGACATTTACTAGGTGTGTGACCCTGAACAAGTCTCTTAACCCTCTTTGCCTTGGTTTCTTCATCTGTAAAATGAGCTAGAGAAGGAAATGGTAGGTTCGCAGGAATCCAGCAAAAACAAGACAAAGAGGGGGCAGCTAGATGGCACAGTGGGTAAAGCTCCAGCCTTGGAGTCAGGAGGACCTGAGTTCAAATCTGGCCTTAGACACTGGACATTTACTAGCTGTGTGACCCTGGGCAAGTCACTGAACCCCAACGGCTTCACCAACAAAAGCAAAAAAACAAGACAAAGAATAAAGCAAATACAAACAAAGGCAGGTGTTTTAAAAGAGAAGAACAACTGCAAAAAGACCCACAAGAATGTCATCCTAAATGTATAATGCTGTTGAGGAAAACAGAGTCTGTAAAGAACAGAACTGATACAGCAGAATGTTGTTGTTCAGCCATTTTTCAGTCCTGCTCGACTTTTCGTGATCCCACTTGGGGTTTTCTTGGCAACGATACAGGAGTGGTTTGCCATTTCCTTCTCTAGCTCATTTTACAGATGAGGAAACCAAGGCAAAGAGGTTAGGAGACTTGTTCAGGGACACACACCTAGTAAATGTCTGAGTCTGGATTTCAGTTGATGAAGATGAGACTTCCTGATGACAAGCCCAGTGTTCTGTCCACTGTGCCACCTAGCTGCCTAGAGGAAATGAAATTAAGAGTGACTCCATTTGGGGTTCTCTTTTTAAGTTTTAGATGGCCAAGGACCATTCATCAGACAGTCAATCAGTCAGCAAGAGCTGACGTGCCTAGTTTAAAATGTCCAACAGGTAGTTCAAATGTGAAAATTCATTTTTCTTGTTGACTCGTCCCCCCCCTCCTTTGGTACCTATTTGCAAATCAAACCTCTTTCATCTGTCTTTTTTTTTTCATTTCTCAGTTTTTCTCTTGCCTACAATCAACACCTGTTTGTGTATTTTCAGCGTTTGTCTACTTTGTTCTGCTATGGGGAAGCTAGGCGATGCAGTAGATAGAGCACTGGGCCTGGAGTCAGGAAGACTCTTCTTCATGAGTTCAAATCCAGCCTTCTCATCCTTAGCATAGCACCTGGCACATAGTAAGGGCTTAAAAAAATGCTTGTTGACTGACCTGGCCTTCTGACTATTTTTCATATACCTTAGAAGTTTCCTTCAAGACTCAAGTACACCTTCTTCTACATAAAACCTTTCCTGATTTCCCCCAGCTATTAAAATCTTCCTCAAATCATCTTATATCGGTTTTGTATATA
Organism: Vombatus ursinus; assembly: GCF_900497805.2. Lineage (NCBI taxonomy): Eukaryota > Metazoa > Chordata > Mammalia > Diprotodontia > Vombatidae > Vombatus > Vombatus ursinus. The sequence goes on from NW_020954648.1 coordinate 9,278,763, forward strand.
TTTTGTATACACTTCTATGTGTACACATTATCTCCCTCAATCGAATTTAAGATCCTTGAGGACGGCATGTTTTCACTTTTGGTTTTGTTTCTCCAGTGCTTACTTACCCACACAGCAGGCACTTAATAAATGCTTGTCACTAAATGGATAGATTGATTTTTTTCCAGAGGCATCAAAGTGTAAATAGCTCATTCAACTCAATTTGGCATACATTTATTTATTAAGCACCTATTACATGCTAATCATGGAGGAAGAGAAGGAGGAGGAGGAGGAGAAGCTGCAGCAGAAGCAGAAGAGGAGATGAAGGAGAGCTTACTGGAAAGGAATATTACACATGTTCACACAAATTAGAAAGTACCATATGTACACACACAAAATAATACAAAATTATTTCAACAGGGAAAGAGTGCCAGTAACTGGGGGGATTGATAAAGGTTTTATGGTAGGACTTGGCACCTGAGATGTGCTTCAAAGGACGCTAAGGGTTTTTCAAGGTGGAAATGAGGAGGGAGAGCACGCTGGACGACATGGGAGACCATCCCTGCAAAGGCAAAAACAAAAGCTAAAAACAGCCCCTGTGCTCAAGGCACACACATTTCTTGAGAGATATCACAAGCAAAAAACAGCAGAAATAATAAAACTGTGGTTCTACTTGGTTGGAGAATGCAACCCCATGCATTTTTGCATGGTGGGCAAAAATGCTCTATTTTCTGTGTGCAAATATTTTTTCCTTTATAAAAACAGAAGTCCAGCAAGGGATCTGATTACTCAATGATGAGTCATATACCTGTAGGAAAATAAGCAGGAGCAAGTAGGAGCCCAGACGGGAAGAGGTGTCTATTGTTTGCAAGCCCCAGAATGCGTCTGCCATCTTAGCTCTCAGAGAGTCGAGGCTCTGACATAGGAACTTGGTAGTAGACTTACAGAGCCTTGGTTTGAACAATAGGAAGTTCAGTGTGGCTCCAGAAAGCAGCCCGGGGGTTGCTAACCTCAATGGAAGGGATCATGGCAGCCTTGACCCCATGGAACCAGTCATCAGACATCTACAGAAGAGAGGATAGGGTTGAAAAGCTAACTTAGCCATAATAGAACTCACCATTACACCCTTTAGTTCAAACAAACCAAGCAGCCCTAACAAGGATGGCAGTAAAAGAGCTTCCAGGGACCAGAGCCACTGACCTCTACCGGAGGTAGCAGCTGACAACAGCCAGAGTCAGCGCAGAGAAGCCCAATGGAAGAAATTTTGGAAAGCCATGTAGGAAAGTCTCTTCTTTGTTTGGGGATGCATCCAGTGCACAAATTCAGGATGGCTCATGGATGCTAGATCACCACTTGTCAGAATCAAGCTTTGAGCAGAAGATCAAGGAACTAGGCATCTGTTAAGTGTACCAAGAGCCTTATAAATACTGTCTCATTAGAGGTTAGATTAGATGACCACAAGGGGTCTTTCCAGTTCTGCAGTTCTAATTCTTTTGTTCTGTGACTTCTGTAAGTTCATAGCTATCAACACCCAGGCTGCTTTCTGGAACCACGCTGAACTTTCTCTTGTTCAAACCAGGGCTATGGAAGTCTACTACCAAATTCTTATTTCAGAGGCTTTCAACTCCCTCAGAACTAAGATAAGCAGACACATTCTGGGGCCAGTGAACAATAGACACCTCTTCCCATCTGGGCTCCTACTTACTTTCCTATAGGTTTATGACCAATCATTGAGTAATCAGTAAAGTGCTTACAGACCAGAAGACTTAGAAACACCTGGGGAGGGAGGAGCTACCCTTGTCACACACTTAGGGTTCCCAAGTACAGAATTACCTTAGGGAAAAATCAGATTATTTTACTAGGGATGAGTAATCTAACAACCCAGCCAAATCTTAAATCTTAAAAATAAATCTACATTAGCTATAATCCTAGAATTTAACCAAGCAGTTAATTCTAAGGACAAAAACAAAAAACAAGAAAAAGCTCAGGCAGGCAGGAGGCAAAAGAACTAAAACAGATTAAAACCTAGTTACAGGTACACCTGCATAAGAAACCAAATTACCAACTGCTCAGACGAGTGGATAGGTTGAAGGTCCTGGAATCAGGACACCTAGGATCCTGTCATGCCTCTGACATATGAAGGGAAGGACAGGGAGACCCTAAGTAACTTACTTAACCTTGAACTGCCCAGGCAAGTTGCTAAGACTCTAAGCTGCTGAGAAGTTTGGGATCTGCCTTGGTAGAGGGAGTTGGCTTATTCAGAAGAAGCTCTGAGCACCAACTGAAATCACAGATCCAGACCAACACCAAAACCAAAAAACAAACCCATTTACTAAGATCTCAGTCAGAAAACAATTAAGTCTTTACTAATGTGTCACACATTGTGCTGAGCACTAGGGACACGAAGAAAAAGAAAAAGGCCCTGCTCTCCAGAAGTGTACACTCCAATAAGGGAGAGAGCACAGATATTATCTTTGTGACCTTAGACAAATCACTGGGCTTCAGAGTCGTTATCTATGAAATGAGAGGTCTGAACCTATCAGTTTCTGAAGCCCCTTCTAGTTTTGGAGCCACGATTTTTGCTGTTGTTTCAGTCATGTTCAACTGTATGTTACCCCATTTGAGATTTTCTTGGCAAAGATACTAGAATGGTTTGCCATTTCTTTCTTCAGCTCATTTTACAGATGAAGAAACCAAGGCAAACAGTGTTAAGTGACTAGACCAGGGCCACATAACCAGGAAGTATCTGAAGCTAGATTTGAACACAAGTCTTCCTGATTCCAGGCCCAATACTCTATCCATTGTACCACCATTGTACCAACTACTTCATAGATTTATGATGCCATGATCCTATAACAGCTCCATGCTTCAATTTCATCATCTGTAAAATGAGAAGTAGATATTGATGGTCTTTAAGAACCTTTCCAGCTCTGAATCTATGAGCCAAGGAAAGTTGGTACCCGCTCTGGAGTTTCTCTTAGTTATCTAGGGAAGAGTAGCTAAGTGTTATTCCCAGAGTGACAGCTACTATGTGTCAAATAGAACTTGAACCCAGCTCTTCCTGGCTCCAAAACCAATTCTCCATCCAATTGCCACGCTTCCTCTTGGTTCTTTGGGACCACTGACAAAATGGATAAGCAATTAAACCAATTTTGAAAAGTGGGAGAAAACATACAAATTGACAAAATGAAGAATGGAAAAGAAGTCTATTCAACTACTTCAATGCTTCAATATGTCAAGAATCCATGATCTCATTGTTATGGGCACTCCTGGCACCAATGAAGACCACAATCTTTTCCATGCTTTAAGAAAAGGTCTTCCTCAGCAGCTGTGGTCAACAAAATTCAGCATCCAGTGGTCAACCCTCTGGTGATAAGCCTCTCTAAACTCGTCCTTCAACAATGGCGAGGGTGTGTGCAAGTCTCTCCTGGAAGCATTTCCAGATTTTTAGGACTTGTCAGAGTTTTTGCTAGGCTTTGCTATGGCCCCAGAAGAGAACAAAGATTTTAAAACTAAGTCCAACAATATTCTCAGCTACATGGTAAGAAATGTGGTAACTAAGTGGAGATGAAACCCAAACTTAACAAACTGATGCAGGAAGGCATGCAGAACATCAATAGATGAATAAGAAACAGGAAAAGTTAACAACAAATTACTGCCCCTTATTCCCAAGCACTTTACCATAGAGAATTTTTCCAAACTAAAAAAAAAATTTATTTTGCATAAACTGTTATAAACTACAGAAAAGAACCATATGTTACCCAATTTAGTTTAGAAAACAATTACAATTTTAAAACCTATCTAATATGGACACCAAAAAAATGAAATTCTACTAATATCTCACTTCATTTTAACATACAGAATACAACACAGAATTATCTGCTTTGACCACCTACAGTCAGTACCTCAGAATGGAAGGCCAATGAAAGACAAGGAAAACTACCAACAGAATTCATCACATTAAAAGGAGAAACAGTAAGTATAATATAATTATCTTCCAGAAAGATTTCTCAAAAGGCATTTAATAAAATTTAACATGTTTTATCAAAACTATTAAAATTCATGTACAAGAGGATTTATTTTCATACATTAGTTGGTTTACAGGAGGACATGGGATGGAGTTGCACAGGATGAAAAGGCATGGATATCTTGCAGGGAATGTCTGTACTTGTAAGATCATAGATGCATGGCAGTATTGTCTAATAATAAACCATTTAAGGAACTCTTAATAGACCTTCAAAGTGCTTTATAGAAGCACTGCTTTTACACTTCAAGTCCCAGCTTCCACAAGACGCCTCTCTTGATCCCCCTTAAGGCCTTAGCCTTTCCTCTTGCTTGTACATAGCTGTTTACATGATATCTCTCCGCTGTTCAGTCCCAGCCTCAACGGGATCCTGAAGACATAGATTTTGAGTCAGGAGTAACCTTAGCTATGGTCTCATTTTGGAGATAAGGCCCAGCGGAGTTTCCGTGACTTGCTACAGGTCAAACAAAGCATCAGAGGCAGCATTTGAACATGGGTTCACTGAAGCCCAAGGTACATTTCACACTGTGCTATATGCTGCCTCTCATTCATTACTACCTGTGTGAACCTGGACAAGGTACAACTTCTCTGAGCCTCAGATTGCTGATCTATAGAATGAAGACAATTTTACCTGTCTTATTTATCTTCCCAAGGCACCTCCTAGCCTTATTTATCTTCATGAGGCACCTCCCAGACTTAGTGAGAGGTCATGAGCAAGCCACTTAAATTCTCTCATCTTTAGATTATTCATCTGTAAAATAAGGATAATAACACCAGTGTAACCTGTCACTGTGGAGACAGTGCTGGGCCTGGAGTCAGAAATTCTCATCTTCCTAAGTTCAAATCCGGTCTCAGACACTTACTAGCTATGTGACCCTGGGCAAGCCACTTAACCCTGTTTGCCTCAGTTTCTTCAACTGTAAAATGATCTGGAGGAGGAAATGGCAAACCACTCCAGTATCTTTGCCAAGAAAACCCCAAATGAGGTCATGAAGAGTCAGACACAACTGAAACAACAATTAAAAACCCATCTCACAGGGTTATTATGAGACTTAAATTAGATCATATATGTTAAATACTTTGCAAACCTTGAAGTCAGTAATTTTTTATTAAGTAACTGCTATCCGTCCTACAATGCACTAAGCACCAGGGATACAAACAAAGGCAAAACACAGTCTGCCCTCAAGTAGCTCACAGTTTAATGAGGGAGACAATATGTAAACAACTATGTACCAGGGAGATAGGCGTACAAGATATACTAGAGATAATCAACAGAGGAAAGGCCTTACTTAGCATGAAGGGTAATCAGAAAGGCTCCCTGTAGAAAGTGGGGTTTTAGCTGATGCCTGAAGTGTGAAAATACTTGGAAATGTTGTGGGGAAGGACTAGGTAATAAAAGGCTTTGAACACCAAAGAGAGGCTTTTATATTTGATCCTGAAGACAACAGGGTGCCACTGGAGTTTACTGAGTATGGGGGCAACATGGTCAGACTTTGGCTTTATTTAGGAAGATTCCTTTGGCAACTGAGCAGACATACTATATAATAATAACATATAAATGTCACTTATTATTAGTGAAAACAATAACACAGATTCTATCGGTCACATAAATAGAAAATACAATTTTAAAAGATTTGAAAATACAGAAAATTATTGTCAAAAATAGAAATGAAAACAAAGATTGCTCCAGACACGAGATTTATTTTTAAAAAATTATAAAACCCTAAAGAAAGAGATAAACAGAAAAAAAAAAGGAGAGCTTGTGTTCTCTTTATTTAAAGATAGCAGCTAAGTTGATACGTAAATCTAATAGAATACCATTTAAAATTACCTTAGGATAGCTTACAGACCTTGACAAACTGACAGTGAAATTCATCTAGAAGAACAGGCAAGATGGGCAGGTAGGTGGTGCAGTGGCTAGAACACAGGTCCTGGATTCAGGAAGACAGGAGTTGAAATCTGGCCTCAGACACCTGACACTCACTTACTAGCTGTGTGATCCTGGGTAAGTCACTTCACCCCACTGCCTCGCCAAAAAAAAAAAAAAAAAAAAAAAAAAAGAATAGGCAAGAATACTGAAGAATAGTTTTTAAAATAATATTAATGATGGTGTAGATTTGCCATACCACACTGCAAAGCAATTAAAAGAGCCAGTTTTTGAAAACCATAAAGCATTGGGTTAAACACTGTTATAAAAATGGAATATTAGGAACTGTCTATCAGGGCCAGTTTATTGGCTATACATACACATCTCATTCCTTTGTGGTCACTACAAGTACTTATGTGTATATATATGCACAGCGAGGGAAGAGTGGTTATGTGTGTGAAACAAGATTAGGTCGAATCGTCAGCCTCCTGTACTGAGAGATTTGCCACGTGCCTTACCAAAGGAGCAGCCACACGTGATGGTACACATCTATAATACCAGCTAGCACAGAGGCTGAGGATGTTCCATCTCTGAGCTGGGGAGTACTAAGATGCAACAGGACTAAGCCAGTTGGGTGTCTGCACCACGTCTAAAAACCAATATGGTCAGCGCCTAGGAGGAGGGCTCACCAGGCAGGCTTCAGAGAGGAGAATAAGCCCAAATCAGAAACTGACCAGCTTAAAGCTTCTACACTGATCAGTAATGGGGCTGGGCCTGTGAGCAGCCCCTGCACTTCCAGCCTGGGCAAGTTAGGGAGACCCGGTTTCCACGCCCTTCAAAAAGTGACATATAGGGGCAGCTAGGTGGCGCAGTCCCTAAAACTATAAATGACAGACAAGTTGCTGACCTGAATCTGGGGACTCAGGAGAGAGTTTCCACACTGGGAGTTTCCCACATACTCGTTCAGACAAAAACTTATATCCTATTGAATTCACATGTGATACAATCAATACAAACCCACTAATTTGGGTGGGCAGGATGTTGTAACAGATGGCAAAGCAAAACTGCTCAACATATGTTTTCTTTCTAGTTTCTCTGACAAAAATGATCTTTGGACTTGAAATGACAGCCCAAAAATGGCTAACACGGCATACTGATACCCAGTGGGCTGGGCCTGGTTCAGGTCAGTCTCCTGGTAGTTGAGGTTTGATAGTGAAACAGAATGAGACGCCCTGAGGTCATTCAACAGCGAACAAAAGGAGACTGCCTTGGCCATAGCAGGAGAAAGGAGGCCATTCCACAAGGACAGTCATGGAGGACCCTCCCAATTGATTTAGTGGAGGGAAGCTCCTAGCCTCAGCTGCCCATCCTTTACCAAGAGCCAAGCATCAGAAGGCACATAGAGGCTGCTTTGTATTCAAATGAGCAGGAAGTAATGTCAACAACCTTTAGTCCCTTCAGTCACTCAAGTCCAGAGGATGGTTTCAATACCTTTTAAGGAAAAAAAAATCAAACTAATTTGCATAGGGGGTGGGAATTAGAATATTGTTTCCACCCCATCAAGGTAAATAAGGAAAAAGAAAGAAAGCACCCAGTGGCCTTTGATGAGTTCACGTCACCATGGCAGTGATGAAATATATCCTCAGGTATTCAAAGAACTGGCAGACGCCATTGTCCAATGACCTATTTTAAAGACTATGGACAATAGGAGACATCCATACTGTAGGACTAGAGAAGGACAAGTATTGCTCTGATTTTCAAAAAAGGAGAAGAGGGAATATGCAAATAGAGGCCAGTACATTTGACTTTGATTGCTGGTAAAATTCCAGAATGTATTATTAAATAAATGGTTAGTGGATATGTAGAAAAGGAAGCCATGATCACCAAGAGCCAGCAACAGTTTCATCACTAACCGATTATGCTCTAGTAATAGGACAACATCAGCAAAGTGGAAACTATTATCTCTCTTTGCAGATAATATGGTGATGGGGCAGCTATGTGGCTCAGAGGATAGAGCACCAACCCTGGATTCAGGAGGACCCGAGTTCAAATCCAGCCTCAGACACATAATACTTACTAGCTGTGTGACCCTGGGCAAGTCACTTAACCCCACTGCCTAACGGAAAAAAAAAAAAGGATGAAAGAATAATTACTCAGATAAGATGGTGAATTTAGAAAACCCTGGGGAATCAGCAAAGAAACTAAGAGAATTGCTTCAGTGAAGTATCTAGATACAAAATAAATGCACAAAATCATTAGCATTTTTGTACACAACTACAAAAAGCTGGAAGAAAAAATAAGGAACTTCCATCCCAAATAACTACAAAATGTACAAATCCCTGGGAGTTAAAACTACTTATGACACACACAAAATGTTTATCTGTAAAATTACAGCATACTTTTTAAAGAAATTCTTAATCAGATTTAATGAGTTTCTTAAGCCATGCCAATATAATAAAATTAATTTATAGATTCTGTACTATTACCAACCAAATTACCAAAGGGGATATTTTATAGAACTCGACAAAACACAAATTATCTAAAATCTGAAGGAAAAAAATGGAAAAAAGTAGAAATTAAAGACACATAACATTACCAGACCTCAAACTATTTTATAAAGCAATAATCATCAAACAGTTAAAAAACAGAAAAGCAGATTAGTGGGATAGACGAAATAAACAAGTAACAGATAACCAAGTAAAAGAAGCAATAAAAAACAGTAGCCTAGTGTTTCATAAATCCAGTAACATAAATTACTGGGAAAAGAACTCCCTGGTTGACAAACACTGCTGGGAGAAATGGAAAAGTCTGTTACATATTAGATTTACATCAGCAGCTTAGACCACTATTAATCACAATAAGCCCTAATAAATAGTGCAAGTCAGGTAGTCGGTTTCTGAACAATTGATTCTCTCACTTGCCCACCTCAAGAAACTGATGTAGTCACAAAAAAGTTAGGGGCTGATAATGAGGTATTAAATTAACTACAGATGTAATCCCCATTGTCCCTTCATGAAGTATGAACAAGTTTCTACTTAATTAAAATGGAAGGTCTAACACCAGGGGCAGGGTGTTAATTGGCCACATCCCTAATCATTAATCATCCCTAATAGCTAATCTATATGTCCTATAAAGATGTCTCTAGTCTCTCAGGGGATTTTATTTGGCACAAATGCTATTTGGTGGAGCTGTCAGTTAGTTCAGGATTCTGGAAAGGAATTTGGAACCAAAATGAGCATACTCTGTGAACCAGTTATATATACTATTAATAAGTCTAGGCAACAAAACAGTCAAAGAGGGAAAGGAGATGCATGTGTACATGTATGTATATGTACATATATAGATGTGTGTGTAAATATGTGTTTACATATACACACACATACATACACATACGCTCACAACACAAATATTTACAGAAGTTCTTTTTGTGGCAGCCAAAAATTAGAAACTGAAGATGTGTCTTCCTATTAGGGAATGGCTAAACAAACTCTGGCATATGAATGTAATGGAATATTATTGTGCTCTAGGAAATGATGAAATGAACAGTTTCACAGAAACTGGTACAGAAAGTAAAGGGAAAAGAATTAGAACCACTTCTACAATGATAACATTATAAAGGAAAACCACTTTGAAAGACTTTAGACCTCTGATCAATAGCAATGATAATCCACAAGTTTAAAAAAATGAAGAATAAACACACCACTACTGTTCTGACAGAGAGGCGACAACCTTAAAATTCAGGAAAAAATATACATTTTTAGACATGGCCAATGTAGGCACTTATTTTACTGAACTATGCAGCCATGTATTGAGGGTTTTATTTTTCTAATTGCCCAATGGAGAAGCAAGACGGATAGTAGGAGGGTCAAACAGATTCTTAAAAAGTTAATGACAGTTTTAGACAAATGAATAGAGACCAAGCTTATCAAATTTACAGATTACACAAAACTGGGAGGAATATCTAGTACACTGAGTACAGGATTAAAAAAGATTTTGAAGGGCTAATAGATACCAGCGAGAATTAGATGTAATTTTATGAGGAAAAATGTAAAATGTAAACTCTTGCCCCTTGGTTGAAAAAAAAACTGAACTCACAAAGTATGACAGAAGAGGTATGACTAGACAGTAGCTTGTCTGAAAAAGATCTAAGAGTACACACACACACACACACACATGAATACACACACACACACACATCAATATGGGGCAAAACTGTGATAGAGCGCAAAGAAAGCTAATACAATTTTGGGCAACACCAAAAGAAGCATATTACGCACGAACAGGACGTGATAATATCCTAATATGGTCGCTCTTGTCTGTCCCTGTATACCTGTATAGTGTTCAGTTCTAGGGGACATATTTTGGAAAGGACACTGTAAAGGAAAGGACCCTGCATGCAGATCAAAGCATACTATTTTTCTTTTTTGTGTGTGTGTTTTTTTTCTTTTGGTCTGTGTCTTCTTTCACAACATGACTAATATGGAAATCTGTTTTGCATGATTGCACATATATAACCTGTATCAAATAGCTTACTGTCTCGGAGAGGAGAGGTGAGGGGGAGAAAATTTGGAATACAAAATTTGTTTAAATGAATGTTAAAAATTGTCCTTATATATAACTGAGAAAAAATATTACTAAAAAAAGAGAAAATAATGCTAGCCTTTAAAAAAAAAAAGCATCTATTTCGTGTCAGACACTGTGCAAAACACTTTACAAATATTATCTCATTTGATCTTCACCACAACCCTGGAAGGTGAGTTCCATTGTTATCCCCATTTTACAACTGAAGAAACTGAGGCAAACAGAGGTTAAGTGGCTTACCCAAAGTAAAAAAGCTAATAAGTATCTGAGGCTGGATTTGAACTCAGGTTTTCCTGATTCCAAGACCAGCATTCTATCTACTGGACTAAGATGGATTAGACATGTTTTGCTTGGTCCCAGGAAGAACTAGGAGTAATGGGTAAAAATAGAAAAGAGACAAGAAAAACTTCTTAACTATTAAAGCTATTTAAAATGGAATGGCCCACCTGTCTTAAGAAGTAGTAGGTTTGCTTTAGCAGAGATCTTCAAGCAAAGGGTCGGTGACCACTTATTCAATATGACATAGAACTGAACTGAAATATTAAAAATATATATTCACAAGAGCACAAATCCAGTGAAGTATACACATACAGTTGTGAGTGTCTGTATATGTTGTGCACATATACATCCCATCTAACGGTCTATTCCCTCTACTGCTGGCCCCGTCCACGTCACTTGGACTTCCTGAGAATGTGACCTGGGTAGTTTTCTCCACTCCCCTTTGGAACAACAATGCTGTCCTGATTGGTACAGCACCCAGTGCAAACACACACGACTACTCTATCTGGGTGGCCTTGAACCATGCTTCCTATCCGATGCGATCATCCATTCTGAATACTGCCTTGCCTTTGGCCCGGCCAATACTTGTTCTAGGAAGAGTAATCAAATCAATACTGCCTCAATGGCTACACTCATCATCCCTGTTAACTTCTCAAACCAAACTATCCTTCCCATAACATCATTGCACATACTGTTTACCCTGCTAGAATGTAAGCTCCCAGAGCCAGGGGCTGTCTTGTTTTGGATTTATTTACCCAGCAAGGAGGGCAGTGCTCAGCAAGTTGTTAAATGCTTAATAAATAATTATCATTCATCCATTTCATGTAAATGCTGTTTTCAAACATACACTGCCATGAATATGACATTTTTCTGGAGGTTTCTCGGTCTTTCCACGCTGGACTGAAGGGTTAATGTATAAGATCTCCCCTTTTTACGAGGGGATGATGTGTGGTTCCTAACCAAGGCTTGGGTCGGATCTAGAGGCCGAATGTAAGGGAAACTGAGGAGATCCTCCCCAGCCCCTTGAATGACCGCCTCATGACCTGACATAAGTAATGTAATTTAAAGTTAGTATGCGTGACCAGGAGTACTAAGGGAACTGAACATCAAAAGAAACTATGTTACCAGGGTGGAACAACCCTTACCTCAAGGAATATCTTAGCGGAAAGTGGTACATATCCAAGGAACTGGCCTCTCCTTGGATACGTATATACAAAACAGGCATCTGGAGCTTTGGCCAAGCTCCACCTTTGTTCTAAGGTTGTTCTCCCGTGATTTACATATATATAAAAAGAGCCATTTGGGAAAGGGACTTTTGGAGGTCTTCGTTTCAGAGATGGGGATGCCCACTCTGTTGACTCTTCCAACCGAGACCCTGACGGCTGTGATACAGGACTCCCCCAGCCAGATGTTCAGGAGTTGGTGGTTCCTCGGATTGGTGATGTATTTCTTCTTTATCTATCTTTCTGTTAATAGTCTTTGCTTCTAAGATTGTATCATCATATGTAATCACATTTATGGGCATGTATATTTATGATTATTGCCATTATTAAATCATTTATAAGCTAGGAACAGTGAGAATGTGTCTTTGTGGGTACAGATTTGAACCTGTGAAACAAATTATAAGTGCTGCAGCCCATAACACCTTACTGTTACATGGACCTAAAGAAAAGGACAGCAGAAGCCAGAAGAAAGGATAAAGCTAAAAAAGAAAAAAAAAATCTTACTAGTCCCTATAACACTTGCCTCAATCCTTGCAGCAACAGAGTTGTCATAATAACCAACAAAAATGCCTAAACCTTTTCAAACAATGGCCCACTAATCAACAAAGCAGAGATTTTTTCTGCAGAGAATTTTTGGTCTCACTCAATGAAGGCATCAATTGGCAAGAAGGCCAGGTAAGGACAGCTTGCAAACTGTTATGATGCCAAAGTTATTTTTTATTAAGGTTAGGGTTTTTTTTCCTGACAACTTTTGGGGCTATAAGGAAGTGAACAGTTATTTACCATTTTTTGGTTAAAAAAAAGAAAAGCTAATTTTTTTTCTCTTCTCATTACTGAAGAGCACATTTGAACAAGGGGGCAATGCAGTATGCGGAAAAAAAAAGTGTCATGGGAGTTTTGCCTCTGACTCACTTTGTAACTGAGGATGCTACTTCATCTCTCTAGGCCTTGGTTTCCTCATTTGTAAAATGAGGGAACTGAACTAACAATTTCTAAGGTCTTTATAATTTCCAGTTCTAAAAGTTTTATGACTTTCTTATTTTGAATAATTAATACCGTAATTCTCTTTCTCTCTCTGTCTCTCTCCAACCTTTCCCCCAGTCTGTGTGTATAAACACATATATACACACACAACCATTACCAACAAATAGAATAGAAGCAAAAGAAATATATACAATAACAATTTTTTCAAAGTAGTGAATTTTTCTATTGATTAGAGAAATGCAAATTAAAACAACTCTGAGGTGAGACCTCACACCTATCAGATTGGTTAATATGACAAAAAAGGAAAATGACAAATGTTGGAAAAGATACAGAAAAACTGGAATACTACAATGCATGGTTGGTGGAGTTGTGAACTGATCCAACCATTGTGGAGAGCAATTTGGAACTATACCCAAAGGGCTATAAAACTACAATAGCACTACTAGGTTTGTATACCAAAGAAATCATAAAAAAGAAAAGGACTCACATGTACAAAAATATTTATAGCAGCTCTTTTTGTGGTAGCAAAGAATTGGAAATTGAGGGGATGCCCATCAATTGAGGAATGGCTGAACAAGTTTCAGTATATATGAATGTAATGGAATACTACTGTGCTATAAGAAATGATGAGCAGGCAGATTTCAGAAAAACCTGGTAAAACTTCATGACATGAACTGATGCTAAGCAAAGTGAGCAGAATCAGAAGGACCAGCAGAACCTGTAACAGTGATATTGTGCAAGGATCAATTCTGATAGACTTAGCTCTTCTCAGTAATACAATAATCTGACAGTTCCAAAACATTCATGATGGAAAATGCTATCCACATGCAGAGAAAGAACTATGGAGCCTGAATGTACATTAAAGCACACTATTTTCTCTCTCTCTCTTTTTTCCTCTTTGTCGAATTTTTCCCGTTTGTTCTGACTCTTCTTTCACAACATGACAAACGTAGAAATATGTTTACATGATTGTACATGTATAGCCTATGTCAGACTGCATGCCGTCTTGGGGAGGGGTGAAGGAAGGAAGAGGGGAAAAATGGAACTCAAAATCTTATAAAAGTGAATGTTGAAAACTAAAAATAAATAAAAACAAAAACAAAGATGTAAATTTTCTTCCAACAGAAACATGAGGAAATAGCATAGTTTTGCAAGGCCTTGTTTCTTCCATGACTAAGAAAATGACTATAGGTCAGAGGTCTGAGTCATCATCATAAACAAATGACATTCACTGAAAATTTACTAGGCATAAGATATTATAAAAGCTGTTGGTGATATAAACAGTCACTGCCCTCAAAGAGCTTACAATATAGGTGAAAGAGAGGACTGGAACATAAGCATGTAAAACACCATAAAAGAAGCATATGTTAAATGCCAAACAAAATGCAGCAGGAGTTCAGAAGGAGGAATATTCCTATAAGGCAGGAAGGGAATGGGAAAGGGGTTGGGGAAGGGGACCGGGAAGAAGGTTTCTGAGAGGTGGGGAGACTAGAGGTCATCACTGAAGGGAAGGTATGGATATAAGAAGATGCAGTGAGAGGGTGAGACATTCCAAGTAGAAACGATAGCACAAAGGCTGGGAGGCAGGAATGCCCCAGGTGCATTTGGGGGAACAATGTGCAAAACAGTTGAGCAAGTATGCTCTGGATAAGGAAGAGTTGTCAAAACAGAAAGTCCAGAGGCCTGAGGCCCACAACACTTCCTATTACAGGAGGAAACCAGATTAAAATGTAATTGTATTGTTTATTTTATTATTATTATTATTTATTAATTTTACTATTTATTGCAGGAGAGAGCCAGATAATGGTCATCTTTCATGTCTTTGGTCAGTAAAATAAAGCTTAAAAGAGCTTGGAAAAACAAATTTAATAAAATAAATAAAACAGATAATATTAGCACATGGTTCTCTAAGTCAATATGTAGCTACAGGGATCCTTATGTACTAGTTTAGTGGCTCCCTTTCTCATTGAGTCTGACACCAGTGGCATAGGGCATGGCGAAAGAAAAAGTTGGAGACATCCAAGCTTGTAGATAGAGGGCCTTGCTTACCAGGCCATGGTGGTCTGACTTTATCACCTCTGCAATGGAGAGCCATTAAAGATTTCTGAGCAGGGTGGTGACATGTACAAAGTACTGTTTTGGAAAGATTAACTCATAGGCAATGAATAGAATAAATTTGTAGTGAGGAGATAACTGACAACAGGGAGACCACTAAGGATACACTGCAATGGTCCAAACACTGGGTAATGGGAGCCTGAATTAGGAAGGTGGCTTCTGAAATAAATGGGACAAGATGGACACGAGACATTAGAAAGAAAACCTGGATAGCAGGAATTCTTCACCTGGGGTCCCTATATCCACAAGGCATGGATTGATTTTCGAGGGGGTCTATGAACTTATGGAAAAAAAAGAAATTACATCTTTATTTTTAATAATGGAATGGTTATATATGCACATATGTACATTTAATTATATACACACATATACATATATATGTGTGTGTCAAATAGTAGCCTTCTCTAGTGCAATAACAAAAACAACTTAAATTTCTAAAAAAAAAAAAAAAAAGAAGAATTCTTAGGAGTGGCTGGTCAATCAATATTGATAACCCCGGCAAAGTTTCAATAGTGATAAAAGCAAAAGCAAAGTTCTAGAAGCTATTGATGAGAAAATGAAGGCAAAAGAATACGACAATGGGGGGCGGGGCATAATATAGTAAGGAGCTAGTAGTTGGAGTGGAAGAGGTGACAGCAGGGTCAAGAGGTTTGGTTATTTATTTTTTAAAGACAGGAGAAAGATGAGCATATGGGCTTTGGAGGGGGTTAAGATAACAGAATACTGAGTAGTAGATACGTCTGAGCATGTTTGTTGGACCTGGAGAAGGTGCCAGTGGAGAGACCGATGAATCATGCACGAGAGAGGGAGTCCCCAGCCTCAGGTTTTTCTTCTTCAATCTCTGTCTCACAAATAAACTCTGTTTCAGGGCCCATCCAGCCACAATGCAAGAATATAGAAGTCAAAAGTTTTAAAAACATTTAAGGCAACTTGCTGCCAAGTTACACGTAAGCAGGAAGTGAAGGGCAGGAGTGTTCAAAGTCAAGTGGAGACTGTTCCGATGAGAGGGGCATAGAAGCAGAATCCTGGCACGGGGGGAAGGGGGAAGTGGGGAGGACATGAGCTCTCGGGATGGGCTGGGAAAGGCAGGGGGAGGAATGGAAGGGAGGAGGGAGACTGGGAGATAAAGAGGGAAACGGAAAGTAGAGGAAAATGGAAAGGAGGGGAGAATAGAAGGGATTGGGGAGTGGAAGGGAGGAGGGAATAGGAGGACTAGAAGGAGAATGGAAGAGAGGTGGGGGAATAGAAAGGTAGGAGAAATGGAAAAGAGGAGGGAATGGAAAGGAGGGGGATTGGAAGAAGAGAGGAGTATGGAAGGGAGGTGGGGGGATGGAGGGGAGCAGAGATAAGAGTGAGGGGAGTGGAAGAGAAGGAGGAAAGGAAAGGAGGCGGGGAATGGAGGAGAGAAGGGATGAGGGGAGAAAGGAATGGAGGCGGGGTGGGGGGGATGGAGAGGAAGGGAGTGGAAGGACAAGAGGTATGGACGTTGGGGAGGATTCACGGGGTGGCTGGAAGGTGGACGGGGCCGGCAGTCGGGGTCGCGCCCGGCCGCACTCACCTCTCGCGGCGACACCTGTCCAACAGGTTGAGCTTGCAGAGGTGCAGGGCGTCGCAGCTGCCCCCGCACACCACGCGCCTGCACACTCGCACGCGGGTGGTCGCCAGCACCGTCGGGCCGGCGTCGCCGTCCGGGTCCAGGAGCACGAAGCGATCGGGGCCCGCTTCTCCCAGCACCTCGAGGAGCTGCGCCTCGGGCAGCTCGACGAGGCCGAGCAGCTCGCGGAGCTCCATGCGGCCCCCGTGGCTGCACAGCAGCCCGGTGAGGAAGGCGCACACGGCCGGGTCCGCCATGGTCCGCTCGGGCTCGGCGCGCTTGCAGCGGCCGAGGGAGAAGAGCGAGCGGCTGGGTCGACTGCGAGTCGAGACTGCGGAGCTCTGGGCCGCAGAAACGAAACTTAGAGCGCCAAGGGGGCGGGCCCAGACGCGGGCTCTGACTTTCCGGAAACGCCCCAGCTCGGAGCTGCCTGCGGGAGCTTAGTTTCTAATTGGAAAATTGGTTGGCGGGGAGCCCGCAATCTGTGAATTCTCTAGGGAGGCTCCGAGACGTTACCCGAGATTTTCATTGCCTTCCAAATCAGCTGATGTGCAAGGCGAGAAAGTGAAAGAAAGAGAGAAAGACCATTCCGGGGCTGGGGTCTCTCTAGAATCCCCTCCGACCTCCCTCCTCCATCCCCTATGCCACTGGTGTCAGACTCAAAGAGAAAGGGGGCCACTAAACTAGTACGTAAGGATCCCTGTAGCTGCATATTGACTTAGCAAACCATGTGCTAATATTATCTATGTTTTATTTATTTTATTAGATTTGTGTCTCCAAGCTCTTTTAAGCTTTATTTTACTGACCAAAGACATGAAAGATAACCATTATATTTTAATCTGGTTCTCTCCTGGAAGCTCTGCCTGGCAATCGCTCCCTGCCTCCCTGAAATTCTTACGTCTCTGGAACTCCAGCCACGAGCCCTGGCCCCGCCGCCCCCGGGCTGCTTTTTAGGAGCAGCCTGGGGTGGTTGTGGGTGGCTCTGGGGTCCCCTCCCTCCCCGGGCTCCGGACTCTCCTTCCTCCCTCTTCTTTTGTTTTCCCCATATGTATGTTTGAAAGTTCCTTAAGAGGAAAAGAGTATTTCCATTCCTTGTACCTGGCATAAGTGTGGCACTGTGTCTGGCATATGGCAGGCATTTAGTAAAAAAAAATGTTTATTGATTGATTTCCATTTTTTCCCTCCTATCTTCTACTTCTTAGCGGTAATGCCCTGCCTCCCAGTAGGTGGTTTGTGAGGGTCACATGTATGTATACAACATTATAACTGTAAATAGGAGATAATATTATTTGTTAATCCGATAAATTCTATTGCATGCGCATTTTTCACTTATAGCAAAGTTATTCAACGTTTAAAAGAACTTTTATTGCTATTTTTTAAAATTTTTACATTACTTTGTTTTTTTGTTTTTTTGTTTTTTTTACAAATAAACCCAAGGGCGTGCTGGAGCCAATTCATGCAGGAACACAAGAGCCAACTGTTCATTTTTCAATGTGATCATTTACACCTCAGAATTGTTTTGTTGGCTACCTTGACTTAAGAACGTGATGGAAAAATGTTAATAATGCGATTTAAACTTTAAAATGTATCCTCCATACATTTTTTCCCAGAAAGCCTGTTAAACATTTACCAGTACGTCCGCTACATCCTTTCTCATCCCTCTTAAGGAAGAATATAAGAGGGAAAAAATCATTTCAGCAACGTTAACGAACATATCTACCAAGCATGTCAGTACAAGCAATTTTCCTTAGCTACCTACTTCTGCCAAAATAGGGGGAAGATCCAATTTCTCATCTCTTCACTGAAGCCAAACTTGACCTTTCTAATGACAAATTATCCAATTTCAGGATTTTGTTCTTTCCATTTACATAGTTGTAGTGAACTAAACAAGCATTTATTAAGCACTTACTAGTTTCTAGCTCTGTGTTAAGCCATGGGGACAGAAAAAAAAGCAAAAGACAAAGTTCTTGCCTTATTCTTTTAAAACAATTTTTATTGGTAACTTTTATTTTCCAAAATTACTATCCTACTCAGTGAGTCACTGCTTGTAAAGAGAATAAGAAAAAGAGGGGACAAAGTTTAGAAATCTTAAAAACTATTTCAACTGATTCTGATCCATGCAATATTCCATACCCATATCTTTCCACTTTTGTAAAAAAAAAAAAAAGGAGGAAAATAGCCTTGGCTTATACACTGTTGGTGCCGATTGCGCATATCTCTGGTTAAAAAAAAAAAAAAAGCCTGACGCTGAGTGAGCACCCAGTACTTCTGATTATTCTCTTAGTGAGTATCTTGCTTCTGGCTATGGCCTTCCCAAAATCCTAATTCAGGAAGTCAAAGCCTGTACCATAGCAGACCCTCAACCATCAGCACATAACGGACCACAAACATATTTGAGCATAAATAGAATTGGTCCAACCCAGAATGTATTATGGCCTGGCAAAGAATCCTAATTCTCTATTGTGGCCTACATTCTCAGTGCCCTGATAGAGGATGGAGGCTTACCTTGGAAGGATAGGGTGAAAACAATCAATCAATCAACTCATCAACAAAAATTTTTTAAAAATAAAAACTTGACAAAGGATCAAATGAAATATATGCATGGTGCTTTGCAAGCAAACCTTGGAGTACTACATAAATGCTAGCTATTACTATCAACAAACATTTATGGTTGTTGTTGAGTCATGTCTGACTCTTTGTGACCCCATTTGGGGTTTTCTTGGCAAAGATACTGGAGTGGTTTGCCATTGCCTTCTCCAGCTCATTTTACAAATGAGGAAACTGAGGCAAATGAGGTTAAGTGACTTATCCAGGGAAACACAGCTAGTGAGTTCACTGAGGCTGTAGACTCCAATCTTCCTGTTTCCTTGCTGGGACTCTATCCACTGCACCACCTAGCTATCCTAAGCATTTACTACATGCTAGCTATTATTTTGTTTGTCTCTCTTATTTTTCCAGTACCTCACACCTTTAAATCAACATGTTGCTTCATGTTAGTCATCTTTCTGCCACGTGGATACTGCCTTACTCAAATTTTCTGTTCCAGCAGTACTAATCAGATCAACCCTACCTTTGCTTAAGGAAGTGACAACTGAAGTTACTATATTATGACTCCACTTACCATGCCTGTGACTTCCCAGACCAAGATAGTCTCCCCTAGTCAATACTTTCCCATTTCTGTTATTTCCTTCTATTGGAGGTAAGCTTCCTTTTGGGGAGAAACATCCTTCTTTTGTATTTGTATTTCCAGTGCTTAGCCCGGGGCTCAGCACATAATAAACATGTAATAAATGCTTGTTGATAATAAGTATTAATAAATACCATACTAAGCATTAATATACTAATAAATTAATGTGTTAATAAATAATATAGTTGTCAACAAGCATTTATTACAATATATTATATTTATACATAATACATTCTATAATTCTATATTATATACAATCATATGATATATGATTATATAATACAATATATAACTATAATATAATCATATAAATATGATTGATTCATTAAAATAGCAGAATTTCTTTCTGCTATTTTCTGCATGAAAGTCATGCAATCATTTGATTGTACCTTTAAACTCAAATCACTCTGGCTTTCATTAGATGGCCAATTACAGCCCCCCACCAAGTCTCAGTGGCTCATTGTTTAGATTTTGATGGCTTAGGATAAGCGTAAATGGCAATTGTTTTCTGTTCTGGATTGAAACTCTAAGGATCTTCCCCTCCAAGACTGATATTTTTGTGGTGATAAATTAGGCCATTTTTTTGGTCCCAATTCTTACCTAGCCCTTAGTCATTGAATGGGCATTACCTCAGACAAATTGATACCTGGGAAAGACCTTTATTTATTTTTTTAAAGGCAATTGGGGTTAAGTAACTTGCCCAGGGTCAAGTGTCAAGTGTTTGGTCAGAGGCCGGATTTGAACTCAGGTCCTCCTAATCCTCTATCCACTGCACCACCTAGCTGCCCCAAGACCTTAATTTAGAAAGGCCAAGATCACCCACTGCATCCTGGGACATCAACAATGGTCTTCACTTTGTACTTTGTATTGCTGCGGGACTTTGATGACTCTGGAGGAGAAAGTAAGGCTGACAGCTTTGCCTCACTTAAATCCTGTTAATCTCACTTAAGTCCATCACTCTCTTTATGTCATTGGGCCTCCTGAAGAACAAAGGACGAACAAAAGCAACAACCAGGAAAGTCAGTGAAATGATTGTCTGTCTCTTAAAATTTGCCTACGTAAAGTTTCAGCGTTTTATCTTGTCAGTGTACATTCTATGCCAGTCTATACCTTGTTCTGACATGGTGGAATGGCTGTGGGCCAGCTCTTCTTCTTCCTGATCCAGCTATACCAATGAAGGACTGGACATGATTCTTCTCTCTAGAATGACTTCCTGCACCTCCAGGCTGTGACTTGGTGGAATTGCACTGCTGGAAGGATAGAAGTTTCTCTTTACCTAAGGAGATGAGGCCCAGGGCAGGTGCTCTGCTCCTCTCCTTTCTCCCAGTCAATTTCTTCTCGGGGGTTTGGCTGGAAGTTTTCACCACTAAACTGACAGAGACAGAAATCCTTGATCCCAGACTAGTTTATTGGTTTTATAAAGCCCCACAAGGCAAGACTAAGTCCTTCAACCAGTCAGGAAAAAAAACAAAAACCTTGCTGCATCCAAATGAAATGTCAGTGATTGAATGATTTGGTAGAGTTGTCCAGGCCTTGTTCTGTACCTAGTTCACACTTCGGACTAATTCAGTGGAGATGGGTTCTTATCTGATGGTTTTTTGCCTAAGTGGGGTAGTGCAATTTATGGATTGATTTGATCGATACACCCTCACCCTGACAGTATATTTCAGTGGGAATTCCTTTTGTGTATGAGTGGGAATAAATGGCTGCTGAGGTCTCTTCCAACTCTCAAATTCTGTGATTCTGTGATGAATTGTCCCTACTGTCAAATGATGATTTCAACCTCTTTCTTCTGCTTATGGTTTGTCATTTTAAAATTACCACAAAGGAAAGGCAACATGTAGAGAGCTGGCTTGGGGTCATGGTAACCTGAGTTCAAGGCCAGTCTCTGAGAGAATTATGGAAACTGAGTGATCCACACTGAATGAATTAGAAACAAACCAATTATATTGAAACATAGTGATCAAAATAGTTTTTAAAGATAGGTTCATGGATCCTTGATTAAGAACCCTGAACTTAAGAAGAGTAGAGGCTTATGGCAAGTTTGCTGATCACAAAAATGATTGATGAGGCTTTGCTGATCAAGGGACCACTTTCCTTAAGATCTTATGCCAGCAGTTAGCTACTGCCTTTTCCTATGTATGTACATATATTACATAAAGTGCTTGGAACATAATAGGTCCTTACTGAGTGTTGTCAGTTGATTGACTAATTCCCTTCCATAAGTAAATCCAAGAAAACCCAATTTCCATCTTCAAGAAGACACTTTTTTACATCTAAGAACTTGCTGTACATATAATAAGGTAAATATTATTACTTGCCAAATTTTTCTCTTGAAGAAGTCTTTGTTTCTGCAGCTGCAGTTGTGACCTTGAAGAGATTAGAGAGGGAAAATTTCTCCCCTCTACAAAAAAAAATTTACTTCTATCATTCACTAAACCCAAATAGGAATAGAAGACCTTCATTGACATATAGTTGATATCAGCTGACATGTAGCTATATTTTCTGCTTTTCCCAAGTAGCCTTGTTTATTGTAAGCAGAGATTTGTTAGTGAGGAAATTGGTATTTCAACACTCTCTTTGTTTGAGTTTCTACTCCTTTCACCTCTTCCCCTCCCTTCTTAACAATGTTTATCTCAAAAGCACATACCCCCAGCAGAGCAAGGAACAGAGTTTTGCAAGACTTAACTTACTTTTCAAAAGTAAGAAAAGGAAGATTAATATTATATAGAAAACATATGTCTGTGTGTATTTACATAAACATATATATAAAACAATTTGCTGTTAAAGTTAATTTTGTCTTTATTCATTACTGTTCTATATTCTAGATAGGAGCTGAATTAAGTTGAGTTTATTCTTCCACAGATAATAAGGTGGTAATAGAGGTAAATGTGCTTTGAGCTGTTGAGAAAAATGTTTGTATGTTGATTTTGGTAGTGGTCTTGTAAAAGCTAATTGATATTACGTAGTTAAAGGGAACTGGGGTGCTAGTCACTGGACCCTTTACAATGTGAGGAACACAACCCATGGGTGCTTGAGCCAGTGGCAGTAAAGAAAAAGTTACCCTCAGGGTACCCTGGAATCCTAAGGGAGATGTAACCCACACGGCCTGGAGAGAACAAGTCAGAGCTTCCCAAGGCAAAGTACTAGAAAAGGAAAGTGAAACAGAAACATACAGTAAGAAAAACAGTAACTTGTAATAGCCTGAACTACAATACATTGGCAAGGAATTAAAGTTTCAGAAAATTGAAAGGGTGGGTTAGTTAGGAGCTATAAAAAATGATTAGCAGGAAGTTTGAATTATCAAAGTAATAATTTGATTTTCAATTAGAAGACAAAAAGGATTATCTGTGTAGAGATACCTGGACAGAAATATCAGAGTTTCATCAAGAACAAATCACGGCAAATGAATCTTCTTTCTGTTTTATTAAGATTACTAAATTCGTTGTTAAGAATATTGTGAATATATTTTAGCTAGATTTCAGCACAGCTTTTGATAAAGGATCTCATGCTATTCTTGTGAACAAGATTAATCAGTCAATAAGCACCTATTAAGGACCCTTTCTATGTGCCAGGCACTGTGTTAACCATAGGATATGCAGAAAAAGGCAAAAAGCTTACAGCCTGACAGAGGAGATAACATGTAAATAAATATATATACAAGATACATATAGAGGAGCTGGAAGGTAATCTTAGAGAGTATCAGGAAAGGCCTCTTATAGAAGGTAGCATTTGAGCCGAGTCTTGAACGAAATCAGGGATTTTTATGGAGGAAAAGTATTCCAAGCACAATGTCTGCAGAACAAAGGCATGGAGATGAGAAAGGGACAGCAATAATTTTTTTGGACACTATGATATAAATTATAGGTGGCCTAGATAACTCAGATAAACGAATTCCTTAAGTTTGTGTTCCTGGTGACCACCTGCATATGCCTTTTAATTGATGACTGTTCCTAAAGTGATAATTTGCATAAGTATCTATTCTCAGCCAGATATTACTAGAGCAGTCTGCAGCTATTTGCAACCTTTCCAGAAGTCACTCCCTCACAGCTGGCCCTAACATCTGGGCCTTAAGCAGGTACAAGAATCTTTGCTGGTCAAGCTTGCTCTTAAGGAGGATACCTTGGATGCTACTTATGACTACTATACCCTTCTCCCTGTGAGTTGTTGTTGAGTTGTTTCAGTCATGTTCATCTCTTCATGACCCCATTTGGGGTTTACTTGGCAAAGATACTGGAGTGGTTTGCCATTTCCTTCTCCAGCTCATTTTACAGATGAGGAAACTGAGGCAAACAGGGTGAAGTGACTTGCCCAAGGTCACACAGCTAGTAAGTTTCTGAGACCAGATTTGAACTCAGTAAGATTAGTCTTCCTAACTTCAGGCCTGGTCCTCTATTCATTTTGCTACCTATCTGCCCTCCCTATGAGTATAACCATGAAACACTGGCTATTTCTGTTTTTGTCTTTTATTTGCAATGAGATATTTTACATTTTCTTCTATTTTTTTATTCTTTTAATTTTGTTTTATTGTGTCTTGGTGTCTCATGGAGTCATTAGCTTCCACTTGCCCAGTTCTGATTTTTGAGGAATTATTTTCTTCAGTGAGCTTTTGTACCTCTTTTTCCATTTGGCCAATTCTATGCTAGGCCTGGAGTCAGGAAGACCTAGGTTCAAATCCAACCTCAGAAACTTACTAGTTGTGTGACCCTGGGCAAATCACTTAACCCCGTTTGCCTCAGTTTCCTCATCTGTAAAATGAGCTGGAGAAAGAAATGGCAAACCACTAAAATATCTTTGCCAATAAAAACTCCAAATGGGGTCATGAAGAGTCAGACAGTACTGGAACGACTGAACAACAACAAACTTCTTAAAATGTTCTTTCCTTCAATGGATTTTTGTGCCTTTTACCATTTAGCCAATTCTATTTTTTTAAGGCATTATTTTCTTCAGTACTTTTTTGTGCCTCTTTTACCAAGCTGTTGACTCTCTTATCATAATGTTCTTGCATCCCCCTCATTTTTTCCCAAATTTTTCCTTTATCTCTCTTATCTGATTTTTAAAATCCTTTTTGATCTCTTCCAGGAATTCTTGTTGGGCTTGTATCTAATTCACATTTTTTTTCTTTGAAGCTTTGCTTGTAGCTGCTTTGACATCATGGTCTTCTTCTGGGTTTGCGCCTTGATCTTTCCTGCCACCATAGTAACTTGTTATGGTCATGGTTCTTTGGTTGTTGTTGTTGTTTGCTCATTTTCCCAGCTTATTTCTTGACGTTTAAGTTTATGTTAAAGTTGGGCACTGTTCCCAGGGTGGAGGTGGCATTGTTCCAATCTTCAGGTCTTTCTTGTTGCTATTTCCAGAACTAGCTCTGGGGTTCTGTAGGTTTTTGGTTCTTCCAAGGTGGTTTGATCTAAGGAGAGGTGTGGTCACTGTTCTCCTGGCCTGTGCTCTGGTCTTTACCAGGAAGGGACCTTCTTCCCCTATAGCCACCAGCACCAGCAGGCCTCCTGGCCCTGGGACTATGACCAGGTCCCCTGCTGTCCTGTAGCTGCAATTGCTAGTGCTTCCCTCTGTCTTGGAATTGAGACCAAGGTCCCTACTCCCCTGGGAGCCTCCACAAGCACTTTTCTCTGCCATGGAACTTTGACCAGGGCCCCTGATCCTCTTTGGTTACACATCACTTCTTTTGGCTCTGGGACTCCAACTGGGAACTGTGTATAAGCAATGCAACAAGGTCCTGAACCCAGCACCAGTAAAGAGTAACCTCCTTCCAAACAGTTGTCCGGCCTCCCTGCCTTCCTATCCCCCCTCCATAGGCTGAGAGCTCCTGAAGCAGCTATTGCCACTAATGCAGCCTCATCCCCAGCCCTAATGCTGGCTGCCCGGTCTGCACTGTGCTCCAGACCTTACCACCACTCTGGTGACGTAGACCTTTCCTGTCAACCTCCTAAGTCGTCTTAGGCTAGGAAATTATTTCACCCAACCTTTTGCTGGTTCTCCTGCTCCACAATTAGATTTTTTTTCATATTCCAAATTTTCTTTTATTTTTTCCCTCCTACACATCAAGCATTATGATCCATTTTATAGATATGCTTCTGAAGTTTTATGATCTCAGAAATGTAGATGGTCTCTCTCATTCCTCCCTCACATAAATATTATTGCCCATGTCTTCTTGTAAAGCATTCACCTAAATGCTTTATATATTATTTATATAAATTAATTGCTATAATATTATGTTGTTTATATTAATTAATTATTGTTTCCAAATATATAATATGTTAATCATATATTAATACATAAATATATCTATATGTTATTAAATTCTTTTAAATTTTTTGGTTTTTTCCAAACTCAACAAACACCAACAGACAGGAATACTTTCATATAAAAAAGAATAGAAAAATAGACTATATATAAAACTAAAAATCTCCATTACATATACCTTTTAAAAAATGTATACAATAAATTCACCATGTTAGTTCCAAAGCAGTCCCACTTGTCTGTACTTTCCTCTAAACCACCCTGTTCTCTTCCATGCATTTTTAAATAAATGTTGCCTAGTACTCCAAATCACCAGTAATAAGAGAAATGAAAATCAAAATAACCCTGAGGTTTCACCTTACATCCTATAAAATGGCAAAAATGACAAAAGATGGAAGCAGAGTTAGAAGGATGTAGAAAGATAGGCACACTGGTACATTATTGGTGGAGCTGTGAATCAGTACAACCAGACTGGGAAACAATTTGGAATTATGCAAATAAAGTGACAAAAATGTCCATACCCTTTGACCTAGAGACTCCATTACTAGGCTTATGTCCCAAGGAGGTCACTGATGAAAAGAAAGTCTCCATATACACCAAAATATTCACAGCAATACTTTTTGTGATAGCAAAGAATTGAAAATAAAGTAGACACACAGTAATTGGGGAATAACTAAATATATTTTGGTACATGAATATAATGGAATATTACTGGGCTATAAGAAATGATGAATATAGAGAAGCATGAAAAGTTTCGCATGATCCGATGCAAAGTGAAGCAAGCAAAGTTAAAAAAACAATTGACACAATGACTACATCAATGTAAACAGAAGGAATAACTATAAAACAATCAAAAATTAAAGTTGCAAAATTACAGAGGAGAATATATGCCTCCAAAAAAAAGAGATATGAGAAGAAACCCCACTCCTTTGCAGAGGTTGAAGTCCAAGGGTATGGTACACTGCACGTATTTTCAGACTTTTTTGTTGTATTTATTCATCAAATGTGCTGATTTTTTTCTCTTCTTTTTAAAAAAAATATTATTTGTTCTTTGGAATGATTCTCTGATAGAGGGGAGAGTAAGGGATGCTATGGCAAGTCTTGGTAATTTTAAAAAAAGGTATCAATAAAAATATTTTTAAAACAAAAAGAAAAAATATTTCATTTATGTTTTTTCCTGTTCTCTTTTTTTTTTGTTTTGGAATCACTATCATTAACCGTCTTTTGGTGGGAACAATATGCTAAGGCCTTACACCATGCATATTAGGCTAAATTTTTTTCCTTAAAAAGTTTTGAAAGTATCTTCAAGCATTAGTCAGCTCTGGGGATTAAGGTTTAGGCTATTGATGCTGCTTCCTGGTCTTGTGAGACTCAGACTTATAAGCACAAACCACCAACATGAACGTCATTTCCTTACTATGACTTAATAAGTCTCCTTTTGTTAACTGTTAAATGAATTATGAGTGTCTTGTTTTATTCTAATATCAAATCTGAAGTGTTGGCCTGGTTTGAGCCAGGTCTGCCTACTAAAATCTCATTCCCTTCCAATTTCCACCCTTCATATACAAAACCTCTTCTTGTAATAAATAAGTATAGTCAAACAAAACAATTCCATATATTGGCCATGTCCAAAAATGCATGTCTCATTACGCATCTCTAATCCTCTCTGTCAAGAGGTAGCAAGTATGATTCATCATTAGTTTTGAGGATTCATGGCTGGTTATCACCTTGACAAGGGTTCTTAAGTTCTCAAAGTTGTTTTTCTTTAAAATGATACAGTTGACATATAAATTATTATGCTGGACCTTTTTTTTTAACTCTTCATAAGTACAGACAAAGCTTCCCAATGTAACCCCCTGCTCAAAGTAATTAGGATGTTTCCTGAATGACAGCCTTGTGATGCTACTGTCCCACCTTTGGGTGGGAGTGTTACTATTAAATTTTATGATTATTAAATTTTTCTAATAATATTCCATTACATTTGTATACCTTTATTTAGCCATTCCCTTATGGATGAAGTATGGCTATGAATATATATATATATATATATATATGTATACATATATATATATATTTATGTTTGCATACAAGTTCTTTCCCTCTTTGATTTGTACACCTGATATTGGATCACTCTGTCAAAAAGTATTCACAATTCAGTGACTTTCAGCGGCATAGTTCCAATTTGCTTTCCAGAATGGATGTAATAGTTATAGTGTACAGAACCACCAACAGTGCATTAGTGTGCCTGTCTTCTCCCATACCCTCCAACAATTGTCATTTTCCTTTTTTGTCATCTTTGCTAATCTGATCAGTATAAAGTGGAGCCTCAGAGTTGTTTTAATTTGTATTTCCCTCATTACTAATGATTTGGAGCATTCTTTCCCCATAAGGTTGTTGATAGCTTGGATTTCATTTTTGAAAATTACCTGTTTATGGCTTTTGACCTTATTCTTATATAGCTTATATAACTTAATCAGTTTCCTTATATAGCTTTAATCAGTTATATAGCTTATATAGCTTAATCAGTTTCCTATAGAGAAACATGTTACAAAGATTTTCTCCCTATTCATTATTTCCTTTCTTATTTTAGCTGCATGGATTTTATTTGTGCAAAAGTTTTTAAAATTAATGTAATCAAAATTGTTCATTTTTATTTCTCGTGGTCCTCTTTGTCCTAAGTTTGGCCAAGTACTTTCCTCCTAGACCAAGTTGCAAAAGTATCTCCTTCCCTGTTCCTTTCATTTGCTTATGCTATGACCTTTTATATCTAACCTTGGGAAGTGAGTTACAGGTGGCATCTCTACTGGCCTTATCTGTTTCATTGTCCCAGTACTAAGTTGTTGCTGCTGGTCCCATACTTTTTAACCAAATCACTACCACTTTTAATCTCTTAGAAGAAAAGAGGTCTGATTTTATGGGTTCTTTTTTTTTTTTTTGCCTCATGTTCATTGACTATGAAAAAGGTCTAAATTTCCAAGATAACAATACTTTTATTCTAGAAGCATAAAAAATCAGGGATAATGTGGAATCAGGCTCTTGGACTGACTTTTTTTTTTAAATTCCTAGAGGTAGGGGTGGGGAACCTGCGGCCTCAAGGCCACATATGACCCTCTAGGTCCTCAAGTGTGGCCCTTCGACTGAATCCAAACTTCACAGAACAAATCCCCTTAGTAAAAGGATTTGTTCTGTAAAACTTTGACACAATCAAAAGGCCGCACCTGAGGACCTAGAAGGCCACATGTGGCTTCGAGGCTGCAGGTTCCCCACCCTTGTCCTAGAACTTGTTGTAGGGCTATGAGTAATCCAAACACCATTTTCCTGAGAGACTGTGGGAAATCTGGCTACCTGTAGGTAGAACAATGAAAGAACACTTGCTCAATTTGCTCAATTTCCCTGTTAATATTTTACTTTTTTCCCCAGAATATTTCAATCCGCAGTTTTATTGCTGAGCCCTGCTCACTCAACTTTTTATATCATTTTTTATTCTAACTTTGTAATGCCTTCATCAGTCTCCTAGCTTTGTATACTTCATCTCTCAAGTCTGCATATCCTCATTTAGCTGTGAAGCTTGTACTATTCTTATTGATTTTTTTCTTCTCAAAAGATTATAAAAATGTCCAACTTTGTGCAACTTGGAAAAGAGCTGCTTCATAATACTACAGAGGCTCTGTGTGTGTTTGAATGAATGTCTCTTCCTTTGTAGGTATAAGTAATAAAGAAATTTTGTGATTAAGCAAGAAATCAAAGAATACTGGATTACTTCTTCAATGCCTGCATGTGGAGTCATAGGTCACAGGATCATTGATTACCTGAACAGACTGTTAAGAACCTCTTTAAGCCACAGCTACCTTATTTGGAAAATGGGGAAATTAATATCTGTAGCAACACTAATACCTGACTCAGAGAATTGTTGTTAGGATCAGATTAGATAAGGTATATAAAATGCTAAATAAATGTATACTAATACATTTTAATTTTTTATATCCTCTGGTTTTATTTTACAGCAAAAAATGTCAATATTGCAGTGTTTCATTTCTTTCTATTGTGTGTAGATTTGCTCATTGTTGGGCAAATATTTCATGTTAAGTATATCATCAGTTAAATTGATATAAGTAGAGAGTTTTAGTACTGTATGAAAATCAGGACAGAAGCAGATCACATTACTTTTATGGTAGGAAATATATTCTTAACCAAACAAGAGATAGAGGAAAAAGATAAAACGGATAACTTTGATCACATGAAACTAAAAAGTTTCTGCACAAACAAAATGAATGCACCAAGGGTAAGAAGAGAAGTTACCAATAGGAAAAAAAAAAAGCAAATTTCTTATATAAGGATTTGGTATCTAAGATATATAAACAATTAACAGATGTTAATACTCATGTGTAGAACCAAAAGATATTCCCTAAGTAGTCAACAAATATGAACAAACATTTCTCAAAAGAATTGCAAACTATTAATAATCATATAAAAGAATACTACAAATCACTAATAATAAGAAAAATGTAAATCGAAACAATCCTGAGATTTTACTTA
Organism: Vombatus ursinus; assembly: GCF_900497805.2. Lineage (NCBI taxonomy): Eukaryota > Metazoa > Chordata > Mammalia > Diprotodontia > Vombatidae > Vombatus > Vombatus ursinus. The sequence continues at coordinate 9,309,390 of NW_020954648.1, forward strand.
TAGCCTACAAATTGGCAAAAGATAACAAAAGATGGGAAGTCAGTGTTGAAGGGGTTGTGGGAAGATATGCATGCTGGTAAATTATTTGTGGAGCTGTGAATCAGTACAACCAAACTGAGAAACAATGGAATTATGCAAATGAAGTGATAAAATGCCCAAATCCTTTGACCCAAAGATTCCATTACTAATCTATATCTCAAGGAAATCATTGATAAGAAGAAAGTTCTCAAATATACCAAAATATTTATAGCAGCATTTTTGCCATAACAAATTGGGATACATAAATGTAATGGAATATTATTGTGCTGTAAGAAATTATAAATATGATGAATACAGGGAAGCATGGAAAGCTTCACATGATCTAATGCAGTGTAGAAATTAAATTGATTAATTAAAATTAAATTTTGATTTAAATTTAAAATTAAAAATTGATCCTATTTACAGTTAATTGATTTTGTCCCGTAATTGTCTAAGTCGTGGTTCTTTGTCTCTGAACTTAGTTCAGAAATTAAGCTGTCCTGTAATGAGTTAAGATTAGAAATCCAGTTATCCTACTAATCATTGTTCTGTTCTTGCCTCAAGGAAATCTGCTACCTTTGAGAGATGCAGATAGACACCAGGGAGTCTGGTAAACTATCTTTAGCCTTACAAGTGGACTCAAACAATGAACATTTTTTAGTCATAGGAGTTTAGTTTCCCTCTAAGTTAGTTTAAAGTTATAATTAATGGGAAAAACTATTATCTACCATACCTTTAGCTCCTAGGAAAATATCGAGAGATCTGTTATTATCTTTAAGTTCTGAAGCTGACTTTAAGAAATATGTTCTCTAGGGGCAGCTAGGTGGCGCAGTGGATAGAGCACTGGCCCTGAAGTCAGGAGGACCTGAGTTCAAATCTAGCCTCAGACCAAACACTTGACACTAGCTGTGTGACCCTGGGCAAGTCACTTAACCCCAATTGCCTAAAAAAAAGAAAAAGAAAGAAAAAGAAAAGAAAAGAAATATGTTCTTTAGACTAACACAAATGGCAAAAGAGGTCCAAAAAGCCAATGAGGACAAGAATGCCTTAAGAAGCAGAACTGGTCAAATGGAAAAGGAAGTCCAAAAGCTCACTGAAGAAAATACTTCCTTAAAAATTAGAATGGAGCAAATAGAAGCTAATGACTTTATGAGAAATTGAGACATTATAAAACAAAACCAAAAGAATGAAAAAATAGAAGACAATGTGAAATATTTCATTGGAAAAACAACTGACCTGGAAAATAGATCCAGGAGGGATAATTAAAAAATTATCTACCTGAAAGCCATGATCAAAAAACAGGCTATGAAGAAACACCAGGTTACATAAATGAAGGTATGCATGTAGTCTAATAATAGCCATGTCTCCAGCTAGGTTCCTAAGATCCTAAATTTAGAACAAGAAAGGACCTTGAAGGTAAGCCAGTTCAGCCCCCTCATTTTATACTTGAGGAAACAGACCTGAAGAAGCTGAATGTTACTTAGTCTCCTAGAAAGGAGTTGGGAGGACTTTAGGTGAGAAAATTCCCGCACCATCCATCACTCTCCCCTGACCTACTTGTAGCCCAAATATGGATTACTACTCCAGTGCCTTCAAGGCATTGACATACAGTGCCTACTTCGAAGCTGGTTGAAAGGCGAAGTGCTTAAAACCCACAAATTTAATACATAACGTTGCTCTATAAAAAAAAGGAGCTTCAATATGAACTACTAAGTGACTACCAGTGGAAAAATAACTGACTAATCAATTTACAAATCCCTCCAAAAACAATCTCCAAAATAATGGAAATAGTTCTTAGCAATAACCTAAATCCCATAAATCAATTCTCATCCTGGATACAAAAGGGCCTGACTATACTTGATGCCACATGGACTTCCCAAGGAGAAGAGAGGAAGGGAGATGGAAAAGAAGAGAAGAGGAAGAGAGAGAAAACTACTTCTGATTGCTCCTCAATTTGCTATAAATAAAGGTATATATAACATAAGGGTAAAAAAAAAGAGCCTAGACATCATTTTTCAAGAAATTATCAAGGAAAACTTCCCTGATATTCTAGAACCAGAGGGTAAAATAGAAATTGAAAGAATCCACTGATCACCCCCTCAAAGAGATCCCCAAAGGAAAACTCCTAGGAATATTATAGCCAAATTTCAGAGTTCCCAGGTCAAGGAGAAAATATTTCAAGCAGCCAGAAAGAAACAATTCAAGTATTGTGGAAACACAATCAGGATAACACAAGATTTAGCAGCTTCTACATTAAGTAACTGGAGGGCTTGGAATATGACATTCCGGAGGTCAAAGAAGCTAGGATTAAAACCAAGAATCACCTACCAAGCAAGTCTGAGTAAAATCCTTCAGGGGGAAAAATGGGCATTCAGTGAAATAGAGGACTTTCAAGCACTCTTGATGAAAAGACCAGAACTTAATAGAAAATGTGACTTTCAAACACAAGACTCAAGAGAAGCATGAAAAGGTAAACAGGAAAGAGAAAACATAAAGGGCTTATTAAAGTTGAACTGTTTACATTCCTACATGAAAAGATGATATTTGTAACTCATGAGACCTTTCTCAGTATTAGGGTAGTAGGAGGGAATATATATAGACAGAAGGCACAGGGTGAGTTGAATATGAAGGGATGATATCTAAAATATAAAATTAAGGGATAAAAGAGGATTGTACAGGGAGAAGGAGAAAGGGAGAGGTAGAATGGGGTAAATTATCTCACATAGAAGAGGGAAGAAAAAGCTTTTATTGTGGAGGGGAAGAGGGGGGAGGTGAGGGAGAATGAATGAATCTTACTCTCGTTAGATTTGGTTTAAGGAGGGAATAACATACACACTCAATTGGGTATAGATATCTATCTTACCCTACAGGAAAACAGGGGGAAAGAGGATGGGGGGGGATGATAGAAGAGAGGGCAGATTGGGGGAGGGAGTAATCAGAAGCAAACACTTTTGAGGAGGGACAAGGTCAAAGGAGAGAATATAATAAATGGGGGGTGGGATAAGATGAAGGGAAATATAGTTAGTTTTTCACTACATGGCTATTGTGGAAGTGTTTCACATGACTACACATGTATAACCTGTATCAAGTTGCTCGCCTTCTCAATGATGGTGGGTGGGGAGGGAGGAAGAGAGAGAATTTGGAACCCAAAGTTTTAAAAACAAATGTTAAAGATTGTTTTTACATGCAATTGGGAAATAAGATGTGTATATATATATATATGTGTGTATATATATATATATATATATATATAAGCAATGGGTTATAGAAATATATCCTGCCCTACAGGAAAATAGAAAGGGGAGGGGATTAAAAAAAAAGGGGGGTAGGTGATAGAAAGGAGGGCAGATCAGGGAAAGGTGTATTCAAAATGCACACTCTCTTGGGGTAGGAGGAGGAGAGAGATGGGGAGAAAATTTGGAACTCAAGATCTTGTGGAAGTGAATGTTGAAAACTAAAAATAAATAAATTTTAAAAAATATGTTGTCTATCTATGCCTGTCATTTACAATTAAAAAGGGTTCTGTCTCCCTCCTGAGAGCCAGAGAGTCTGGTATCCCTGGTCCACTATCAATAACCTCAAGATGAGTCCCATAAATCAATGAAGCATTCCTGTAAGAAAGAGAGGGGTGGCTGATAGCCCTATGTGAGTGTTAACCCACTTATCTTAATGTAACCAATCATGTTGTCTCCACCCTCACAATGTTGTCTACCCTGTAACCAATGGCATTGTCTTCTCCAGCTACCCAGCTCTGTACTCCCCAAAACTATATTAAGGCTGGTAAGTCCTACCTCAGTCTTTGATGATCGAGAGAGGCCACTGACCCAATGTATTGGTTATAGTTAGCCTAGCTAATATATTGATCATGCTCAGATCATTGTCTCTCAGTTTAATTTTCAAATGTAACAACAAGGAAGTAATAAGAGCTAAAGAAAAACAAAACCCAATATATACAATGACCACATCAATGTAAACAGAAAGAATAAACACAATTAAAAATGAAAGTTGCAAAATTACAAAGAACAAGCATGGCTCCAGATAAGATACCTTCAACCCACCCTTTGCAAAAGTCCATGAACACGATTTATTGCCCACATTTTCATTGCCCATATTTCTTGATGTATTGATCATGTTTTCTGATTTTTTCTCTTTCTTTAAAGATAATATTTATTACATGGGATGGTTCTCTGGGAGGAGGAAAAAAGAAGGATGCTAGAAGAAATTTTAGTAGCATAAAAAAGCAAAAGATCAATAAAAATTTATTTTATAAAAGAAGAACTGTGTGATTCTTAGGATTCTTCTTCTTCTGCCATTCCACTACTGTCATGGTAGAAGGGGGAAAGGCGCCATATTTGACAAATAGCCATTTCATGCTTTTTTCATTCTACCACTGCCATACCCAAAGAAAAATCTTTACTTAGTGACCAGTGACCTCTCTGTACTTATCTGAGCTAGTCCTCAATCAGACCCAAAGTCTGCCACCAGGTCTACATACTAAGTTTTTCCATTTTGCTAGAATATTCCAGAGCTTATGCTCCCTGGCATAGCTTTTAAGAACCTACAGCCTCTTTTGTTCCAGAAATTGATATCAGAGTAGTGCCTCACTGAAAAATGTCAGATTGACAAATAAATTGCTTATACCAAAAAGAAAAGTCCTTGCTCCCAGTTCCTTGGGGAATCAGTGCTGTCTGTATTTCATGCAAAACCCACTCTGGATTCCTATTCCCAGATTCCCTTGGCTCCCTCTCCTGGCCTTGAAACTCAAAGGTTAGAGACTTATTCTCAGCACCAGGAACAGAAAAGAGCAAATGAAAAGATTAAGAAACAAGACTCGTTTCCCAGAGGCTATATGGCACAAGGGGTAAAGGTCTCCTGGCCTTCCCACATAGTTCCCATAATTCTTTCACTGGAAGCCATGAGTGAAGGAGTCACCTTACTCTCCCAAGATAAACGCTGCCAAGAGATGGCCAGAGATGTCTCAGGTCTTTTTAAAGGCACTGACAATTCTTTGTGACCCCACTTGTGGTTTTCTTGGTAAAGATACTGCAGTGGTTTGCCATTTCCTTCTCCAGCTCATTTTACAGATGAAGAAACTGAGGCAAATAGCATTAAATAAATTGACCACAGTCACCCATTTAGTAAGTGTCTGAGGCCAGATTTGAACTCCAGTCTCCCTGACTCCAGACTTGGCACTCTATCTACTGTGCCACCCAGCTGCCCCTGTAAACACATACATACACACACGCATATACATTTATATGGATATATGGATATGTATGTATCATATGTATCCTCAATTGGGTATGGAAATATATGTTACTCTACAGGAAAATAGGGGGGAAGTAGATAAGAGAGAGTGCAGATTAGGGGAGGAGGCAATCAGAAGCAAACACTTCTGAGGAGGGACAGGGTCAAAAGAGAATAGAATAACCTGGGGTGGGGGAGGGCGGGATAGGATGAAGGGAAATATAGCTAGTTTTTCACAACATGACTACTATGGAAGTGTTTTGCATGACTACACATGTATAACCTGTATCAAGTTCTCAATGAGGGTGGGTGGGGAGGGAGGAAGGGAGAAAACTTGGAACCCAAACTTTTAAAAACAAATGTTAAAAATTGTTTTCACATGCAACTGGGAAATAAGATATACAGGCAATGGAGTATAGAAATTTATCATGCCCTACAGGAAAACAGAAGGTGAAGGAGATAAGAGAAGAGGGGAGAAGATAGAAGAGAGGGCAGATTAGGGGAAGGGGTATTCAGAATGCATGCTGTCTTGGGGTGGGGGGAGGGATGAGATGGGGAGAAAATTTGGAACTAAAATCTTGTGGAAGTGAATGTTGAAAACTAAAAATAAATAAATTAATAAGAAAAATATATATCATAAGAATAATCTACACATGTATAATTTATATAAAATTCTCACGGAGGAGAGAGGTGAGGAAGCCAGGGAGATAACATGGAATTCAAAAGTTTCTTTTTTTAATTTTTAGTTAGTATTTTATTTTTCCCCAGGTACATGTAAAGACAATTTTTAACATTCATTTTTAAAACGTTGAGTTCCAAATTCTCTCCCTTCCTCCTTCCCCACTCCCCACCCCCCACTGAAAAGGCAAATAATTCGATATTGCATGGGCTAGGAGTAAAACCTGGGCCTCCAGCATAACAGGCAAGAATTCTACCACTGTGCCAGATTCTCTTGCTTTGCCCATGCTTGGATCTGGGTCATAGTTCTGGGTGGTGGTCCTGGGGCAAGGAGGAGTGCTGGCATGGTGGTGGAGAAGAAATTCTCCTCACAGTGCCAAGACAGAAAAGAGTGCTTGTTGTCACTCATAGAACAGAGCACAGGCCAGGAAAGGAGTAAACACCTCGCCCCTTATCATAGCACCTTGGAAGAACCGAAAATTTACAGGTCCCTAGAAGTATCTCTGAAAACAGCTGCACAAAATCCCTGAACCTTGGGAGAGTACATTCTCCACACTGGAAGCACACCCCTACCTTAACAAAGAGTTTATAACTCAAGTAATTGACTGGGATCATGAGCAAACCTCGCAAAAAAAGTCAGACCATAGAATCTTTCTTTGGTGACAAAGAAGATCTAAACATACAACCAGAAGAAGACAATAAAGTCAAACTCCTACATCCAAAGCCTACAAGAAAAATATAAATCAGTCCCAGGTCATGGAAGAGCTTAAAAAGAATTTTGAGAAGCAAGTAAGAGAAGTAGAGGAAAAACTGGGAAGAGAAATGAGAGTGAGGCAAGAAAATCATGAAAAACAAATCAACAGCTTGCTAAAGGAGACCCCAAAAAATTCTGAAGAAAATAACACCTTAAAAAATAGACTAACCCAAATGGCAAAAGAAGTCCAAAAAGCCAATGAGGAGAAGAATGCCCTAAAAAGCAAAATTGGCCAAATGGAAAAGGAAGTCCAAAAGCTTACTGAAGAAAATACTTCCTTAAAAATTAGAATGGAGCAATTGGAAGCTAGTGACTTTATGAGAAATTAAGACACTGTAAAACAAAACCAAAAGAATGAAAAAATTGAAAACAATGTGAAATATCTCATTGGAAAAACAACTGACCTGGAAAATAGATCCAGGAGAGATAATTTAAAAATTATTGGACTATCTGAAAGCCATGATCAAAGAAAGAGCCTAGACATCATCTTTCAAGAAATTATCAAGGAAAACTGCCCTGGTATTTTAGAACCAGAGGGCAAAATAGAAAGGGAAAGAATCCACCAATCACCTCTTGAAAGACATCCCCAAAGAAAAACTCCTAGGAATATCGTAGCTAAATTCCAGAGTTCCCAGGTCAGGGAAAAAATATTGCAAGCAGTCAGAAAGAAACAATTCAAGTATTGTGGAAACACAATCAGGATAACACATTACAGTATCTTGATTTCTCATAAAGTCACTAGCTTCCAATTGCTCCATTCTAATGTAGCAGCTTCTACATTAAGGGACTGGAGGGCTCAGAATATAATATTCCAGAGGGCAAAGGAGATAGGATTACAACCAAGAATCACCTGCCCAGCAAAACTGAGTATAATTCTTCAGGGGGGAAAATGGACATTCAGTGAAACAGAGGACTTTCAAGCACTCTTGATGAAAGGACCAGAGCTGAATAGAAAATTTGATTTTCAAATACAAGACTCAAGTGAAACATGAAGAGGTAAACAGGAAAGAGAAACCATAAGGGACTTATTATGGTTGAACTGTTTACATTCCTGCATGAAAAGAGGGTATTTGTAACTCATGAGACCTTTGTCAGTATTAGGGTAGTTGGAGGGAAAAAATTATATGTATGTATATAGATAGATAAATAAATGGAGGGCACAGGTTGAGTTGAAGATGAAGGGGTGATATCTGGAGAATAAAATTAAGGGGTGAGAGAAGATTATACTGGGAGAAGGAGAAAGGGAGAGGTAGAATGGAATAAATTATTACACATAAAACAGACAAGAAAAGGCTTTAAGAGTGGAGGGGAAATGGGGGAAGGTGAGAGGGAATGAGTGAATCTTATTCTCATCGGATTTGGCTTAAAGAGGAAATAACATACACACTCAATTGGGTATGGAAATCTGTCTTACCCTATAGGAAAATGGGGGGGAGGGGACAAGTGAGTGGAGGGGGGAGCAACTAGGTGACACAGTGGATAGAACTCTGGCCTTGGAGTCAGGTGGACATGAATTCAAATCCAGTCTCAGGCACATGATACTTACCAGCTGTGTGACCCTGGGCAAGTCATTTAACCCTGATTGCCTCACCAAAAAAGCAAAAAAAAAAAAAAAAAGAGAGAGAGAGAGAGAAGGGGGATAATAGAGGGGAGGGCAGATTGGGGAAGGGGGCAATCAGAAGCAAACACTTCTAAGGAGGGACAGGGTCAAAAGAGAGAATAGAATAAATGGGGGCAGAATAGGAATAAGGGAAATATACTTAGTTTTTCACAACATGACTTGGAAGTGTTTTGCATGACTACACATGTATAAACTGTATTGAGTTGCTTGCGTTCTCAATGAGGGTGGGTGAGGAGGGAGGAAGGGAGAAAATTTGGAACTCAAAGTTTTAAAAACAAATGCTAAAAAAATTGTTTTGGGGGAAAAGATATATAGGAAATGGGGTATAGAAATCTATCCTGCCCTACAGGAAAATTGAAGGGGAAGGGGATAAGAGAAGGGGGGAGAAATAGAAGGGAGGGCAGATTAGGGAAAGGGGTATTCAGAATGCATGCCATCTTGGGGTGGGGAGAGGGACGAGATGGGGAGAAAATTTGGAACTCAAAATCCTGTGGAAGTGAATGTTGAAAACTAAAAATAAATAAAAAGAATTAAAAAAAAAATTCTACCACTGAACCATCCTTGCAGAGAGCTCAAAATATTTTTTAAAAATGAATGTTAAAATTTTTCTTTACATGTAATTGAGAAAAAATAAAATTAAAATTAAATGTGAAAAAACGACTTAAATAATTTAGATGTATTAACTGCTCAGCGTTGGGTCATGCTAATGTAATAAAATGACATTACTACCTAAAAAAGAAAGAAAGAAAGAAAGAAGGAAAGACAGAAAGAAAGAAAGAAAGAAAGAGAAAAAAAAGAAAGAAAGAAAGATTGGTCAGCAGACCAGATTAGGTATACAACATACAGAAGCAAAGCAACATAGTTTGATAACTCTAAGCCCCCAACTGCTAGAGTAAGGACTCATTATTCTACTAAAACTGCTGGAGAAACTGAAAAATAGTTTGTCAGAAATTAGATTTAGGCCAGCAATCATACCACAATAGCCTCCAAATTTATTTTTCTTGATTAGACTTATTTATTAGAAGGATCTTTTTCTTTTCAGTTGAGTGGGGGAGGATTTGGAAGGATACCCTCAAAAAAGAAAGAGTGTCATTGAATCATTTTAGAAATGAATAGAAGAGAAAAGAAGGAAATTCAGTAGGAAACGGACAAGCAAGATAGCTTTGAAAGTCATGGGTTAAATTTAGTATATGCTCTAATAAAAGGAAGCTATACATAGCACAGATTCACTGCTTCATATATAATCCTCCTTTTCTGTTCAGTAAATATTTCTGATTATATTAATGGAGTTTTTCTTGGCTGCTTTGTTAAATGAAAAGCATACTTGTGGGGATTGAGGAGCTATAGTTTACAGTCCACCCGACAGGGTTACCCCCTAAAGCTGTGAAAATGTTGTGTCCATGGCTGCTCACTCTAGGAATCCCAGCCTTTTAGTGTCAGTAGTGGTCAGTTGAGCAAGTCGACCCAGAAAAAGAGAAAAGGAAGTTGAGTCTATGTTCTCACTACGTTTTATTGTTGTTCAGTTGTGTTCAACTCTTTGTGACCCTATTTGGGGATTTTCTTGGCAAAGATACCTGAGTGGCTTGCCATTTCCTTCTCCAGCTCATTTTACAGATGAAGAAACTGAGACAAACAGGGTGAAGTGACTTGCCCAGGGACCCACAGCTAATAAGTGTGTGAGGCCAGATTTGAACTCAGTAAGAGGAGTCTTTCTGATTCCAGGCCCAGCACTGTAACCACTGAGCCACCTACCTGCCCTTCTCACTATAGTTATAAGGGAGTAAATATGGTGAGAGGAGTAATTGGGAAGTGATATTAAAAATTAATCAATTAAACTTTTTTAAAATGATAGTCACAGAAGAGTCAAAGGACTTCAATGCAGCAGTGACAAATCAATTGACATTAGATTACATAGATCTTTGGTCTCATGACCAATGAGTTGGAAGACTAGATATTTTCTCTAATTCTCATGCCCTTTAAGACCTCTTCTAAGTAGGAATTATATGCTAGAAATAAAGCAATTTTAGCTCTTTCCACAATGTAGGACACCATTTATCCTTCCTTTCAAAGAGGACCAATGACTTCATGGGGTGATGTCTTGAATTGCATGTGAATCTGATTTGTGAAGCAGAGCCATTGAAATCCAGAGGCAAAACAAAAGTCAAGATGACTGGCTGTGGCCTGAGATGCAGTGAATGACCTTAGCATCTTTGGTGTCTGACCAAGCTCTAAGCATTCCACCCCACTTGTTTCAGTCATCTTCATGGTCCTTGGAACAAATTGTTCTCATCTGCCTTTTCTATAGGGGGAGTCTTCACATGCTTGGAGTAGACATCCCCCTAATTCACCTACAGGTTTGAGGCCTCTCAGTTACCCTCAAACTGGTTTAACCAGTCTGCCAAGATGGTTATGCTGGAGTGAGGCCACTGTACATGCCACTGCTTCTTGGAGCCACAAGTGAGAGTTGGGTGGCAGGTGGACACCAAAGGTGGATGAAGGGCCCTGAAAAGGGCTCTGTAAGTCCCTATACCAGAGGTGCTAGTCCTTTTTGAACATACTGTCCATCCCAGTGCATATATACACCCAAACACTAAGGATTCCAATAAGGTTAAAAAAAATTGACTAACGGCGAAGAAGGCCAATAATCCCTAACTCCTAATAGTAGACTTATTCCCTTGTCACTCCCTCATCCACCTCCCACCACGCTCCTTGGAGCAGGGCTGCATATGCCAACTCACATTCTTACAATAGAACTCAACTCTGTACCCCGATCTCCCAATCCCCAACCCCTCTTCTAAGTTCTGTGGAGCTCCAAATGGTAGAACTTAACTGAGGCCGTGACAGCAGCATGGCATCATTCTGTGCCACTGAGTGGGAACAGAGAGAACTGAGAGGGATATGTTTGTGGGGAGCTATGTGGCACTCAACTAAGCTTAAGAAAGAGAGAGCCCATCATTTAGCTAGGATCAGCTCTATTCCCCCAGAAGTCACTGAGGCACAGACCAAGCAAGGGCAGAGGTTGAGATGCTTTGATATCTGGCCTTCAGGGAAATCGCCATCAAAGAGCAGGAAGTCAGAAAGTGAGCAAAAGGGAAAATAAGGAAGAAATCTGAAATTATCAAAAATCTGAGGAGGAAGAAAACTCAAAGACCTTGAAATAAGCAGACAAGCCAAAAGGGAAGATATTAATAGCAAAAGGAAATATGGCCTCTAGATTTAATAAAAGTCCAGACATATATGAATAAATACTGCAAGATAAAGGAAAACGAATCAATAACTAACAAGGCAGAGGATCTTGCAGATTCCCAAGAAAGCATGAAACAACAGCAGGATGTTCCTGAATGATTTAAAAGAGAAATAAGAATTACAAATGCAGAATTTATGACTTGTATAACAGAAGTCATTGGCATAATAGAAATACTTGAATCCACAGTGGCAAGTCTCACCAAAGAAAAGAGAGGATTGGGGGTGTAAAGATACAGAAATGAAGAACAATCTGGAAGAAGAGAAGCAAAAAGCAATAACATTAAAAGGAAGCATGATCTCCTTACAAGCAAACTATAATGTTGTAGAAGATAGGATGCACATAGACAACTTAATGATTGTAGATCTCCCAAAAGAACATGATCAGTCAAAAAAATTGAACACACAATGCCAGAAATAACATAAGAAAACTGTCCAGAACTTTGGAACACATAAAACAATGTCAATAGAAAGAATCCACAGACTGCCTCCAAGAAAACAAAACAGATCAAAACCTATGCTGCAAACTTCAAGACACCTAGTGGTTAAATCTAACAATACCCCTAAACAAATAACAAATTTACAAGTAGCCAGAAGAAAGACGTTCATATGTAAAGGAAAGGTGATTTGAGTAACACAAGACTATTATGCACCCACCAGAAACCACAGGAGGGAATGGAGTAACTTGTTGAGAAAAGCAAGTGTGTTCAAGATACAGCCCAAGTTGATACACCTAGAAAATCCAAGCCTAAAAATGAATGAAAAAAGATGGATATTCAATTTTAAAAAGGCATTTGAAACATTCCTAGAAAGAAAAACAGAAGAGATTATTTGCTCTTCAAACACCCCAAACAACAGAAATACGAAGAAATCCAGCAACCAAGGACAACAACAATAAAATAAAAGAGCTGCCATTAAGAGATTTCTTTCTAAATGTATACAAGGAGACAAGGGTGAAAGTAGAAATCAAATAGAAGGAATGGTGGGAGAAACAGGCCTGGAATACCATGGATTAAACCTCACAACACCCTACCTACAGGTGAATCAATGGTTTTTGTATCCATTACCTGCTCACAATCCTTACTCAAACCAAGCAAACAGACAAGTACTTTGAAAGCTACAGGTTGTATTTGTTATATAACAAATATTTAGTAATATTTCTTATACCAAGGAAAATAAAGCTGTAGTTATTAGAGATTTGTAGTTTAATAAAACATCCTCTTTTCCTTTTTATATAAAAATTTTAATTTTATTTGGTATTTGTTAAGTCCAGAATAAATTTTTTAAGAGATACAGACCCAAATAATTGTGCTTGCAGTGAGAATTGAGAGCAAGCAATGGATAGAAGAGATAGAGGCAAGATCAGCAGGACTCAGCAATTCATTAGATGTGCAGGGTGAGGAGTTAAGAATTTTTCAAAAGTTTTAAGTCCTGATAGTTGGGAGCATGGTGTGCCATCAATAGAAACAGAGGGATTGGAGGGAAGGTCAGGTTTAGTAGGGGAAGAAGCTGTCTATCCAGCTGGAGATAACTCAGAAGCAGTTAGAAAAGGGGGAGTAGAACTAGCAGAGAGATTGGAGAATAGAGATCCAGGTCTGGGAATTACTTGTTTTGAGGGGATAATCAAGCTCATATAGTTTACATGTGTCTTCCATAAAAGCCATACTTTGATGCCTTGTTGTGGCGTGCCAGTAACTCTGGATTTTCTAAAGCTTTGCCCAAAGTGCCTGTTGGAGCTTTGGCATATCACATTAAGCTGAAAAGTCTTTGAGTAAAAGGTGTGGCATATTTTGAGTCTGTGGGCATCTAACCAGCCTAGGTTACCAGCCTAGGGGAGAGGCTTACTGTCAGTCTGGCCAGTAGGAAAATTTTTTTGGCCATGGAGATCAAGGAATCACATCAAAATACAAAAAAAATTCTCGAGTCCTCAACTGCTTCTGCAATGACAGTAACAAAGTTGCAGAACAGAATGCAGAGAACCATCATTAAAAAAACAACAACACAACAACTACTTACAAGGGCTAGTTTCATTGTTAATGCTCAAATTGTGAGTTGTACAAAGACCAATAGGTTGATACACTACTGAATATCAGGAAACAAATTCATATTGGCATGAAACCACAGACCAATGATTTGCCAATGATTTGCACCAAGAACTGGTACATGTATGACAGGAAAAGGAAGTGGTTTGGCCATGTAGACAAAACAAAGAATAACACATGGGCAACCCCTCATCCTCCACAAGATGTGAAAAGACGCAGAAGAAGGTCTCTAATCCTTTCGTACAGAGTTTCTATGGAGAATTTACATGAAGGATTGGACAAGAAAGTTAAGTCAGGTTGTGATCTGTACTGGAGAGATGTGCTCACAAATACACCTCATGTGAGAGAGCCTGGTGCTGGAGAAGGAAGGCTGGAGGCAGCATAACAGTAGGACATAAATTCAAACACCGACTCTGCTTCTGCCTCTACTACTGCTGACCTCTCTGGGCCTCAGTTTCCTTATCTGTAAAATATTAGGGATAGCTTCTGAGATCCCGTCTAGCTCTATCCATCTGTGTATGACCCAGATATTGCAGTGTCTGCTGGTATCATCAGCACTTCCGTACGTACACAGCGCTTGACCTAAGGTGGCCAACTGTCTACTTGGAGCAGAGTTCACTCCTGGTTTATTTCACTTCCCCAGGCAGAGACCACGTGTCAGCGCCTACTGGGTTACTATGGAAACGAAAGAACGCTGTCCCCACCGGAAATGGTTCCCCGAAAATTACAATCCTTCTAAAGGAGGTCATAGAGAACTAGAGCTCAAAGAAACGTCAGTCATCCTCTAGTTCAGACCTCTTGTTTTTCAGATGAGGAAACTGAGGCCCAGAGAGGGAGACGGTGTCCTGCCCAATGTCACACACGTCGAGTCAGCAGCCTCCTCCCCGAGGTGTTTTAGAACTGGGATTGTAGTCGGCTCCAAAAGCTATAACCTCAAGTCCTCTTCCGATGGTGATGCTGCCTTATTGCGTGGCGGTGACCGTGGGCTCCTGAAGGTTAGGTGAGCTTGACATGGAGTTCGGGCTGGGTGCCGCAGCAGGTCGGTCCGAAGGTTCTGAGTTCAAATCCTGCCTCAGATATTTGCTAGCTGTGTAACCCTGGGTGCATCACCTAACCTCTCTCAGGCTCAGTCTCCTCGTCCTGTAAACAATGCTTTTCTGTCTCATTTTTCTAATTGTAAAATGGGAAAGGTAGTAATGGCACCTACCAGTGACCTGGCAAGCTGGGCCTTGTCCAGGACGTTCCATCACCGGTGGCCGGCAAGCTCTGCCTCTCTTGCTTACCGGGCTTCCTTCGTCTCAGCTAAAGCCCCATTAGACTGTGAGCTCCTTGAGAACAGACACTGTGGTCGTTTTAACTTTGTATTCTTTGGACTTAGTACAGTACAAATGCTAGTTGACTGACCACCTCACAGGGTTGGTGTAAAGATCAAATAAGAATGACGTATTAAAGCGCTTAGCAAACCTTAAAGCTCTCTACAAACGCTAACTCTTATCAAGCTGGGAAGCCTTCAGTAGGGTCCTGAGGACAGGACCTGCCTTCGAGCCTGGCTAGGGAGGTGTACAGAGGCTAGAAAGATGGCCTGTAGGTGGTGAATTCTCCAGCCAGGCAGTGAAAGAAGAAATAAAAAGAACTAAAAAGCCAGAGATGTGGCCTAGAGTAGCTCTGAGAGAGAGAAAAGCAGGATCTCTTTTCGCATTGCCTGAAGCAGAGTGGAACCAAGAGCCCTGCGGACCGCGTTCTCGGGAGGGCGCTTCTGCCAGACGGAACGTTTAGCTTTCCCTCGCGCCCCCCCCCCAGTTGCCATGGAAACGGAGGAAGGAGCGCGGATGCGCGAGTGGCCGGAGCGGGGCCTTTGCTTCTTCTCCACGGAGTGGGCTCGATTAAGTCGCCAAGATGGTGAGTGTACCGGCGGTGAGCTCTGCGGCGGGCCGGGCGGAGGAGCCTGGGCCGGATCTGGGGTGGGCTGACGGGGCGCGACACGTTTCCGGGACTCGCTCGCTTGTGGCTGGTTGGCGGGGCTGTTTGGGGACCATCCCTCACAGGAGGGGGAAGCAGTGTCAGAGCCCCTAGCCCCACACAGGAACTCCGACACGTACCCGTAGATCCTCACTCCCTCCTGCCCTCCTAGTTTTCCTCCTTCCCTTCCTCCCTCCCCTCCTCCTCGACTCATTCACCTCTCCTCTCCTTCCTTCTCGATCTCTTCAGCTTTCCTCCTCTTCCTTCCCCCTTCATCTCCTTTTATCTCTCTTCTTTCCCTTCCTTCTCCCTCCCCTCCTTCTTTCCTCCTCACCCCTTTTCTCCTTCTTTATCTCCTCTTATCCTTCTTCCTTCCCCCTTGATCTCCTCCTCCCTCTCATCCTCCTCCTCTCCTTATCTCCTCCTTCTTACTCTCCTCCCTGCCTTCATCCCCGCCTTCTCGCTCTCTTCTTCCCCTCCATCTTCTTCCGCTTCTCCCTGCCTTGATCTCCTCCTTCTCACCCACCTTCTCCTTCTCTCACCCCTTTTCTCCTTCTTTATCTCCTCTCATCCTTCTTTCTCCCCTCTTGATCTCCTCCCCTCTCTCTTCCTCCTCCTCTCCTTCCTCCCCTCCTTATCTCCTCCTTTTTACTCTCTTCCCTGCCTTCATCCCCGCCTTCTCACTCCCTTCTTCCCCTCCGTCTCCTCCTTTCGCTTCTCACCCCCCTTTTCCTTCTCTCCCTTTCTCCTTCCTCCTCTTCCTCCCACCTTTATTCCCCCCCTCCCTCCTTGTTCTTCTCCCCTCCTCCTCGTCCTCCCCCTCCTACCCGTCCTCCTCCTCCTCCTTCTCCATCACCACGGATACCACCGGCCCTGCAATCACCTCTGCCCAGAGCCAGATTTGCAAGGGAGCCGGGAGACTTGGGTTGAAGAGCCTAGAAAAAGGCGTGAGGGGGAAGCCGTGCTAGAGCAGCTGATCCCCTCCTCGAGGGTAAATTGGGAGTGTGGGAAAAGACAGCTGAGGAGCCGTTTAATTCCGTGGACGAGCAGAAAGGAGCGGAAAGCCAAGGCTTCTGCACCCGTTTGCTTCTTCACTAGTGCATTGGACAAAATGCAGGATCTGGAGCTGGAGCAAGTGGGTTTGACTCCATGCCGATTCTTATTACCTGTGTGGCCTTGGGCAAATCATTTAACCTTGGTCTCATTTTTCTCATCTGTAAAATGAAGGAGTTGGACTAGGTGTCTTCTAAATCTGATCCTTTGAAATGCTATTACAGCAAGAATTTCCTTAACACAAATGTTTCCAGGTCGGAGAGAATATTTCTCCACTTTCTCTCTCTCTCTTTTTTTTTTAAATATTTGTCTTCTTTCCGAGGAAGGAATTTCAACAGTCCCTTGGAATTCTTTTGTAACAGGATCTGTTGATGCTAGAATTGTGTGTTTCTGTTTGGATAAAGCCCATTTCAAACCACAGTGCTATTTTCCTTGTCCTTTTCAGATGCTTTCAAGAGCCAAGCCTGCTGTAGGTGGAGACCTACAGCAGACTGACAAGCGGAAGAAGAAAGGAAGAAAGATTCCAAAACTAGAAGAGCTGCTGTCACAAAGAGATTTCACTGGAGCCATTACCTTGTTGGAGGTAACCTCTTATCTCATCTTCTTTTGGGGCCTCAGTTTCTCACCTCTAAAATGAGGAGGTTGAACTAGGTGGTGTCTGAGGTCTCTTCCAGCTCCAACTTTCTAATTCTAATACCAACGGATGAATGTCCATTTTTTTTTACACAGGTCTAAAACCCTGAATTGACCCTGTGGGTAACTATCAATTAACAAGTATTTATTAAGCTCCTATTATGTAACTTAAGGCTAGTATATACCTTTTGAAGATTAAATACCTTTTTATACCTACATTCTGTCTGATCTACCCCATGGTTGATGGAAAACCTAACTGGTCTCTATGCTGTGGTGGTAAAGTATCATTTAATATAATAATCATTCACACAAATTAAATATCTTGTTCAACTCAAACCCTGGTCACTTAATAATTTATTTCTGTAATATGTGTTGCAGTATTTTGTGTCAGTTTAAAGAATTCTGAGTTTTAATACATTTATTGTAATAAAAAATAACTAGCTTTTAGAAATGTTTCTGATTAATCAATATGGGGCTCATATACAATAAAAGCAGGATAGATAGAGGAAGGGACACTAACATAGAAGAAAAATGCCTAGTCAAGGTTTTCTTGTGGCATGATGCCAAAATCATTTCTAAAGCACTACTCCATCTTATTCCTAGTCAGTCAACAATATGAATTATATATATCGCTAAAGTATATTGTGCCATTTTGCTGTTTGTTATTATGTATTTATTTTTTCAGCTTTTGTCTGTTTAAGAGCATTGATTATGTGTTATCCTTATTTTATAATGGAACACCTAACATTATGCAGAGTCACCTCCTTGTGACGATAATTATGATGTGGATTGTATTTGTCACAGGAGTAGGTTTTTCTAGGCAAGAAAATTATTCTCATTCAGTCAGCAATAATGATTGATGTCATGTATACTTACATATATTATTTATTCCTGTAACTGTGAATATCTCAGTTTCTCCAAAGCAATAAGGTATGTTTACCTACCAAGTGCAGTGACCTGGGGAGCAGGCAGCTCTAGATTTTTAGGGCTGCTTAAAGATATCTTAACTAAATTCAAAGACCTGCTAAAAGATTGACCCATCAAAACATTGATGAGTCTTTGTTTAGCCTCTAAGGAGTTCTTATAGTTATTCTTGAATTGACTGGGAAGAGGCCTTTCTTCCTCCATCACTAAATACTGCACATCATGAGAGGTGGTTTTCTAGGGAATTTTGTATTAAGAGAGACTGGTCTGTATTTGATTTTTTTTTAAAAAAAAAAGTGACTTAGAAATTTGCCTAAATTTAGGGGGAAAGGACCTTGAATAAGATACACATGCCTGCTAAGTGGGTAAGCTGTCCTGAAAGATGTGGGTTAGAAATTTTTAATTTTTGCCTTCTCTGGGATCAATAAGCATTGCTATTCCTGCTTTTTAAAGTTCACTGAAGCTTAATGGATTTGGCTCCATCTTTTATTTTGACTTTGTGAATCTGTTTTGAATGTGTTACTTATCAACTTACTATTGGATTCTGCTTTCTAATCCATTTTGCTACCCTTTTCTGTTTTTACACTCAAAATTATCATCATTAATTGTATATTTCTGTCTATCCTATTCTTTATACTGTTTTTCTGTCTTTGACACTCTTCCTTCTCTTTATAAAGAAAAAAGAAGTGTTCAGAGAGATATGCTTAACATTAGTGATCCATTTTTGATGCAGTAAACTTTCATTCTACTACTTTTCTTCTTTTCCCCTTGCTCAGGCCCTGAACATATATTCCTATCTTTTCTTTCTTTCCTTTTAGACCACTCTAGGAAAGTGGAATTGGTGTTATTTATAATTAATACCTCCCTGAATCTATAATCCTTCTTAATTCCCCTCCCCACTCTCTCCTAATACCTGTCTGATTATCTGTTGAGTTTAACATAGTTCTGCACCACACTATATGTATGAATTCAGCTCTCCTTTGTTGGGTTCAGATGGAAGTAAGATTTGTATTTAGTCTGTTCTCCCCATCCTTTCTTCCTTGTTTGTATAGCTTCTACAGAAGCACCCTGCTTATGAGAGATAATAAGTTCCATCCTCCTTTTCCTTCCCCAATGCATTCTTTTTTCCTTCCCTTTTCTTTTTTCTTTTAAGATCATAAAAATACAACAAAATTGGTACCAGACAGTTTTAAGCTCTATTAATCACTATTGAAAACATTAATGTTCTAATAGAATCCTTGTTTCTTTGCCCACTTTAGAGTGTAAACATTTCATCATTATAAATACCCTTCTGATTGTTCAAATAGTTCTACCTTTCTGTGTTTGTTTCAGCTTGTTTGCTTGCCTTTCAAAGTATCTACCCAGTTCTGGTCTTTTCATTAGGAATACTTGGAAACCCTCTATTTCATCAAAGGTCCATTTGTCCATTTCCCATGTGCTCTCTTCCTCCACCCGCCAGTTATATTCAGCTTTGCCAAGTTAGTCTTGGTATTAAGCCTTAATTAAGACAAATTAATTATTTGTCCTCTGGAATATCATTTCCCAAGCTTTTCTGTCCTTTGTAGTTGTAGCTACCAGGTCTTACATGGTCCTGACTGTGACTTTCTTCTTGGGTGCTTGAACACTTTCATTCTGGATTCTTTCTGTATTTTTTTATTTGACCTGGAAGCTCTGGATTTTGGCTGTGACATTACTGGGAGTTTTCCTTTTGAGGTTTCTTTCAGGAAGTGACTAATAGATTCTTTTTTCACTTAGCCCTCTGGTTGTAATAGGTCTGGGAAGTTTTCATTTATGATTTTTAAAATATGGTATCTAGACTTTTTTTATGGGTGAAGTGTTTCAATAGTCTGATGCTTCTCAGATTATCTTTCCTTGACTTGTTTTCCAGTCACTAGTTTTTAATATGGAGATTCTTTATATTTTTTATATTTTTTCAATCTTTTGATTTTGTTCAAATATTTTGTCTCAATCCAATTTTCAAAGAATATGCTACTTGAGTAAGGTTTTGCACTTTTGTACTAAGCTGTTTATTTTCCTTCCAATTCTTTACAGCTCTCATTTTGTTTCCCATCCTTTCTTCTATAGTTATTTCCTTTTTGATTCTTTTCTCTAAAGCTCTCATTTAATTTATATGGTCAGTTGAAAACTCTTTCTTCTATTCTTCCAGGAATTCCAGTAGTGCTTATGGCAAATCTGTGGTTGTCTTTGGGGCTTTGCTTATAGATAATGTATTGTCATTCTGTTTCTGAATTTGCACTGTAAGCTTCCCTGGCTCCATAATATGTTTTTGTTATTGGTATTTTCTTGTGTTTACTCATTTTTCCAGCCTGTCTTCCTGAATTGGGACTTGGTGTTGGGGGTCAGGCTTTGTTCACTTCTGGGAGAAATGGTGGGCCTTCTTTGGTACTGATCTGCCTTAGCTTGAGCCTAGGTAATGAGTGCAATGTTCTTCAGGAACCTCAGGAGCTTCTGACTAGCTTGCTGTGTGAAGAGGTATACACAGGATGGCTGTCAAATCTGTGTAGTATACTCAAGGATAGTTTGATCTTGGGTGCATGCTGATCTTTGCTTTCCTTATCTGTGTCCAGCAAGCTTCTTGGCCCTGATTGTGGGACAGAATGACATAGATGAAAGCTCTAAGAATCCTTGTCAGGACCCTAGTCTGTGTGCCCCTCTCCCCAGCTTCAGACTTCAGGCTTCTTCGAATCAGAGCTGGAAGGCTTCTAAGTCTATGCTCCTGAGCCTTTCCTTTTTGGACCCCTTCTTTAGTGCATGTAGTTAGGCTTCTGGCTGTGTCTTTGTGTATACCTTGGCTAGCAAAATGCGGTTAACTGCAGTTTTCTCCTTGGGTTTCTTGATCATTTTGTCATCCTGTCCTCTATTTTTTATATTCTTGCTGGAGTAGTTGTTTCAGAACTGGGTTGTTCTTCTTCCACTCATTCCACCATCTTGAAGAGAGTCCTAAAAATTTTTTAATAGATGAAAATGGCAAGCTGTGATATTTGATTAGGATAATAGAATAGTGGGGGAAGAGGAAATGGTAGGTTATACTTCTTATTGTTATGCAATGGAAGAATGAGAGATTAGTGAGCCAATCGAGTGAGTATTTATTGTCTACTATGTTCTGTACTAAAGATTATTTAAAGTCTGGGTAATAGTCACATTTTTGCTAACTACTTCTTTTACCCAAAGGACTTTCATTATGAAATAGGCAGGAGAAAAAAGGTATTTGTATCAATTTACTTGGGGTGAAGGAAAGGTTAAAAAAAGTTGAGATTGTCATGTTTCATGTATTATACTGTAAGAAGCATCTCAATGCAGTTAAGTTCACTATTTTGGCAGGACAGAGAGAAGAAAGGAATACATCCTGTAGTTATTTAGTTTTAGAAAAGAGCCTTATAACAATAATATGATTTTGATTTGAAAAGAAATATATGTAACATATAAAATATATAACATATGTAATAAATAAAATCTTTAATTTTTTGAATTATTTATTTAATACTTCCCCCAGTTACATGTAAAATTATTTTTAACATGTTTCTTAAAGCTTTGAGTTCCAAATTCTCTCTCTCCCTCTTTTCCTCCCCTCTGCCCTGATCGAGAAGACATGTAATTTGACATATAATTTGACATTATACATGTGCAGTCTTGTGAAACAAGGAATATATTTTTGAAGTAAGTAATCCTCAAGAAACATAGAAGATTTTTTTTTGTAAAACAATAAATTTAAGCAACTCGATTAGTACTGCTATTACTATTACTACTACTATTTTATAGAATTTTGAGGTTTATAAAATATTTATGGACTTTCTCATTTGGGATAAAAAAACCCTAATTTTAAACTCTATATGGTTCCAAATTTCCTTCTAAATTTTGTTAATGTGCACACATACTCTTTTGTGTTCTACTTTTTTCCACTTAACATTTAATGTACAAATTTCAATATGTTGACATGGTCCACACATGGAATGAAATCTCTCTTGGTGACTTCATCAGCTACCATGGGGCTTAGTTATCATCTCTGTGCAGATGATTCCCAGATGTGTATATCCAGCCCTGGTTTCTCTCTTGAGCTCTAGTCTCAATTAAGCAACTGCCTTTTGGACCTTTTGAACTGAATGTTATGGAACCGTCCCATACTCAGCATGTCCACAATGGAACACATTATTTTTCCCCTAAAACCCACCCCTCTTTTGAGCTTCCTTATTTTGGTCAAGAGCACCAACATACTTCCAGTTCTTAACTTCATTAACCTTCACACTACCTCATATCCAATCAGCTACAATCTTGCTGATTTTCCTTTGTTTCCTCTAGGGTCAAATACAAATATCTCTTGCATTTATACCCTTTCACAACCTGAATCCAACCCACCTTTCTAGACTTATTATACATTACTCCGCTTCAAGCACTCTAACATTCAGCCAAAATGGCCTTCTTGCTGTTCCTCACAACACAGCACCCCATCACCCATCCCCATACCTCTACACAGGATGTCCCCATGCCTGGAATGCATTCCCCCCTCACCTCCTCCTCTTAGAAACTCTTGTTTTCTAAAAAGCTTAGTTCAAGCATGGCCTCTTATATAAGGCCTTTCCTAACTCCTTCCCACTGCTAGTGTCTTCCCTCCCAAAATTGCTTTTTATTTTATGGGCGTGTGTATGTATACATAGTTGTAGTTGTCGTTCTTCTTTCCTTTTCTAAGAAGAGCAGTCACGTCGTGGTGTTGGGGTCAGGGTAAAGTGTGTTAGGCTGTGGCTGGTCGGTCCAAGATGAGTTGGGAAGGCTGTACTACAGGTCAGGCAGAAGTAATCCATTAGAACATTTGGGATGGAGGTGTCTCTGGATTTGCACAACTCATGTTTCCTTTTGCTGTTGTGATTCTGCTTTGCTCATGAAGTACAGCGTCTACTTGGATGTGGGTACATCAAGCTGGGCAGTCCTGTGCCAGCGTCTCACAGTTGATTCTAAAATTCTTCAGAGAGACCTTGAGAATGTCCTTGTACCACTTCTTCTGACCTCTGTGTGAGCATTTGCCTTGTGCAAGTCCTATCATTTTGGCAACTTGGCTAGCCCATCAGAATTACCCTCCCTTAAGTAGAAGTTGAATGCTTGGCAGTTCAGCTTGAGAGAGGACCTCAGCGTCCAGTACCTTATCTTGCCAGGTGATATTTAGAATCTTCCCAAGACGATTCAAGTGGAAGCAGTTGGGTTTTCTGGCGTGGCGCTAATGGACTGTTCAGGTTTCACAGCCATACAACAATGAAGTTAGCACAGTGTCTTCATAGACCTTCAATTTGGTAGGCAGCCTAATATCTCTTTTCTCCCACGTTTTCCTTTGAAGCCTCCCAAAGACCGAGTTAGCTCTGGTAGTGCATCAGTATGGACATCCCTGGAAAGCATAGTACCAAGGTAAATGAGTTTATCCACAGCATTCAAATTTTCTTCACTTACTGTGACCAGTGGTCCCACGTATGGATGGTACAGTACAAAAATTTTTGTCAAGATGATTTCATTCACCATTAGTAGTACATGGAGTGTGCGCATACTCATGGACAATGGAATTCAGTAGACCTGACTGACAAACAGCTCTTGTTTCAAGAGAATTCAGAAGGTATTGCATCCAAATAGCAGCCCTGAATGAAGCAAGGTTAGCAAATGAAGGTCAACTTACTGAAGTTGAAGCTGGATATACATTTTTCTGGGATGGTCGCAGCGAAGGAGAGTGCTTTGAAGCTGGTGTAGGTTTTGTAATCACATCTAATCTAATCAGCTAGTTTGTATGCCTCCCAAAAGGAGTGAAAGATGGGCTCATTACAGTGCAATTGATACTTGCAGGAAAGTGCCACACAACCATGACGAACCCTGATGAGGTCAAAGAAAATTTCTATGAAGGCCTTCAGATCCTCATCATTAACGTGCCACAAGAGGACAAGCTTGTAATTCTGAGCAACTTTAGCACCAGAGTAGGCACAACTATCAGACATGGCAGGGAGTCCTTGGGAGGAAAGTAGTTGGAAACGTGTACATATATAGAAATATAGACATATGTTTACATATACATATCAACAGGGTAAACCAAAAGTCTTAGTGCTGTTTTAAACTTTAATAGTTCTCATATATTCATTATATCTATATACTTCATATACACACACTTATACTTATGTATATATTTGAATCTACTTCAGAGAATGCAGCTCCGATGGGCTGGCCACGTTGCTCGAATGCAAAACGCATGCTTGCCAAAAAGACTATTTTATGGAGAAGTCACACAGGGCAAGTGTTCACATGTTGGTCAGAAGAAGCAATACAAGGACACTCTCAAGGTCTCTTCTAAGAACTTTGGAATTGATTATGTGACACGGGAGACACTGGCACAGGACGGCCCAGCATGGTGCGCCCACATCAGAGAAGGTGCTGTGCTCTGTGAGCAAAGCAGAATTTGAAATAGCTCAAAAGAAACGCAGGATGTGCAAATTTAGAGAATCCACCCCAAACGTTCACATGGACTATTTGTGCCTGCCCTGTGGTGGAACATTCTGAACTTGTATCGATCTGATCAGCCCCAGTCTTGACTTGACTGTAGCATAGTGATGTCATTTTGGTCCTCTTCGAGAACAAAGGACAACAACCAATCAACTGTGTGTGTGTGTGTGTGTGTGTGTGTGTGTGTGTGTGTGTGTGTGT
>NW_020954648.1:9334258-9443918 GCF_900497805.2 Vombatus ursinus
TGTGTGTGTGTGTGTGTGTGTGTGTGTGTGTGTGTGTGTGTGTGTGTCTGTATATAGATGTATGTATATGCACATATGTCTTCTTTCATAGAGTATAAGGTCCTTAAAGGAAGCAACTGTTTGATTTTTGTAGTTGTATCCCTAGAGTCTAATATAGTTCCTGGGATAGTAGTAACGTGTTTAATGACTGCTTATTGATTGGTGGATTTTTAAGATGTGTGCAGTATCTTGTGTTAATATATTTGGATGCTCTCCAGTATATACTGGATTACTCTGTCCAGGGCCTCAGGCTTTAGGGTGCCCTAAGGAGTCTGGGAGCATTCTCTAATGACATTGGCTCAAGCCCACCTGACTGACTGTGTCCCCCCCCTTTTTAGGGGACCTGTGACTAGTGCTCCAGTTCCATTTGACCCCTTAACATCAGGTGGCTATTACAAAGGGATATTTATTTCAGACACAGAAAGAACAAAGTACAAGCATTTTACCCCTCCCCTCTCTTTTCCCTTCCTCCTGCTTCCCAGCACCTCAGGGGCATCCTCTCTTCTACTCCACCTTGGGCTAACCAACTCCCTTCCTACAAGTGTTGTTTCCGTGGAGTTCATATCGAGGCAGCATGCATACTGATGAGTTTTTGTCTCGGCTGATTCTCATTCCTGAGTGTCACTCCTTGTTCCTTGAGGCAACAGTCTTGCAATGACTGTGGGCTTGATACTTGGCCACAGTTTCTTTGGTGGTCACCGAGCTCCCTCAAGAGGTCTGGGGCGAGGTGGAAAAGCCTGAAGCTGTCAGGCATTTTTGAATGTCTCTGCAGCCAGTCAAAGAGCCTCCTTTTCATCACGTAGGTACTGACTGGAACCGTCTCTCCAAGTTATTCCCTTTTACGTCATCACAGATGTCCCCGACACAAGCTCCCCAGGTTCTCCGTGTGAGGAGGTACCTTGTCAGGTACTCTGTACCAATAGCCATTAACACTATAATTTTGCTTAATGATTTCCCTCTAATTGGACATTTGGATTGTTATTATTATTATTATTATTGTTATACATTAGTGCTACTACAGAAATCTTGGTATAATTTTTATTGTTTTTCTTAATACCTTGGGATGTATTCTCCAAAGTGGAATTACTGGGTAAAATTGAGCTTATCATGTATATTGTCAGATTGCTCTCCACAATTGTTCCTGTGCTACTATCACCACATCCTTGTTAGTATGGGGTTTAAAAAAATTTTTTTACTTGTTTTTTTGTTAGTTGAAATCATGTCATAGTACCTTAAAATTCTATAGAAATGGGAATTATTTTAAATTACTTCTTTTCATTGCTAGTGTTGCAGTGATTACTATTTGTATTTCCAGATACTAATAACAGTGCCGTAATTTATAAAGCAATTTACATTTCACAGAATTCTTCACTTCTATGATCTCGTTCAAGTTTCGTAATAATCCTGCAAGTTAGATTTTATTATGCAGATATTGCCCATATAGAAGCTGAAGCTCAGAGGGATCATACCATTTTCAAGTGGCAGAATTGTGACTGAAATTCAAGACTAATGTTAAGGCCAATGTCCTTTTCATTATATTATACTATTGCTTATGTAAACTGTCTCCCTTAATTGTTCATTTGATCAATTCTGGATATTATGTATAAGGTCTTTAGATATTTAGATAGTAAACTTTTTTCTAGTTATGTTTCTCATATATCTTTGTCCAGTTTGTTATTTTCTGTTTAATATTTATTGCATTTGGTTTAAGAATATTTTATACATATATATTCAAACAAATCAATCTTATTTCTGAGATTTCTTTCATAGATCAAATCACTTTGTTATTTAGAGATTAAAAATATAAATTTTTAAAAGCTTAGTTCTTTATTCATATGAAATTTATTATAGTGTATTATGTAAGGTATAGATGAAAGTTAATTCCCATAATCAACCTGGGCACTTTAAAAAATCAATTATTGGAAATTTGGGATAAACAAATATATGAAAAGGATTTTAAAAAATTATCAACAGCTTCTCCTATCAGATTCACACTATCCAAATTTGTTGCCCAATCCAGACATGTTCTTTCCTTCCTTCAGAGCCTAGCACGTAGTAAATGCTTAATAAATTTGCTAGTTGACTGACTAGGTTATCTGTCAAGAGTCAGAGGCTATCATACAGAAAAAAAAGTAATTTTTCAGAAAATGAAAACTAGGAGAAAAAAAGAAGCAGATGAAATGAAAATTGGAACCTCTGAAAGTCATCATAACCATTCACTTAATGTGCTGCTCCAGATTTTATTGCTTTTCATTTCTGTTGAGAATAACAAAAAAAGAAAATTATTTTTTAAAAAAGAAAAAAATAGGTCTTCAATGATAGTTGTAAATGAGATGAAAAATTAGCTATTTAGGAATTAGATTTGTACCACTCGGAAAAACAACTATGCCTACAAAACCCCACATGGGAGATGAGTGCCACTCATGTTTTCATTGTCTCCAGTTCAATTGTAAATATTCTCACTTTTCTAGTTATAATATGAATAACACTTTGATAACTAGATGACTATGCGGTCATATTGATGAGACACTCCATCTAATGAATGGTACAGATTGAACCCCCATCCATTGCCTTTTTATCCTGTGTGGCTCTTTTCCACATCCTTACATAAATTGTCAATCTTCTATCCACTGAGCTAGGGACCTTCCTGTAGAATAGTAAACAGATCTTTAGCCATGTGTTGTGAGTAGAATGTTGCACTTGAAGTAAAGAAACCTGGGTTTGAACATGCCCTGCATACTTTGCTGGCTAAGTGATCTAGGTAAGTCACAACCTCCTTGAGGAAAAAAATAGAAATAAAAATAACACCTATCTCACAAATGAGATAATGTATTTAAAGTGCTTTGCAAACCTTAAAGCACTATATAAATGTAAAGTATTAATTCTAGTATTATTACAGATGAGGAAACTGAGAGACAAAAAGATTGTGACTTTCCTAGGGTCATATAGCCTCAAAGGAAAAAAAAAATCAGAGAATCAGAGTGAAATGAATATAATGAGAGGTAAAAAGGAAATAGACTGAATATATAATTCTCTACCTTATTTTTTAAGGAAAATAATAGGGAAATTTTTATTCCTAAAATATTTCTGAAGCAGGCAGATTGTAGATCATATTATTAAGTGTCATCACACAAGAAATTTTAGACACAACCAGTAACCCCAATTTAGCAAAATTACAATAATTAAGTGGTAAACAGTGGTCCCAGAGTACTGTAGTGAAATTTCAGAACAGTTGATCTAAATGTTATTAGAAGTGATCATTGAGCTGGAGGATTTTGAATTACTACTGAAATTTCCATCTAGATGAAGATTTCCACAGAGGAACTGTTTGGTTACTATATATGCCTGCTATATAATTGGTGCTTAATAAATACTTATTAAATTAAATTGAAATGAACTGAAGGAAGATTTGGCTTCTTTAACAAAACCAAGGTCAAATACAGTGGATAGTGTTGGTACCAGTCAAAAAAAAAAAGCATATATCCTTTATTCTTTTGCTTCAGGGTAGGATAGAACAGAGAATTTAAAGGGATGAAAAATTTAACGCTTATACTACTTCAGCCTTGAATGAAGGAGGTAAGGGGAACATCATTTCTGACTCCTGCTGAGGTGATAGAAGAGCATATTTAGATCCCATCAGCAGCATATTATAGCCTGGAACCTTCCTCTCTTTCACAAGAATAAATCTTCTCCCTTATCTTCCCAAGGGCCTTCCCTTCCCTCCCTTCTTTCCAAGGAGTCCATGTCTTCCTCCCCTCCTCAACCCAGGTGAGGGAAAGAAATTCTCACAGTGCTACCTTCTCTTCAGGAGGCCTCCCAGAGGATCTGGGGAGTTAGGAAGAGCCTGGAACACCAAAGGCATTGATTTGTGCTCCATGGCCTCCAGGGTGCCTTCCACCTCAGGCATCCCATCCCCTCAGACACTGCAGGAACTTTTTTCTCCTTCTACCCCTACTCTAAGAACTGAACTTAATTGCATGTATTATATCTACATAATGAATTCCAAAAGGGATTTGCACGCTCACGTCATCCTCTTGGTCCCATTTGGTGGCTGCTTGCCCTTGACTACAGTTGCTCTTGCTCTGAAATTTGTCTTTCCTAATTATGTTTCTAAATGATGAACTATAAAAGCCATAATCGTTCATTTTGGCAGGCTGGCTTAATTGTTTTCAGAGAATATACTTTGTTGGAGGGATGCTGCTTGAATGTTGAAAGTGCCCTAATGTTGGGATAGAATATTAATAAAATAAGATTAAGTCTCTTCAGTCTATAGAGACAAAGACTGAGAGGATATGCTCTAAATTGATCAATGACTGAATATAGGTAGGCACCATCATCAATTACTGAAACTACAGAGAATATTTTGAAGCTTGAAAAAAATAAACTTAGCACAAATAAGAACTTTACGTGGAAGGTAGTAAACTTATGGAAATACAAGCTACAGTCACTTTGCCTCTGACTTCTTCAGTCTAGTGATTTCTGAAGTCTCTTCTAGCTTTGTATCCTGACATCCTAAAATGAAATATAAATGAGCTTAAATAAAGTTTTCATAATCTGAGAGTGCTAGATATATAATGGGTTCTTGATGGAAAATATAACATTTGGAATACATTCTTTAACATTTTGCAATCAACCTGGCCTGCCAAAAAAACATTTCTTTGTACTTCTGTTTAAAATTAATTACTGGACCAGAGGACACAAGGTCTGAGCCATTTATGGAAGTTCTTATGTTCTTTTGTATTGTATGGTCTAGTGGGAAAAAGCCATGGGCCAAGAGCCAGGAGATCTGGGTTTTAATCCCAGTTTTACCATAAACCAACTATATGGTCTAAGGTAAGTCATGTGATTTCTCTGTACCCTACTTTCTTCATGTCACAGAATTGTAAGGATAGTAGATGTATTTTCTAAGTAAAAATCACTACATAAATATAATGATAATAATGATGATGATTTTACCAGAATATAACAAAGAGTAAGTTTTATCTTCAGGGTCTATAATTCATTACTATCAAGTGAAAATTTAACTTAATATTTTTAAGGATTTAACTTTCAATGTTTATTTCACCATATCATTAAATCTTGAAGTTCAAACGTCATGTGGGAGAGCAAGATGAGGATACTGATTTGTGGATCGGATACTGTGCTTTTCATCTGGGTGACTACAAGAGAGCTTTGGAGGTTAGTAAAGAAATAATTTAGAGTTGTGGTTTCTTTTTAGAAATTCTTTGGGAAAGTTTCATCTGAAGAAAATTTGTTTCTTTTTACTTTGCTTGATTATTTTCATGCCTGAGGAAGTCAGAATTTTATCACTTAAGGATATTTATTGCTATTTATTCATATTTTGTCATTTGAAACTTTATTCTTTGTATATCTTTGCTTTTTGAAGCGTGGTTATCTTCTAAATGATTTTGTTTGATTATTTCATGTTATATATGGTCAATGTCTCCAATCTATAGGATTCTGGCTCTGAATATAAGCAGTGATGGTGGGTGGGGTTTGGTAGTTATATTTTAAAGTTAGTAAATTTGGTAGTCACATATTTTAAAGTTAGTAAATAGAACTATTTGATCAATCGAGCATATGTTCTTGGTCTTTAGGTGCAGAATAGAATATTTGAAAAGCCTAATAATTGGTGTAGGGGTCTTAAGAATTAAGTGGGGACTTAATTAATTAATGGAGACAGGGCTGAAGAAGAAAAGGGACCAGGACAAGAAAGATGACCATAGATGTTTCAGGAAAACATTTGTCGAATTGAATTGACTGGAACAGGGTCGTTAGTTATTTGTGGAGGCTGGAAAAGAAAGGGAAGACAGACCTAGAAACATCTTAAAGAAAACAAAAGGAATACTGACATTTGGGAAAAGAGGTTTAAGAAATTGAAAGGTTATCTGAAAAATGTAGTTGGCAACAAGAATTTCAAAATGTGACCTTGGTGGAAAATAAAATCTCTTTATCCAAATGAATAAAGCCAAGAACTGATAAGCAGCACTGCGTAGTGCATAGAGAGCCGACAGAAACCAGGGCAACTTGAGTTCAAGTCCACGCTTCTGCCACATGGTGGCAGTGTGACCCCGGGCAACTTCCCAAGACCGGCTTCTCATCTGGGAGTCACCTTACGCATCAAATCCAGCTGCAGGTCCTTTCCCTAACTCTAAGAACTTGTGCAAGTGGCATTTCTTATACTTTCTACCTCTTAAGGGAGCTTAAGGGATCTGAACTGAGAAGGCAGAGGCATTCTCTGTGGGCTAGAGGGGCTACATCTTGAAGTTAAATTAGGACCAGGGTGGTGTTTGGAATAAGGAAAACCTGTATTCAAATCCTGCTTCACATACTAGCCGAGTGATCATCTACAAGTCATTTAATCTGTCAGAGCTTCAGTTTGCTTGTCTGTAAAATGAGGAAAATGATATAGGTAGCATCTACCTCATAGATAGGGTTGTTGTGAGGCCCTAAGTTGATAATGTATGTAAAGTGATTTGCAAATTTTGAAGCATTATAAAAATATTAGCTATCGTTATTATGTCTACTTCTACAAAAGAAAAATATCTTAGCAGCCTTCCATTTATATAGCTTGTTGAGCCAAACCAAAAATTTTAGCAACCTGACATCTCTACAGCTTGTGACCCTAGATCAATTTCAGAGGAGGAAAAAGATTGGGGTGAGTGGGGCGGCATTCTTCCTAGAATTAGGTGGATCACACTCTAGCATGCTGCTTAACCTTTCAGGGAAAGAAAAGCGCAAGGGAACCTGTGATTGCCTGAAAGGTAAGTTGCTTTCTTGCTTTATTACTTAAACATAACAGTTTAACATCCTGCATTTCAGGAATATGAATCTGTGACAAAGGAGGAGGGTTGTAATCCTGAAGTTTGGGTGAACTTGGCCTGTACCTACTTCTTTCTTGGGATGTATAAACAAGCAGAAACAGCAGGCTTTAAAGGTGAGATGAGCCATTCAGTTATATTTCTCTCTGTAGCAGCAGTAGTTTTTGAGATTTTAAAACTTATTATCTTCTTTTCCCAAAGCAGAAACTAAATTACTTGATAAATTAGTAAGGTTATATGTTTTATACAATACTTAGTATGGATTTGTATAGCTTTATGTTTGAGAAAGCTGATTTTTTCCCCGCTTTTAAGCATGGTACAGGTACTAAATAACTACCAGAATAACAGCTAACACAGCTTTTCCTATCTTACAGAACTGTTAAAGAAAAATAATTTTTCCAAGATTATCAGCCTACCAAAATGAAACTTTATTTCTCCTTCTCTAGCCCTGGCCAGCATCTTGGGGAATGGGCCATATTTCTTCTTCCTAATTTAAGGAAATAGGAATTAGATGCTGTTAGAACAGAAAAGGGGGAGGGTGACTATAGGGGACCAGAAAGGACAGTGCTATCCATTTCATAATAAAATGTTATTGTTCTTGCTCTAAGTTGAATTTTTTGATCTATATATTGTGGTTGTCTTTTCTGTAACTGCTTTATCCTTTTCTTAAAGGCAGGATAAGAAATGGAAATTGAAAAAACTCCTCATCTCCCAACCCCCGTCCTCATAGTCACTATAGAAGAACTATACTCAGTGTGGGGTACACATACAAGAATGGGGGAAGGAGTTGTGGAGGGTAGTTAGAGAAGAACCAGTTGAAACTTAGGAAAGTTCAATGACAGTATACCTGGCATAAGTTTATTTAACTTGGGGAAGAATATCTTAAAGAATTGAGAGGATTTTTTGGAAAGAATTTTCAGTCTTTAACAAAAACTGTAACAACTCCAGTTAACATTGACCTTGCTTTCCTTTTTCCGTACTGCAATTTAGTATTTATATGCTGCCTTATATTGTTCTCTAATTGTTTAATGTTAGTTGGTAAACATTAGCACTGTGTGCTAAGCACTCGGCTAAGCTCTGGGGATACAAAGAAAGGTAAAGACAGTCCCTCAGGGAGCTCCCAGTCTATGGGGAAGACAACATATAAACAACTATGTACAGTCAAGCAATATACAGAATAAATTGGAAATAATCAAGAGAGAGAAGGCGTTAGAATTAAGGGGAATGGGGAAAAGCTTCCTGTAGAAGGCGGTAATTTTAGCTGTACTTTAAGGATGTTAGGCAAACCAGGAGTCCGAGATGAGGAGGGAGAACGTTTCAGGCATGGGGACAGCCATTGAAAACATCCAGAGATGGAGCATGTTGTTTGAGGAGCAGCATGGAGGCCAGTGTCACTGGATTGAAGAATATGTGGTGAGGTGTAAAGTGTAAAAAGACTGGAAATGTAAGGGAGGCCAGGTTATGAAGGGTTTTGAAAACCAAGTGGATTTTATTTGATACTGAAGTTTACTGAGTAGAGTGATATGGTCAGACCTTCACTGCAGGAAGATCATTTTGACAGTTGAGTGGAAGGTGGACCGGAGCAAGGAGACACTTATGACCAGGAGACCAACCCATAGGCTATTGCAGTGAGTTTTTGCTTTCCAGTTGGATTGTAAGCTTCTTGAGAACAGGAATTCTGTCTCGTGCTTCTCTGATTCCCCTACCAGTGACTTAGAGATTCCCAATAAATAGTTGTTGGTTGATTCTCTTTGGGAGTTTATCTTCAAGCACAAGAAATAGAAAAGAAACTCTCCATGGGAAGACTGTGAGTCTCCTGTATATCCATCTTAGGGAACTGGGATATCGGTATGAGTGAATAAATGAAAAGCACTTACTAAGTAATGGAGGGATTATACAAGACACATAAGTGGAGGTTAGAAAGGAATCCTTTTATGGAATAGGGATGTAAAAGAAAGAATATAGGGAAGAAGCCAGAGGACATAGTACACATGCACGTGCTGAGGTGACTGTATCTTGCTGCCAGTGTATGGTTTGGCATAGGCTGAACAGCATAAAGCAGAGTGTCTCTGCCTGGAGAGCTCTACTTTGGGCCACAGCAGTAGCATCTGATTAAGGGAAGCTGAGTCTGAGGGTTATCTCTTCTTTGGCTCCCTCTGCTAATGCTATCATAACGATTGGGGGCATATACGGAAGCAGCAAGATTTTTTATTATTGCAGAGATCTCTGAGAATCAGAGGTAGGAGTTGAAACTTAGGGGTTCTTCTGTTCCATTCAAGGTGTAAGTCTGATATGAACCACTTAGTTCTGTAACAACTAGTCTGTATTTTCTTTCAGCTCCCAAAAGTCGACTCCAGAATCGTCTTCTCTTCCACTTGGCTCACAAGGTATTATATTTCTGCTTAAGTTGCGCACATTGTTTATTTTTCCCTTTTCTGTCTTCCTTTTTCTTTCCATTATAAACATTAATAGAAAGCGTGCCAACTCTTGGTAATGGATTTTTCACTGATTTTTCAAAACAAGTAGCATATGGACTATAGCTGTGCAAGATTGTTTATTCCATTAATTTCCTTGCCCTTATAACATAGTCATAGTTGTTGGAGTTTAATTTCTTTGTGGAAATAGTCATTACATATACATTTGTGTGCCTATGTGTACATATATGTAAGTATGTGTATATACATACACACATATACGTATACATACACACCTGTCTATCTCTATCTGCTTGTATGTATTATGGGTTAAATAGAATGAAAACTCCTGTAGAACATGGCCTGCTTTTCCTTTCCTTTTTATGCCTAGTGCTTCCTGCAGTGCCTCTACCTAGTAGACATTTAATAAATTCTTGTTGGTTTAGATTGGATTGGATAGTAAGTATGGAGCAGGAGCTTGAACCCATAGCTTTTTAGTCAAGTCCACTCAGCTTTCACCTCATTTACTCTAATGAACTTTCTTTCATTTGATTCTTTCTGGTACAGTGGTTATCAACTCAGGCGTTGCTTTCTCTTTTCTCTCTTACTGTACTTAATGTTCAAGGAAACCTCCTAACAGATGTTTTATATGCCAAATATGAGAGAATAAGTGTTTTTTCCTGGACCATAGAAAGTAGCACTTTTTTTGCTGTTCCTAAATAAAAAACAAGTCTTTTTTCCAACTAAAAGAGTAGGTGCACACAGTGGAGGCCACTGCTTTAATCCTTAGGCAGCC
This sequence comes from Vombatus ursinus, assembly GCF_900497805.2. Taxonomy (NCBI): domain Eukaryota; kingdom Metazoa; phylum Chordata; class Mammalia; order Diprotodontia; family Vombatidae; genus Vombatus; species Vombatus ursinus. The sequence goes on from NW_020954648.1 coordinate 9,344,329, forward strand.
TGTAGCCCGCCACCAGCCTGAGAGAGAGGAGGAACGAAATTGAGAGGAGGAAACCTGGAGCTTTATTCAACAAAGCAAACAATAATAAATATGCTTTATTTTTATATTATGGTTAGTTAAGATAGAATGCTAGAGAGAACATGAAAATGGCAACAAAAGGAAGAAATGAAAGGGAACAATGAAAGAGAATAGTACAATGTTGGGGTAAGGACGGAAAGATTAATAGACATATATTTTACTCTCACTTTATAGACTTGCATTTGCAAAGCTAATTCTCCAGAGGCTTTTCTTTTTTCTTTTTCTCTGTAAGGAAAGACGGAGAAGAGAGAGACAGAAAAAAAAATGAGAAAGGTAGAGAGGAAGATGGAAACAAAAATGCAGGAGAGTGAGAGGAAAAAGTGAAACTCTACCCATACAATAGTTGACTGCAATTGATTTTTAATTTGGTATTGTTAACAGTTGAATCTTTGTCTCCTCTATCATATTGTATCTTAGTTCAACGATGAGAAGAAATTGATGAATTTTCACCAAAATCTTCAGGATATTACTGAAGATCAGCTCAGTTTGGCATCGATTCACTATATGCGCTCTCACTACCAAGAAGCTATTGACATCTACAAGCGAATACTGCTGGATAACCGGTTTGTGCCCTACCTCTTCATCCTATTAGTTTTGAAACCAAAGTGCCTAATAAATATGGTTTTCCCACCTTTTATATCTTCCCAGTTGGGTTTGGTAGTTACTGCATGATTATCTTCACATGGTAAAACTCTAGATGTTAACTTTAGGTCTTTGGACCCTAGTGTTTGAAATGCAAGCTTGTCCCATCTTCACTCATCCCACCCTGTTAGGTGTCATCTCCTGGCTTTTTAATATTGAAATATAAATATATTATATTATAAAACAATTCTGCATTCCTCATTATGCCTCCTTCAGCTCACGAAAGATGCATAAAATGGCTTTTGACTTAAAATTGCTGTGGTGATCCCTTTACTATATTTTGTCTGAACTTGTGATTTAATAATTAGGTGAGAGTCTCTGGTGTGGAGTTCAGCACTATGTTTGTAATTTATAGAGTCTTTATAATTGCTTAGGGCACCAAGAGATTAAATGATCATGAAGCTAGTAGCATGTTTCAGAGGCAGCACCTGCACCCAGATCTTCCTGACTTAAAAGCCAGCCCTCTCTGCTTTACCTTGTTCCCTAGGGCCATAAAAATGATCCTGATGCTCTAACCATACTTCTGTGCAGTAGTGGAATGTTGTATCCATGCTCTTACCTCTCTTATTTCTCAGGGAATATCTTGCTCTCAATGTTTATGTGGCTCTTTGTTACTATAAATTGGATTATTATGATGTGTCTCAAGAAGTGCTGGCTGTTTACCTTCAGCAAATTCCTGATAGCACCATTGCTCTCAACCTCAAGGCCTGTAACCATTTCCGTCTTTACAACGGCAAAGCAGCTGAGGTACTTCTGGAAATTTGCTTTTAACTTCATTCTTATTGAAAGTACTCTGCAAACATTTCCCAGTTATTTAAGAATTTCTTTATAAAGGACATGTTCATGATTAGTGACATGTAATTTTGTCATTATCACAGTTGTACTATACCAAAATGTAGTAATGTTTCTGTGTGTCAGAGTTCCTGAAGGGAATTTTCATGTATGTATTTTTACATGTGCTTAGCAGACTGTGGGTAGTTAAAATGTATTTGAGTGTATTTTTTTTTTAGGACAAGTAATAATACCTTGCATTTGTATAGCACTCTATATTTTCAGATTCCATTTAACAAATATTTATTAAGCACCTACTGTTCAAGGCATGGTACTAGGTCTTGAGGATATAATGATGAAAAAAAGTCACAGTCTCTGCCCTTGAAGGTTTAACAACCACTCACATTTACTGAGCACTTTAAAGTTTAGGCATTTCAAGTCTTACTATCCCCATTTTACAAATGAGGAACCAGAGGGGCAGAGAGGTTCAGTGACTTGCAGGGTATCACAAACAGTAAGTCTTGGAGCTGGGATTCAATGCGGGTCTCTCCAAGTGCTCCTTCCACCACACCTCACTGCATTGACAGTCGACCAAGACGGATCTAACACGCTCTTAAGTATGATAGAAGTTGGAGTGGGGAGGGGCAAAGCAGCAAATAAGACAAAGTACTCCGAAGAAATTTGAGGGATGAGAAAATACCTTCATCTGGGAGCCTTTGAGAAAAGCTGTTACTAAGCTGAGTCTTGAAAGAGGAAAAAAGATGTCAGCAGGCTAAGATGAGGAGAATGCTATATTACAGGCATAGAAAACATCCTCTTTGCAGGCATTCAGTTCAGCTCAACAAGCATTTATTCAGCAGCCTCCTGTGTGCACACCATGAGGGACACAAACACACTATGAAGAATGGCCTCTGGCTTCAAGGAACTTATATTCCACTGGGGTGGGAGATGGTGTGTGCGTGTGTGTGTGCGCCCATGTGTGTATGTGCAGCTACTTGCCTGAGTAAATACAGGTGATTTTTGGGAGGGAGGGAACACCAGCACTAAGGGAATCAATGTAAGTCTTCCCATGAGAGGTGGCACCATAGATGAGCCACGAAGGATGCTAGCCATTCTCAGAGCTGGAGGGGAAGACGGGACTTGGGGTACAAGCTTTACAAAGACATGGAAGCAGACGGTGAAGTGCAAGATGGCAGAATGAGATCAGGGAGCAGTTTGTAGTTGGCTTGGGATGCAGTGTATGTATTTATTAACTCCACAAGGAGAGGACTGAGGCTGACAGCTAAATTTATAGGTCTTTTGACCTTGGGCGTTGAAGTCCAGTCTACTCTTGCCAGCTTTGCACTGCCAGATCCTTCTTCCCTCTCCTTTTCTTGGATAAGATCAGTGTTTTTTACCTGTTGGGTTGTGGAGTGACTGAGTCACTGCTTCAAGGGGACAGGGTAGAGAGACCACCACATATGGAGTCTAAGACACAAGCCTGCTAGTTTGTTTGTACAGGTTACTTGATCTGTGGGAAGGCTGGGGATAGTTAGGGTGAACAGAAGCTTTAAGGAGTTCAGCCATCTTCTATTATTTTAAAAGGCTTTATTTAACTTGTGTGGAGGTGTTTGTCTTCTTTTGTTGCCATAGTTTTGTTATTATTTATGATGTATTTCTTCTTGATTTGAGGTTGCTAGAGTTGGAAAGTTCTGTTGAAAAAACACACATCACCGTCTTGCTGATCATATAACACCTTAAGTGAATATAGAGAAAAGAAAATGCAGAGCTTTAGGGATGTTCTCAGTATGCTCAAATCTATCAAAACTAACAGGTCTGACATTCATAAATTTTCCATAAAAAGAAAATTGTACATTATTTACATTTTGATAATTATTTTTCCACAATCAAACAAACTATTACCACAAAATTTGCTTACCAATTTCTTATAATCATAATATAGTGTAGCAGGGGTGGGAGTTGTATGGTGAACAGGGTTGTTCAGCCACACCTGTCTCACCTACCCCCTCCCATCCCTACCTCCCTTCCCCACTGACACATTGCCTAGATTGGTGTCCTGGCACAAAAGCTTCTTCCCTGCTATGGAAAATCTTAAAGGATCTGTAATTATTGCTCTCCTTTTTAGTTCAGAGCCCCCAAAAGAGCCAGTGCTCTGGCAATACATTGCAGTGTTTAATCTTTTATTTTTCTTCTTTAATGATTCATCCTCCTTTGTCCCCATTGCTTTCTCCCAACCACATTTCCAATGAATATACCCAGATTCAGGTAAGTCTGTACTTAACATTGTTTGCAAAGAAAAAGTAAATGTTTAAAGGAAGAAAGGTAAAAAGACTTTCTTCATACCCAGAGGGCTTTCATGAAGAAACCCAAGAGAATAATTTTATTTAGTGCCTGCTATGTGCTAGGCACTGTACTAAGTGCTTTACAATTATTATCTGATTTATTATTATTAATAAATCTTATATAATTATATTCATATATTATAAATAATATTAATATTATTATTATTTGATCCTCACAACAACTCTGAGAGGCAGGTGCTATTATTATCCTCATTTTACAGATGAGGAAACTGAGGCAAACAGAGATTTAAGTGATGTGCCAGGGTCACACAGTTAGTAAGAATGAAGTTGGATTTAAACTCACTCCTGACTAGAGGGCCAGAGCTCTATCTACTGTGCCACCTAACTGCCCAAGAAAAAGATACAGAAATACTACCTAGGAATTCTATAATGGAGAGAGGAAAAGTGGGGGAGTAGTTTAAGTGGGTTCATTGCCTTAGCCTGTCCTAACATTCTTTATGCTAAAAATAGCTTGACTCCCAGAGACTTGGTCTGCCAGGTCTTTTGGCAACTGTACTTCCACTCTGGCAGCTTCACATGACTTCTCGTAGTCTTGCCTTATCCATCGCTATAGAATCTTCTCTATGTCTGTGTGAGTAGTTGGGTTTCTCATCCAATCTAATGCCTGCCTGGCTCTCTCAAACTGACCTCCCTGAGTGGCTGCAGTCTCTACCACCTGTCTCTCCAGGCTCAGCTGCAATCCTCAGCTGGAGTATTTTGATGTCAGAAAGAACAGGGACCTTTACCTTAGTACTAGCAGAAGTTCCCCCAGTTCAGCTCTCTTAGGGACTCGCTTCTGGGGCCTGCCACCTCGCAGATAGAAGGTGGGAGAGCAGGTCATCCTTTAGACTTTAGCCTCTTGTTAGGACAACTCTTCCTGTAAAAGGGTGAGTCCCCACTGTGAGAGCCCTCATTCATCCTAATTTGTGGTGACTGTCCAGTACATTTCCCAAATCTGCATTTCTGCATGTTAGGTCACAGCCAAGCAGTGATTTTTTACCAAGTAATCTCTAGACAGCTGTGGGGTTCAGGGTTACTCAGTTAAAAAACAAACAACACAAAATTTTTTTTTACACTTTTCTAATGGTTCATGCAAGTAACTGAGAAAATATACAGAGAAAAATCTATGCCATGTGGGCAGCTTAATTTTCATATGAAAATAACTTCATTTTCATATGAAAATAACTACTCAAGACATCATGTCCTTTACCAAGTGCAGGTCAGCTGAACTAAGTTTTATGTACTCTACAAGGTCAAAACTGATCCACTAGATTTTGAAAAGGCCTGTATCCTTTATAAGGTACAAATGCATTGTGAGTGTGAGGCACCCTTAAAATAGTCAGATTTCAATTGTTTCACCTTTATCTGTTTTACCTTAGAGAAGGTGTTATAGAGGCAGAGGAATATAAGAAAAACCAGAACATAGTGAGGCTGAGGGTGAAGTGTTTCAAGAAGTAAATGGTTAATGAAGTCAAGAAAAATGAGTATTGAAAAAAAACCGTTGGAGAGGCAAGCCAAGATGGCAGAGTACAGACATCAAACCAAAAACCTACCAAATGTTCCCCTCCAAAGAGCTTTAAAATAATTTCACATTCATAAATTAATCAAAATCAAATTTTGGAGCAGCAAAGCCAACAAAAGGTCAGAGTGAGACTTTTTTCCAACTTAAAAGGTTGGCAGGAGAGGTCTGTAACCCTAGGTTGGGAGCTGACCCGAAGCATGGCAGGAGCACCAGCAGTGGATGTTGGAGGTGGTTGTGATGACCACAGCAAGCAGCAGCAACTTCAGGAGCTCTCAAATTGAAGATAGTAAGGGGGTTGAACAACTGATCAGAAAGAGATTACAGGTGGGACCCTTTGCTGGCACTGGGTGTAGCTGGCACTGATTGACAACTCTATTGCCCATACACAGTTCTAGGTTGCAGTTCCAGGGTGGAGAGGCGTACTTGTGATCAGTCTTAAGGGAGCAGGGGCCCTGGTCACAGTTCCAGGGCCAAGAGGAGCCCTAGTACTTGTGGCTGCAGGGAAGAAGGGACCCTTCCTGGGTAAAGACTGGAATGCAGCCCAGGGTAGATCCTCCAGAAACAGCAGCTTGAAAACTGAAGATTGGAATAATGCCTTCCCACCCCCAGGTGAGCAGAGCTCAACTTTAACATAAAGTTCAAGGTCAAGAAATAGGCTGTTAAAATGAGCAAACAACAACAAAAAGAATTTGGGCATAAAAAGCTACTACAGTGGCAGGGAAGACCTAGACAAAAACTCAGAAGAAGATAACAATGTGAAAACAACTATAAACAAAGCCTCAAAGAAAAATGTTCATGGGACCCAAGTCCAACAAGAATTCCTGGAAGTATTAAAGAACAGAGTGATAGAGGAAAAATTGGGAAGAGAAATGAGAGTGATGCAAGAAAATTATGAAAAGAGACTTAACAGCTTTGTAAAAGAGGCACTAAAAAAATACTGAAGAAAATAGCTTTTTAAAAAGCAAAACTGGCCAAATAGAAAAAGAGATACAAAAGGTCACTGAATAAAATAATTCCTTAAAAGTTAGAATTTAGCAAGTGGAAGCTAATGACTCCATGAGACTTCAAGAAACAATAAAGCAAAGTCGAAAGAATGAAAAAATGGAAGAAAATGTGAACTATCTCATCAGAAAAACAAACTTGGAAAATAGGTTGAGGGGAGATAATTTAAGAATTATTGGGGTAGTAATTGGAAAAAGTAAAATACTATTTATCAATTACAAAAAAAGAATTATTGGACTATCTGAAAGCCATAATAATAAAAGAACCCAATATGCTAGAACCAGAGAGTAAAATAGAAATTCAAAGAATCCATCCATCATCTCCTGAAAGAGATCTAAAATGAAGACTCTCATGAGTATTATAGCCAAATTCCAGGTCAAGGAGAAAATATTACAAGCAATCAGAAAGACATAATTCAAACATCATGGAGCTACAGACAGGATTACTGATAACAAAATTTAATGTCTTCCACATTAAAGGAGTGGAGGGCTTGAAATATGATATTCCAGGAGGCAAAGGAGCTAAGATCACAACAAAGAATAACCTACACAGCAAAAATGAGTATAATGCTTTGGGGGGAAAATGGATATTTAATGAAATAGAGGATTTTCAAGCATTCTTGTTGAAAAGATTGCAACTGAGTAGAAAATTTGACTTTCAAAGGTAAGACTAGAGAAAAAGGATTAAAAGGTAAACATGAAAGAGTAATAATAAGTGACTCAGATTAAACTATTTGTATTCCTATATGGGAAGATGATACATGTAACTCCTAAGAACTTCATCATTATTAGGATAGTTATAAGGAGCATACATAGACAAAGGGCATGAGTGTGAGTTGATTATGTTGCGATGATTTCCAAAAAATTTCCCCAAAAAATGAAGGGGTGAGAAATAGAGATGCTCTGGGAGAAGGGGGAAGGGAGAGGTAGAATGGAGAAATTTTTTTCATATGAAAGAGGTAGGTAAGGAAGAGCTTTTGTAGTGGGGGGCAGGAAATGGGGTATAGTGGGCAGCTTGAACCTCATTTTTATCAGAATTGGTTCAAAGAGGGAAAAATAAACAAACATACACACACATTAAATTAGGTATAGAAATCAATCTTACTTAATAGGGAAATAAGAGGGGAAGGAGATTAAAGATATGGAATGGGAAGTGATAAAAGAGAGAGTGGATTAAGGGATGCAGTGGTCTGAAGCAAAACAAACTTTTGGGGAGGGACAGGATTAAAAAGAGAGAGAAAAGGGTAAACAGAAGAAAATAGGATGGTGGGAAATACACAGTAATCATTACTGCAAATGTGAATGGGATGAGCTGACCTATAAAATGGAAGCAGATAGTAGAATGGATTAGAACAATATGTTCTTTACAAAGACACACTTGAAACAGAAAGACTTACAGTTAAAATAAAGGGCTGAAGCTGAAGTTTAAAAAAACAGGAGTAGTAATCATGATCTCAGACAAAGCAAAAATAAACCTAATTAAAAGATAATCAGGGAAACTACATTTTGCTAAAAGGTACGATTGATAATGGAGTAATATAAAAAAATTTATTGCAGATTTCTCTGATAAAGGCCTCATTTCTCAAATATACAGGGAATGGAGTCAAATTTATAAAAATAAGAGCCATTCCCCAAATGATAATTGGCCAAAGAATTTCAGGCAGTTTTCAGAAGAAGAAATCAAAGATATTTATAGTCACATGAACAAATGCTCTAAATAACTATTGATTAGAGAAAGGCAAATAAAACAACTCTCAGGTACCACCTCACACTAATCAGAAATGACAAATGCTGGAGGACAGGAAGAAAAATAAGTAAACTAATAAACTATTGGTGGACTTGTGAAGTGGTGCAGCCATTCTGGAGAATAACTCGGAACCATGCCCAAGGAGCTATAAAACTGTGCATACCTTTTGACCCAGCAATACCACTACTAATCATCAATTGGAGAATAGCTGAACAAGTTGTGCCATGTGATTATGATGGAGTACTATTTTGCTATAAGAAATGATGAGGGGGAAAGATCTATATGAAATGATGCAAAGTGAAGTAAGTAGAACAAGGAGATCATTACATAGTAACAGCAATGTTTTAATGATAATTGTGAAAGATTTGGCTACTCTGATCAATACAGTGATCTAAGACAATTTCAGATGACTCATGATGAAAAAAGGCTATCCGTTTCCAGAGAAAGAACTGATGAGTTCTTAGTGCAAATTGAAATATAATTTTCTCACATTCTTTTTTTGAGATATGGCTAATGTGGAAACGATTTTTTTGTATGATTTCATATATAATTAATATAATTTTACTTGTTTTCTCATTGGGTGGGGAAGGGGTTATAGGGAGGGAGAAGATTTGAAACTCAAAATTTAAAAAGAAAAGAATATTAAAATAAAAAATTATACTTTTAAAAAGGTGATTAAATAAAAAGTCTTCATAAGTGATTTACAACCAATTTTTTTAAGCCATTGGATTTTATGATCAGGAGTTCACTGGTTAACTTCAAGAAGTTTCAGTAAAGTTGTAGGGGAGAAGCCATATCACAGGATAGTAAAAAACAAGTGGTGAGAAAGTAGAGGCATAGGATAGATTACTCTTTTCAAGAAGTTTGGCATTGAAATGAAGGAGGGAATGAAGATGAAGCTAGAGGCTAGACTGTGGTAGACCAGAGTCCCAGAAGGGACGGTGTCAAGATAATAGGTATGAAGGTTAGCTTTGGTAAGAAGGAAGGACACTTCTCTGAAACAGGTGAGGAGAGAATACCTGAATCAGTGGAAGTGAATAAAGTAAACAGAGATGGTGGAGATGTTGAAGAGGATTTGGGAGTAGCATTATAGGAAACACCTATATTTAGTGGGTATAATTAAGAAGACAGGAGAAGTTCCCAAAGGTTGGGGATAAACAAGTATGACAAAAGATCAGGCAAATGATTCTAGGATACATTGTTGATACAGCTGACCATGGGGATCCAGGTTGGCTAACAAGGCAGATAGAGACAGAAGGGAACTGATGGATAGTTGAGGAAATGTTAGAGATTTTGATTGCATTAATGGACAGGTCCAGATCTGTAATTAAATTAAGAAGTAAGAATCATACCTCATTCCAGCTCTGCCAATTACTAAACATATAACCTCAGTTTTCTTATCTGTAAAATGGAGACATTAATACCACCACTACCTTCTTCTCAAGGTTGTGGTATGTATCTACACACACATACACGCATATATATAAATAAGATAATATAAATGAAAGTACTTTGTAAAGCATTATAAGGATATAGTAAGATGGTGAGGAAATAAAACACTAGTTGTATATTTTTATGCTTTTCTTAATTACGTCTTTTTGAATTTTAGGCAGAACTCAAGAGCCTGATGGACAATGCCTCTTCTTCCTTTGAATTTGCTAAGGAACTTATCAAGCACAATCTGGTAAATAATGGGTTCCAATTTTGAATGAATTGGCTTCTGTCCTACTGTAGTACATTCTATTCTATAAAAGAATATGTGCAGAAAATTTCTTTTATTTTCCCTTAATCGTTAAGAACTTATTAAGCACCTATTATGTGCTGAGCACAATTCTAGGCACTTTCAATACAAAAACAACATTGAAACAACCCCTCATCTCAAGGAGCTTATAGGGAAGAGTACACACCTACATACATAAATCTGTGCAGGAAATTTCACGAGCAAATAGCATTCTACTATAAGCCAAGAAACTAATAAATTTATATTAAATGATTTGCTGTGGGGAGGAGAAATACAAAAGAAGTATTAATATATAGTTTACTTACCTTAGGAACCTTACAGTCTTGTGGTGATTATGTACACATAGGAAATAATGAAAGAATTTAAGGAAGAGAATAGTAGCAGATGCTAAATATAGAGAGATCAATGTATGTTGGAATAATTAAAGAAGGCTTCATCATAGAGGTAGAATTTGAAAGATGGGTAAGATTTGGAGAGGAATTAAGAGACATTACAATAAAGGAAATGGCGTAATCAGAAGGACAGAGGAAAGATTAACAATTATCTGCATGAAGGACAGTAAGCAGATTTGGTTTACTAGAAGAAAAAGTTTATATTTGGGAGGAGTGAGAAATAAAATTGTATAATAAATTGGGATCGCATTATGGTATGCCCTTTTTAAACAAGCTAAGGAGTTTGTATCAACCCTATAGCAGAGGGCTGTTACAGATTCTTGACTAGCTAGTGATATGATGTTAATTTAAGAAGGCTAATCTAATAACGTGTGAGATAGACTGGCTGCATGTAAACCTGAAAGCAGGAAACCCAGTTAGGAAACTAGCAATAGTGAGGTGAAGGCTCAAACTAGTGTTGTGGCAGTATAAATAGAAAGGGACAGATACAAGAAACATTAAAACAAAATTTACATGGTGATTGGTTGTATTTGGGAGATAGAGGACCCACAAAGTTTGTAGCCTAGGGAACTGAGGGCTGCAGCTGAAATCACCATATTGAAACTGTATTCTTAAAAATGATTGGTACCTTCTTCCTGGACCCCAAGTGTCTTTTTCCAGTCCTCATGTTCTTACATATTTGACACTTTGATGGCTCCCTCTTTAGAAATGTAGAATTATAAAACTGAAGTGGAACTTAAAGATGAATCAGTTCAGCCACCTTATTTTTTAGATGAGGAAAGTGAGGCCCAGAGAAGTTAAGTAATTTGTACATCACCCATCTAGCTAGGGGCAGAGCAGACAGTAGAATGCAAGTTTTATGATTCTAGACTAAACTAATGCATGATGACAAGTTAAATGGCAACCAAAGATAGTAGTGTAAGAGATATAGTACACACAGTTATAAATAATTAATTTCCAAATTACTTCCAGAAACAGTTTAATGCTATAAATTCAGAGGAGAATATAAGAGGTCAGTGTAGATGAGAATAATTTAGGAAGGAAGATATCATTGGCAACTTGGGACTTGAGCTGGGCTTAGAATGTTGGGTAGGATTTCAGTGGGTGAAGAGGAATAGGAAGGACATTCTGGTACAGAGAAATGGTAATACATAAATGCACAGGTAAGAAAGCACAAATACTGAGCAGCTGTGACTTAAGCAGTTTGGGTGATGAGAGAAGTTTTTAATATTGAGGCTAATGATAAGCCTAGAAAGGTGCATTGGGGCCAGATTGGTGGATGATATGAGATAAATGCCCAAAGTTTTGAGATAGTACTGGGAAATAGTACATGGACAACTGCAAATTAAATAACAGATTAAGAAATTTATTCTTTAACATGTAGAATTTGGGAATTCATTGCAAATTTTTGAGTGGTAGAATGATATGTAATGAGAGCATTGCTTTAGGAAGATTAATCTGACTTAATCTTTATAATTTAGTTCAAAAGATAAAATAATAGGGACAGGGAGACCAGGTAGAAGGCTATGTATTTCACTGGGCCAGACATAAAATGAGGATCTTTTCTAAGGAGTTAAGGGTAAAAATAGAAAAGGACACTTGGGAAAGATACTGGGAAGAACTAATGTTCTACTGGGTGTGGAGGAAATGAAAGGACTTATAGTTTTGATCTTGTGTAATTGAGAAAATAATGTTATCATTAATTAGTTAAATTAATAAAGGAGAGGTAGTAGTTTTGAGACTATGAGGAGTTGGAAATGAGATAGGGTTCCAGAGGAAGGTTAGAGTTAGAGATACAGGTTTGGGGATCATCCTCCTATAGCTGGTAGTTTTGAAAAGCAGGAATTTTCATGTCAACACTGTGGAGGACATTATCAGAGGTCCAGAAGACATATTTCTATAGATATAATTTTTATTGACAACTCCTGTTTTAGTACAATTGTGTTTTTTCTTATCGCATTTTTTTACAGCTTCTCAAAAAGTGGTAAAAAGTAAGAAATGTTGGATTACTTAAAGTCTGGAAGCTTGTACGTCCATTTGAAATGAATTTAAAACTTTTAAAAGCAAATTCAACTAGTAAATTTATAACTTTTGCCTGAACAAACTACACTTCAAATATAAATTTTATTTTGATTGCTACTGACAAGTACTTGGTACATTCAGCAATTCAGACATATGAACAAAAGCATAAGAAAAAGTTTTAAGTTCATTTAAACTGAAACCAACCAACATACAGGATATTTTGAAAGTGAATTCCATTATCTACTGACAACCCCACTCCAAAAGATATACATATTGATTTTAAAGTAGCACCCACATCATTTTTAATAAACTAAAATTTTAGAATATAGTAGAATTGCCATTCAATTTTTTTGCTCTAAAGATGTTACAGTTCAACCTAGAGATCATCTAGGGCAGTAACCTTTAAAGCAGACCTGCACAACTTGGCAGTAGGTAGGGGCCAAAATTAAAATAGGCTAAATTTTTCATGCCACGGATAGGTTAGGTTAGAGACAGACTGGTTGCCATAGGTCACATGACAAATAGGAAACTGCGCAGTGGCAATCCTACATTTTTCAGGGGCTACTTGAAATCCTGCTGTTGGGCTGCAAGTGACCTGCAGGCTGTATGTTGTGCAGGCGTGCTTTAAAGTTTTCCAGCTCAAGGTTAAAAAACTGTGGTAGCAGAGCTTGGTAATACAACCTTTATTCGCCTAGCAGGCTTTTCTCACCAAACATGTTAATTCTTTGATCAAATCAAGTTTATAATATATTTTTCTGTTCCTGAATTACCAAAGTACTTTAGATCTATAAGAGATTTTTTTTGTTTAGTTGTTCTTTTCCCCAGCCCCACATTTTTATTTACCCCCAAAATGCCACTCTTCTTCCCAGAGCTTTACAATTTCCATATATTTTACATTCTTAATTCTTAGAGAGGAATGAGTCTGGGCCATGAGTAATAAATAAAGGGCCTTACCATTTGACCATCTACTTCAAACCATTTCCAACTATGAACAGATATAAGGAAGATAATTTTCTGAATTTTTTAAGTAGTAGGAGGGAATAGATGCTGTAATAAGAAAGGAAGTTGCCCCAGGGGTTTATTCTGTTTCTCATGTACTTATTTAGATTAATGAATTTCCAAAAATTTAGGGTAATCTTAAAAAATGAAACATTTAAGTTTGACAGGGCAAAAAGTTGACAAAAAAAGAAAAAAGTGATAAAAGCTAAGTAATCATCAGTTTAAATGATTGATAAACTATTTCCCCATACATCCAAGTATTCTGAAGTTATTTTAGATACCTTTTGTCCAGGAATACGTAGAAGCTTTTCCCTCAGTCTAGCTGCCCCAGCATTCCCTCCCTCCATACCTATACTTGCTGCCAGCTTAACCTGACTTCTTTCTCTGTAGGTTGTTTTCCGAGGCGGTAAAGGTGCTTTGCAGGTTTTGCCTCCCCTGGTTGATGTTATTCCTGAAGCTAGACTAAACTTAGTGATTTACTATCTTCGTCAGGGTAAGGAAATATGGGTTTTGATCTTGATTGAACTTGGGAGGACTTTCAGACTATTTAATTTTTGATCCCACACTGAACTACTTCTCTAGTTTTTAAAGCCATCCCTAACATCCTATTTTACTTAATATAATAAACTTGCTTGTAGTTATTTCTATATGACTTTTATGATAAACTGTTCAAGTAATGAATCTATTCCATTTTTTCCCAACTTAGTCCTTGGAATAACAAGCCCTTAGCACTTGACAGCTTTGTTTAAATCCAAGTATGACTTGAATTTCTGTGTTTTGACTGGGTCTTACTTCTTTGAAGTGGGAGTTAAGCATACTTGAAAACCTAGGTGGATATTGCTATGTCCTTCCATTTGTCATTTTTTCTCTGCCCACCTTTATTGTTCTTTCTTCTTTCTTTTCCTTCTTTCTCTTTACCACCCTTTCCCCTTTTTTGCCATTTCCTCTCCCATCTCTCTTTTCTCCTCTAAATATAAATAAGAGAATATCCTGGGAACTTCTAATCTACAGCCCTGATTAGGTCCTAGCCATGCACCTGTCTACTCATGGGAGGTGTGCCAGTGGCTAGCAAATTTAACTATTATTCATGATGGCAAAGTCACATTGGTATACTCATTTTTTATACTTTTACTTCTCAAATATGTCAGAGGAAGAAAAGGTCAGACAAAAAAGGACTTTTGCAAGATGTTGAGATGAAGAGAGAGTCACACGGTAGATAAAGAGGAGAAAGAACAAAGTGATACAAAAAGAGAAAGGAAAGAAAGGAAATTTTTGTTCTTTTGTCACTTTATTATCTCTCTGTAGGAATGATTTTCTTTGTTGTATCTGTATTCCCAGCAGCTGGCACAGAGCAGGCACTTTATCAATGCTTATTGACATCTTTAGGATAAAGTTCCAGTGAAAGACTCACAGGGTCCCAGAACCACCAATTTTGTTGTTCTTGTTGTATGTTGCCATAGTGAGTTCCAGAAAGTTTTCACCAGTCTATATCCCCACCTATGTTATAGGATGCCTGTTTCCATATAACCCTGCCAACATGGAATTTTTATTATTGTTGTCATTTTATAAACTTATTAAGTGTATTGTAAAGATAGTACCTTAAGGTTGTCTTAATTTATAGTTTTCTGGCTATTATTTAGGTAAGCAATTTGAGCAACATTTCATGTTGTTATTAACTATGTGTAATTTCTCCTTTAAAATTGTCTGTTCATTTCCTTTTGTCTTAGCTCCATAAGAAGTGTGCATTAGTTTTATCAGTGTGTATCACTTTTTTTTATAGATTCTGGATGTTAGGCCTTTTGTTTTTCTTAGTAATCTGTTTCTTTTCATTTTAGAGACATCAGTTTTTGTGGCTCAGAATCATTTGTCTTTCTGTAATTCTGCTTATTGAATTTATCTTCAATTTATTTCCATTAGCTTGATTCAAATTTTTCTTTTCTGCGTGACTGGAATAAATTATATTATTTTTTCCACTTAAAGATTTTTTTTGATTTTTAATTATTAGTTAGAATTTATTGTAGTGCATAGTGGTAGAAAGCATGGCGTGCTGGATAAAGAATGACCCCAGTGCCACTTCAACCTAAGGGCAAGTCCTACCTCCAGCGTGGATTGTCCATGTAACCCTGAGAAGTCACTCACCTCTCAGTGCCCCAGGTGACCCTCTAAGACAGGAGTTGTTTTTTTTAATAATATTTTATTTTTCCCAATTACATGTAAAAATTTTTTTAACATTCATTTTTTAAAATTTTGACTTCCCTCCATCCCTCACCTTCCCCTTCCCTGAGATAGTTTTGATATAGGTCATATACATGTGTAATCATGCAAAATATATTTCCCTATTAATCATATTTCATGTTAGTTGTGAAAGGAAACAGACTAAAAATATGAAAAGAAATGAAGAAAGTGAAAATAGTATATTTCAATCTACATTCAGACTCCATCAGGTCTTTCTCTTGAGGTAGATAGCATTTTTCATCATGAGTCCTTTGGAATTGTCTTAGATTATTATATAGCTCAGAATAGCTAAGTCATTCATAGTTGATCATCATACAATATTGTTACTATGCACAATGTTCTCCTAATTTTGCTCACTTCACTTTGTATCAGTTCGTGTCTTTCCAGATGTTTCTGAAACTATCCTGCTCATCATTTCTGATAGCACAATAATATCCTATTACAATTATATACCACAACTTGTTCAGCTATTCCCCAATTGATGGTCATTTCCTCAATTTCCAATTCTTTGCCACCACAAAAAAGAACTGCTATAAATATTTTTGTACAAACACCTCCTTTCCCCCTTTTTAAAAATCTCTTGGGTATATAGACCTAGTCGTTGTATTGCTGGATCAAAGGGTATGCATGGTTTTGTAGCCCTTTGGGCATTGCTCTCCACAGTGGTTGGATCAGTTCACAACTCCATCAGCAGTGCCTCAGTGTCTCCCACATCCCCTCCAACATTTGTCATTTTCCCTTTCTGTCATATTAGCTAATAAGAAAGGCTTTCTTAACCTGGGGTTTGTGGATAGATTTAAGGGGATCTGTGAATTTGGTTGGGAAAAAAACAGTTTTATTTCCACTAACCTGTAACTGAAATTTAGAA
Organism: Vombatus ursinus; assembly: GCF_900497805.2. Taxonomy (NCBI): domain Eukaryota; kingdom Metazoa; phylum Chordata; class Mammalia; order Diprotodontia; family Vombatidae; genus Vombatus; species Vombatus ursinus. The sequence goes on from NW_020954648.1 coordinate 9,360,689, forward strand.
TTTCCTTCAGTCATGAATGACAAACTCCAGTAGTGTTAGACTTCACCAAATTACCAGAGGGGTCCATGACAAAAAAAAATTGGTTAAAACCCACTGGACTACAAGAAGTTATTGAGTAGATTCTGCTCTCTTTACTCTGGTAAAGTTCATACAAGTCTTCCCAGCTGAAAGACCTTTTAAAGGAATGTAAGAAATTGGTTTTACTATGTGACTGTTTAAAACCAAAACATGACTTAATGTACCTAGCAGTTTTTTACATTGGTACTTGCTAAGTTCTCAATAAGAAGGAAAAAATTGGAAAGCTAAATTTTAAAATACAGAAATATATTATTAAATGTGAATGCATATTAGGACAATATGCCATTTATTCGTTCAGTATTCAACAGATATTTATTGAACTCCTACTGTCCCGAGTCCTGTGCTTTATGCTAGGTCCTGAGGAAGATACCAAATTCATATAGAACATTAATACATGCTACTGTATAACAGATCTACTACACTAAGGCCCATGACCAGAACATGTTGAATACTTAGAAATAGTGAGGCTCAATTACTGTGCTATCAAAAGAAAATAAAATTTTAGTTATCAATTGGATGACCACTAGGCATAGCTTATTCTTTTGAATGGACATTGTATCATTCTAAAAAAATAATAACAGTCTTGAAGGTAATGTATGAGAAGTCAGATGAGGGCGTTTGTCATATAACATTGCTGGGATTAACATCATTTTATGATTAAGTTATTAACCAAATCCTGTAATAATATCGAGAAATCTTATTGTAAAAATCTTCAGCCAATGGTCTGTCTAATAACAGGTTTTTCTGTAACCAGTGAAAAAATTTTAGCAAGTACACAGTTCTTTTAATGTCATTCTCCTTCATTTAAAAACATAAAAGTCTCTCTCCTTTGCGTAATCAATGTAATATCAACTTCTGATTTGGGGATTCAATGCTTACTACATTCTGACTATGACCTTCACAATATACAAGCTGTCCCAAAAGTCTTAGTGCAGTTTTAAGCTATTCAAGCATTCAAACAGCACTAAGACTTTTGGGACACTCTATGTTTTAAACTTTCGTTTGTCCTTCTAGCCAAAGTGGACTGTCCCATTCTTGCTCTGCCCTGCTCTCAGTGCCTTGAGTTATGCCACCCTCTCCCCTTTTCCTTTAATGGACTTCCCATCCTTCCCTCATCCCATCTTCCTCCACCATATCTCTGTCTTGTGAAGTCCTTCCCTTCGAAGGATCCACTCAAGTAGAACTTCCCTGAAGGCTTCTCTCCATCCTAACCAGCAGTTGAAAAGATTCTTTCTAGATTTATATTTTAATAGTATTTTGGTCTGTCTTTGTCCTCCCTTGTATGATAGTTATTGATATACATCTCTCCCCTCTGCATTAAATTGTAAGCTCCTTCTTTGTACCTTTGTACCTTCAGTGCCTAGCACCTTGCCCAGAACAGGCACCTAATAAATGTTTTTATTGAATTGATTTCTAGTACTTTGTAACCATTTGAACAGAAAAACTTAATGAGATTTTTCAAAACCAAGATGCCAGGTAGTCACTATGTGGTGTTTGTTAGCTCATCTTCAAAATAAAAGGGCTGGACAAGGTGGTCTTTAAGGCCCCTTTGACCTTTAGAACCCTGGCTCTGAGTGATTTTATTGTAGTTTGTTACGGACTCTGAAGCAGAGCCATTAATTCAGGATCAATGTATTTAACCCTTCTTAACTTCTCTTTCAAGAATGTTTTAGAATCACAGGAACTATCTAGAATGCATTCTGAGTAATTTTCTTGGTGTTTCAGATGATGTGCAAGAGGCTTATAACTTAATTAAAGATCTAGAACCTACAACTCCTCAGGTAATTGATAACATTTTCTTTTCTCACTACTTATAACCCATTGAAAACCAGTGGAACTTAACCTGGTGACCCAGTGATGTCATTGCCAGGCATATACCTCAAAGAGATCAAAGACAGGGAGAAAGAACCCAATGTACTAAAATATTTATAGCTGCACCTTTTTGGAGCAAAGAATTGGAAACAAAGTGAGTGCCCATCAGTTGGTGAATGATTGAGCGAATTATGGTATATGAATGTAATCAAATATTATTGAGCTATAAGGAATGACAAAAGGGAGAAAAAAGTAAAAGAGTGTCAATTAGCATTTTAAAATACCCAGAAGAAAGCAGAAGGATCTTCAGAAGGAATCACAGGAAATTCACAAGGAATAGTAAGTTAAGGAGCAGAGCATTTTGGCACTGTTGTGTTTTATATATTCTTTAAAACAAGAAACCCTTTATAAAATAGAAGTTCACATTTTTATATATAATTCTCTATTTCTATTTGTAAATGTTTATGTCTGCTGATGGTTTGTCAACGTCTTATAATTTTTATGTTTTATAATAAAGAAAATTTGAGAAAAAATTCAATAGAGCTTGAGAAAGGTAAACTTGTGAAAAGAGATTCTAACTTGAGAATTCTCAGAAGAGGAGTGTGTACTAATCTAGGAAACAATGTTCCTGAAGTGTAGAGATGTGAGGAGGTGAGTGTCCTGGGCTTTATTGACCTACTTGGTACATTCCCAGTTCTTCAAAAGGGCTGAGGTATAAAATTTTTTATGCCTATAGCAGTGATGAACCCAGAAATTATAGGTACATAAAGAAATTCACAATAAAAAATGTGGACTTCTAAACCACAGAGTCTAAGGCCAGTAATATGCCCCAGTTTGATAAGCTTTAACATCTCCAGGTCTATTCTCTTATTTTGAGTCATCTTGAATCAAAATAGCTCAAAAATGACTGGTTGGGACTTTTTAGTAAGGATAATAAAAAAATATAACCCAAGTGGTGTTGGAACAGATCCTATTAGGTACATTCTGATCAATAGTTATAACAAAATTAATTATTAAATGTAACCTAGATACTCTTATTCTTTTAATTTTTTCTACTAAGTATTAGTGTCATAAGTAGGGTATTTTAACATGTAGACTTGTGTCTCTTGGGAACTAGACTAAAAAACTAAGAAATATCTTTTGGGTATATATTGCTAGAATTAGGTAAAAAAACACACTAGGTTAGGAGGAGTATAGAAGGTATTAGAATTGAATTTGAAAGATCCTACCTAAACCTAGGAGCAGCTACATGGCCCAGTGGATAGAGTGCTGGCCCTGGAGTCAGGAGGACCTGAGTTTAAATCCAGCCTCAGACACTTATTGGCTGTGTCCTTGGGCAAGTCACTTAATACTATTTGCCTCATTTTCCTCATGTGTAAAATGAGTTGGAGAAGGAAATGGCAAACCACTCCAGTATCTCTGCCAAGAAAACTTCAAATGGGGTCACAGAAAGTTGGACACGATTGACTCAACACCCCTATCATGTCTCTCCTATCTTTACTAAAATAATAATTCTATATTTCTAGGAATACATCCTCAAGGGGGTGGTTAATGCAGCTCTTGGACAAGAAATGGGTTTGGTGAGTATAAAATCTCTGGTATTCATGACTTTATAGCTTTATAGCAAATAGAAAGGATGATTATAAGGATCAAAATGCGATTGATAGTGGTTTTCAAAATGAATATGTTATTTTGTAATACCATTCATTTCTATACATCTACTATCAACTTACATTCCAAAAAAATATTACGGGCTTTTTAGCAAACAATTGCCGCTTTTCCTTAACACTGACAATTATCATTTTGCATTGAACAAGCTACATCCATAATTATTGCTCCTGTCAAGTAAGATCAATCATAGCATAGTTTTATAGCTCCCCACTCCAAGTTTGTATTTAATCATGTAGCAGATAAAGATTTTAAAAATTGTACAGACATCCCAACAGTACTATGTTGGATGATGAGGGTAATATCAACTCCCTGTAAAAACCCATTGCTTTTCTGATATTTATGTGTACCAGCCTTTATATATAATATTTTAATTTACATAGAACTTAATACTTTTCAAAGCTCTTCTCATACACTGTCATTTTTCATGTTCTTTATTTATTCATAGAATAAAGATGTTAATAATGATAATGTATAAATATAAACATACTCGGCCTCCTTTGATTGAACATAACAATCCCTTTTCAAAGACAGGTTACAGTATAATTGTACTTCAGAATTGAGATATATTTTTCTTTTTCTTTTTTAAAAAAATGTTAATGTGGAATTGAAAATAAAAATCAAATTAAAATATGTTTTGTTGATGTGAATGATGCTTTCAGTTCCCTGGTGTGTATCAGACATTGAGTACTTATTTGCTGATTGATTTTTCCCTTTTTGTCTATAAAACCCTATGCAAATTTTCTTCGGTTTCAGTTTGCCAATTTCTCATTAGCAATAAGATCAATAATTTCTGCAGGGACCAAATGAAATTCTATATATGAAGATACTTTAAACCTCAAAAGAATAGCCAGCAATAAGATGATATTATTATTATTTTCTTATTAAAAATATGGATACTCTGCTTATTTTTCTAATGAAACTATTTCTTTGTCTTTCAGAGGGATCATCTGAAAATTGCCCAGCAGTTCTTCCAGTTGGTGGGTGGATCAGCTAGTGAATGTGGTATGTCTGAAATCTATACTGTCTTTGATAGCGTAGATTAAAGAAGCCATTTATAAGCACCCGTCATTGGTCCAGATGTCTAAGCAAAGAAAAGGAACAATAGGTTCTTTACCCTGAGAAATTTAGTAAAGACATTTTCCTCCTCTACTATATATCTCTTTATTCTAGTTGCAGTTATTTTGTTCATACAAAAGCTTTAAAACTTCATATTCTGAAAAGTATCTGTTTTGTCTTTTGTGACCTCCTCTAAGCCTTATTTATAAATGGCTGTTAGTTTTACCTTTACCCACAGTAGTAAAAGTAACCTTCTTCCACTGCGAGCCAGATTTCAGTCAGTACAATAAGATGGAAAGAGTGTGAGAGGAAGAAATTTAGCTTGAAAGGAAGTTTAATAACCATAGAAAGAGTGTTCCAGAGGGCATAATGGAAGGGAGAAGGCAGAGGAGGAAAGGATATGGAGGCTATCTGAAGTGGTTGAGGATGAAGGGGTGAGGAATGGTAGCAAGAGAATGGATGAGACTTTCAATATGGAAGACAGATAATATAAATCATTAGAGAAGGAGAGGTTGGGAATTTACTAGCCATAAGAAAAGTGCTAGTTAACTGAAGCTCCTACCCTCTAGAACCCTGTGGTGCCAGAAGCCACTACTAGTCTATTTTCTCTCAAACATCAGGAAATAAGGAATTAAACTAGCAAGGAGATTAGGTCAAGCTTCTGGATTCATAAATATGTGATGAATAGGTTCTCCCTCTTTTGCCCCTCCTCCTTCTCCCTCCAGGACATGACTGAACTCATGCATTCCTTTGCCTCATCCTAAGTTGATGGAGGCTGATGCTCACTTGTAATACAACCTATACATGGTGTTTGCATTTGGTTCCTAGACTAGCCTGGACAAGGCTGTTGTGGTATCTGGGATTTTCATGGTTATTGGAGACTGGAGGAATTGTTGCTTTTTTCAGATGCTTCACTGAAGCATGGTAGAGTACATGATTCTTCTACATATGACAACAGGGGTGAAGGGAGGGTTAGGAGTTAAAACTCTACCATCTTAGTTCTAATGATGGAGAAAAGAGATATAGATGCTTAGATGTCAGTGGTGGCTCCTACTAATGGTTACAGAAGGGTAAAGCATTACTGTTTTTTCAATCAGTCATGGTAGGCACAGGGCAGATTGAGTTCTACCTCCACATATATGAGTCTGCTGCACCCTATCTAAAATCCATCCCCCATGGAGCTTGAAGGGACCTGAGAGCTGAAGAATTGTTTTCTCAGATGGTTTGGTGATTTAAGTAGAGTTGGTATTTTTCTTCTCATGTGACAGTAAGTTCTGGGAGAAGAGGGAATTGCATGCTCCCTAGTCCAGTGCTGGAACTCAAGTTATGTATTCTCTTAGAATCTTCTCACTTAACTTGGTTTTCATTTTCCTGTTAACTATTTTTATTCTGTATCCTAATCTGAAAACCATTCTTCTTAGTAGAAGAAACAGAAGCAACACAATAGTTCCTTATTATCTTGATCTTTAGTTATCATCATAAATCTACCTTCCACCCTAAGCAATGGTTCTATTACTTTCTATTTTCCTTTTGTAGAATATATTAAAAATAAAAAGGCCTTATTGCCCATTACATCCATCCCAACCCCCCGTTCATTATTGCCTTACATGTTCCTGACATTTTCATGTATCTATCTTTATATACCTTTTGCCTCTGTTCTCTATTCTTAGTTGACTGATAGGTCAACTAAATGTAGTTGTGTAATTTCGTGTGCACCGATATTGGTCTTTCTAAGCAGCTCCCTCTTTTCTTTCTTGCTTAAACCATTTGTGTTATTAGAATTTTGTTCTTGAAATAAGCCTGTCATCCTTGAACTGATTTCCTGTGTAAAATCCTAAAACATGGAATCCTACCTCATCCTTTCTCTGAATTCTGAAACCTATTTATCTAAAGTTTAGGTTGCATTTTTCAGCTACCCAGTATCATTCTCTTTGTATCATTTATTGTTTCATATGATATCTGTTTAGGACAGGAAGGAAATTCTGACATCATCTGGTTCCTCCCCTTCAAGGTGAGGTGACTTGCCTAAGATCAAACTGATAATAAGTGGCAATTTGACTTCAAATTCTCTGCTTTTTCAACTACATAGCAATTAAAGTAGTCTCTCCAAGAGTTTGGACCTTATATCTTCCCTTTTCCCCACTTTTCAACCACTCCTTACCTACTGACTCCTTACCTACTGCCTTCAGATATGTCCAGATCTCCATCATTAAAAATTCTTTTCTTGACCCTACCAACTCTTCAAGCTATTATCCCATATGTTTTCTCCTTTTAACAAACTCCTAGGGGAAAAAAATCTCTGCTCCTTGCTTCCACTTTCTCATGTCCTACTCATTTCTTAGGCTCTTGTAGCCTGTCTTCTAATCCCACCACTTGGCTGAAATTGTTCTTTCCAAGGTCACCAGTGATCTCGTTATTACTAAATCCAATGGCCTTTCCTCAGTCCTGATATTTTTTTACTTTTCTGCAGTATTTCATATTGTTGACATCCTCATCCTTCTGGATACTCTCTTTTTTCTGGGTTTTTATAAACTAGTTTTCTTCCTATTTGTCAGGCCTTTGCCAGTTCGTTATCATCAGTGTATTGCCTCTCTGAATGGGTGTATCCCAAGATTATGTCCTTAGCCTTTCCCTTTCTCTCTCTTTACACTCTTTCTTGGTGATCTTATCAGCTCCTATGGGTTCGACTCCAGGCCTCTCATCTCCTGAGTTCTAGTCCCAAATCTCCAACTATTTAATATCTGTCTCTACCTAGATAGCTTATTGATATCTCAAACCTAACATGTCCAAAACAGAATTAATTATCCTTCCCCCTAAATCTATCCCTACTCATAACTTGTCTATTTGTCCATTTCTAGGTTCTCAGTTTAGGAGTCATTCTCAATTCTTCATTCTCTTTCTATTCCCCATATCCAGTCAGGTAGAAATATTATCCCTTCCACTTCCTCAACCTTTCTTCCATACGTCCCCTTTTCTATTTATACCATGGCCATCCTAATTTAGGGCCTCATAACTTCTATTATCATTGTCTATTATTGTAATGACTTCCTAATTGATCTCTCTGTCTTCAGTATTTTTCCTCTATATTACAGCCTTCACATAGCTCTCAAATTAATATTCCTAAAGCAAAGTCACTCCTTAAGAAGTGGCTCTCTTTTGTCTCTGGAATAAAACAGAGATCACTCTCTTTCGCATTTAAAATGCTTTATAAGCTTGACTGGTTCAACAAAACTGAAGATGAGGTCCAAAGCCAGAAAAAAACGAGTGGAAGGAAAGAAAGTGGACGCAGTGATGGTAGATGGCCTTTTCCAGGCGTTTAGCCACGAAAGGGAGAAGAGATACAGAATCAGTTAGTGCGGATGGACAGATCAAGTGAGGGCTTTTTGAGGATGAGAGAGCTATGGGCATCTTTGACTTCTACTGCAGTAATACTTCTGCTTGTCCCTTTTTGATTCTCAGATGCTTCCCACTTATAGTTTATGGACTTCCACAGGTTAATTAGGTTATTCTTAACTGGTTCTACTCAACTGCCCTCTTTACTTTGTGTTTTCTTTTGAATAAAGTATAATTTTCCATTATGGCATTACAGCCATGCATTACATCCCACCAAAACTCATGGTGACAAATTAGGGGGGCAGCTAGGTGGCACAGTGGATAGAGCACTGGCCCTGAAGTCAGGAAGACCTGAGTTCGAATCTGGCCTCTGACCAAACACTTGACACTTACTAGCTGTGTGACCCTGGGCAAGTCACTTAACCCTGATTGCCTCACCAAAAAGCAAAAAAAAAAAGAGCCCTTCGTTAAATGGTAGTGATGAAAACACCACGTGTTGCCTTAGGATCTATTGAAAATAGCCTAATATAGGGATTTTCTTGCCTTTTCTAGAACTTTCTACTTGTTATCTTTTGTTCAAGTAGGCTTGGTCATCAATTAGCAGATTCCTACCAACCCCTTAATGTAAATAATAGCTGTACTCTTATCTGTGAGAATGTCTTCTGAAAAAAAATTCTAACATTCATCAACTTTGCCTCTTTCTTTATCTTTTAAAATTTTATTTTTTCAATTAACAAGTATTTATTTTCTTTCCTTCCTTCCTCCCCATTAGAAAGAAAAAAAACAAAACCCTTGTAATAAATATACATAATCAAGCAAAATAGACTTCCACATTGACCTCGTTCAAAAGTACATAGCTCATTTGGCATTCACGTCGAGCCATTTACCTCACTGTTGGGAGTGGGCAGCATGCATCATCATAAGTCCTTTGGAATCATAGCATTGATCAGAATTCTTAAATCCTTCAAGGTTGTTTGTCTTTATAATGTTATTGTTATTATATCAGTAATTCTCCTAATTCTGATTATTGTGTTTGGCATCATTTGATTTCCTTTCTCTTTTCTCCAGTGAGATTAAATGATATACTAGATGCTTAATAAATACTTGTTTCCTTCCCCTTCCCTTTTACTCTCATTGCTTATCCCAACCAGCTGCTTACTTCATAGCTCTTCCTGGTGCCCTAACTCTTTTGTCCCAATAATTGGACTGATGTAGCAACCTACTGACTGGCCTCTCTGATTCAAGCTCCTTTTAAAATTGGTATTTCTAAAGGGTTAGCCCTAAGGAGGACACAAACATGAACAAGACAGTGTCCTTGCCAACTGCCTTATCGTGGTAGAGGGGCTTGTGTAGCTCAATTAAACTATCAACTATGCCATACAGGGTTACCCAAGATGGACAAGTCATAGTGGAGAGTTCTGACAAAAGGTGATCTACTGGAGAAGGAAATGACAAACCACTCCAGTATCTTTGCTAAGAAAACCCCATGGACAGTACTAAAATGATAAAAGAGATGACAGTGGAAGATGAGCCCCTCATGTTGGAAAGTGTCCAGTATATTACAGGGGAAGGGTAGGGGACAACTACAAGTAGTTCCAGTACTAATGAAGCAGCTGGCCCAAAGTTGAAAGGAAGCTCAGCTGTGCATGCATCTGGTGACGAAAGGGAAGTCTGATGCTGTATAAAGATCAGTGTTGCATAGGTACCTGGATTGTAAGATCTATGAATCCAAGTAAGCTGGATGCAATCAAACAATAGATGGAAAGATTGAACAACAACAGCTTGAGTGTCAGTGAACTTAAATGGATGGCAATAGGTAAGTTAAATTCAGACGATCACTACATATACTACTGTGGGCAAGAATCCCTTAGAAGAAATGGTGTACAAAAGGGTGAAAAAAGCAGTACTGGGATATAATCTCAAAAACGACCAGATGTTATTTGTTCAAATCCAAGGCAGATAGTTCAGTATCACATTATCACAAGTCTGTGTCCCAACTACTGACGCTGAAGAGGCCAAAGTTGATCAGTGTTACGAAAGCCTACAACATCTAAAAACAACACCAAAAAAAGATGTCACATCTGTCATAGGAGATTGGAATGCTAAAGTAGGAAATCAAAAGATAATTGGACTAACAGGCAAATCTGGCCTTGGAGTACAAAATGAAGCAGGGCAAAGACTAATATCGTTTTGTCAAGATAACTTGCTGGTCATAACAAACATTCTTTTTCAACAACTCAAAAGGCAGCTCTACACATGGACATCACCAGATAGTCAACATAGAAATCAGATTGATTATGTACTTTGCATCCAAAGGTGGAGAAACTCTATGCAGTCAGTTAAAACAAGACCTGGAGCTGACTGTGGATCATATCATGAGCTTTTTATTGCAAAATTCAGACTCAAATTGAAGAAAGTAAGGAAAACCATGAGACCATATAGGTATGACTTAACCTCCCTTATGAATATGAAGCAGAAGTGATGAATAGATTTAGAGGGTCAGATCTGGTAGATAAAATGTCTGAAGAACTATGGATAGAGAGTCACCATGTTGTATGGGAGGCAGCAACAAAAAACATTCCAAAGAAAATGAAGAGCAAGAAAGCAAAAATGGCTCTCTGATGAGGCTTCACAAATAGCTGAGGAAAGAAGGAAAGTGAAAGGGAAAAGATATGTCCAACTGAATGCAGAATCCCTAGAGACTAGCAGGGAGAGATAAGGTTTTCTTAAGTGAACAATGCAAAGAAATAGAAAACAATAGAATGGAAAAGGCAAGCTCTCTTCAAGAGAGTTAGCATTATCTAGTGAAAGTTTCATGCAAAAATGGGCATGATAAAAGACAAAAATCGTAAGGATCTAACAGAAGCAGAAGAGATTAAAAAGTGGTGGCAAGAATACACAAAAGAACTATACAAGAAAGATCTTAATGTCAACGATAACCACGATGGTGTGGTTATTGATCTAGAGCCAGACATCCTGGAGAATGAAGTCAAGTAGGCCATAGGAAGCATTGAAAATACATACAAATATAATACAAAAAAGAATATTCTGTGTGTGTAAGAGAGATACAAAACAAAGTACTATCAGATTTCAAAAAGAGAGTATATTTCTAATGAGAGGAATTGGGAAAAGTTAGCATTTGAAGTGGGCCGCCTTATAATATTTCCTAAATTATATAGTTCCTAGACTAAATTTCTTCAAGTATTGCTGTTTTCATGTTATTTTCTTAGTCAAAAGTTTTCAAAATCTCTCTGTTTCCTCCTGAAATAAATCTAAATTCTGCTTGACATTCAAGGCCTTCCATAAACTGACCATGTTCTACCTATTTGACCTTGTTTCCTAGTAGTCCCCACTCTCCGTTCTAGCTAGGCCAGTTTGTTTTTTGTTTTTACTGTCCTTTCACTATGTATGTTCATTCCCTTGACTCAATATATATTTGTTGAATGAATTCCTACTTTCATTCACAGAGTTCCCTTCACCTGGAATTTTTTTTCCCTCTCTCCTCTACTTATATTGTTGTTCCTCAGTGAAGGATTTGAGTTTTCACCCTAAACAGTCTCATCTCTTCCTATTCATCTTCTAAACCCTATCTCCTCCCAGAGTCTTCCCAGACATTTCTACTCCTTTCTGCTCTACTACCCCTATGCTTCATAAACTAGTATTTAATTATAGACCATCCTGTCTTGTTTGCTCTTGTTCCTGTTGTGTTAATCTTGGCCCTTCCCCCTCCCAATGGATTGTATTCTCTTTGGGGATAGGGACTGTGTTTTATATTTCTATATAAAAGCATCCCTTTGATGCTTAACTGTGCTGAGCACAATATTTACCACTTAATTGAAGATAAATGAATGGATCAGAGGTCACCAACCTGCTCTTATTATTTTACACTAAAATGTAAACTCCTTGAGGACAGGAACTGTTTTTCATTTTCTGTGTAATTCCAGTGCTTAGCAAAGTGCCTTGCACATTCTAAGTTCCTAAAAAATTCTTGTTGTATTGGACTGAATTGTAGTAGCCCTGTGGGAGCTAGGTGGTGCAGTGGATAGAGCACCAGGCCTGGAGTCAGGAAGACAATTCTTCATGAGTTCAAATCTGGCCTCAGACACTTACTAGCTGTGTGACCCTGAGCAAATCCCTGTTTGCCTCAGTTTCCTCATCTGTAAAATGAGCTAGAGAAGGAAATGGCAAACCACTGCATTATCTTTGCCAAGAAAACCCCAAATGAGGTCATGAAGAACTGAACATGACTGAAAAGAACTGCACAACAACTGATAATGAGCCCTATGGTAGAGAGAAGACTAACACAACCAAAATGAGAGCTGAAGATTCCATTCCAGTTTCTATTCTTCCTGTGTGTTACTGGTCAAAGCTGACTGTATTGCTTCTATTCCTCTTTCCTAATGCACGTAGTTGTCAGCGAGACTAGATACAGCAGAACAGGCTCACCTCAAGGCGTAGCAGCCATTGACCAAAGTCTTGTGGATATCAGATACCAGAGGAAAAGAAGAGAGTCAAAAGGAGACAATTTGAAATTTGAACATATTAGGCTGATTGAAGATTATGGGAAAATGTTTTGATTAAATCACTTAAACTTCAGGTCAAATGAAATGTTTGCCTTTTAAATTTACACGCTGTTATCTTCTGCTACAGATACAATACCAGGGAGACAATGCATGGCTTCCTGCTTCTTCCTGCTTCGACAATTTGATGATGTCTTGATTTACCTCAATTCTGTCAAGGTTAGTATAGCATTTTCAGCATAGACATGTATAGGAAACTGCCTATAGTTAATGCTTGGTGGAAGATAAGACCCCTTTTTTTCATTCTTTTCATTTAAGTAGTAGAAAGGGAATTTGAGGTAAAAAAAACAAACAAACAAACAAACTAGTTTTAGATAGACTGTCAGAAGAGATAGGCTTTACATTGACTTCAGCTAAGTACTCAAGGACCTGAAGAATGTAAGTAGTCCTCACTTTTAATTTTTGGTTCTATGAGTCTATGAGTAAATAGAATCTATAATTTCTACAAATTAAAATGAGTCCCTAAAACCATTTTTAAAAATGAGTCATATTTTCCCTATAAAAACAATATCATATTGGGGTTTCATTCCTTGTCAAGGACTCAGTGTCATTTGAATCCTAGAAATAACCAACAATGTGCCATAAAAATAGAATTACAACCAGAGTACCAGGATGGATCGGTAAAGTCAGTTTAAGCTGTTTCAGGAACATGAACCAAAGTGCTGTGAGTATTTTATTGCAGAAACTATGAGTACTGTGGACTTAGACATAGTGTATGAAGTAATGCACATGCTATAGATAAATATAAAAAAGTTAAATTTCACCTTAATTATTAGCTTGCTGTCAGCCAAACCTCCTAAATAACTTAAACATTAAAAATTCAACCATACATTTAAGCATAAAAATTGACTTTGAATCCTATAAAGTAGATAATATATTATAAGCATTACAGTATACTTTAATGTCTACATACAGAACAAAAAGTAACTCTCTAATAAATTTGACCTACCTAAACCCAGTAAGTTAAAAATTTAATTAAAAGTAATTTAGAAGGCCTTTTCCATAATTCCAAAACTAGAATGGGCTGCTTTGGGAAGTAATGAGTTCTACACAACTCTAGTTCTACACAGACTCTGAAAATGTTGGAGATATTTTAAGGGGTTCATATATAAAGAAAGAGGTTGAACTAGTTGGATAAAGATTATCTTTTCCAGCTCTAAATCCTTTGGTCCTGTCCAGTTCTCTTCCAAGAGAGCTAGTCATTTTCTCATCTATATATTTGCAGTTCTCTCTTAAGAATTTTAATCATGTGATTGATTAATTTTAATTATTATGAGAGATTCTCAAGAATTTGTTCATCACTTCTATCCTTTTTTTGTTCTTCATCTCTTACAATTTCCCCTTAATAACACGAAAGGCAGACTTAAGTCTGTGGGGTGGGGATGGATATTGAAGCATGATAAGAATGGTGGCTACACTCCTTTGCCTTATTGTGGATTAAGAGGCAGGGGTTTACAGACTGATATGAGCCTCAGAACTTTTTTTTTTTTAAGCACTAGAGAACTAGATTAACATCTCCTACTCTATATTCTCCCTACTTTCCCAGAGTTTCTATGAATTACCACCTAGCTTCTGCACTAAAGTAGTAAAGTAAAACATAGAAGTTTATTAGGCAACAAAAAATTGACTTTATTTTGAATCTTATACCACTGGAAAATCTTTTCAGCTTCTAGAAATCACTTTTAACCTCCATATTATTCTTTTTGTTATTTCTTATCTTTACAGAATAGTCTTACCTCATTGGTACCTTTTATTTAGATTATTATTTATTATTATTATTAGGTTATTATTTAGGTATTTATTTAGATTAATGCTTCTTTACTGCCAGAAATTTTGGAGCATTACTCTCTCCTTGATATCCAGTTAGTTGCCAGGGCCTTCTATTTTGCAATATCTATTCTATCTATGTCTGTCTTCTATTCTGTTTTGCAATATCTCTTGTATTTGTCTCCTTTTCATTTCCATTTATACTATCGCAGTTTAGGCCCTCTTCACTGTTTGTTGGAACTACTTTAATGTGTGAAATATAGGCAAGGTAAATTTATGTAAAGGAAGAACTAGCAACTTGAGAATAAGGACACAGGTTTCACATAGAAGGAGTGTCTTGAGCAGAGTTTCAAAGAAATTGGGACAAAAGTAAGGTGGGAGTTCATTCTAGACAGGAAAGAGTCTGTGCTAAATGCAGAAATGAGTGCTGGAGTGTGAGATGTGAGAAACAGTAAGGCCAGTTTGACTAGACTAGAGAACAGGAAGGGGAAGTATGATAAGTTTGGAAAGTTAGGTTGCAGCTACATGGTGAAGGGTTTAAAAACTAGAGGCACTTATATTCAATCCTTGAGGCAAGAGTGAACCATTGAAATTTAATAAATTTATTTTGTGTCCAATAAAAAAAAATTCTGATTCACAGAATCTCCAGAGTTAGAAAAGACCTCAGAGGTCACTGTACTCCAAAATAGGTCATAACAGAAATTCCTTCTACATGTTAGTCAATCAACAAGCATTTGTTGTCTATTTTTTGCGCTGACACTTTGCTGTATGCTGGGGATACAGATACCAAGAATGAAAAATACTTATGCTCAAGGATTGGTTACTGAGCAATGGCAGCAGAATGAGAATATGCAAGTGGCAGTGAGTAGGACTAGTGTGTCAAAGAATATGAGACTGCTAGTGCTGGAGAAGATGGTCAGGAATGTAGTGTTAACAATGAGAGAAAGTAGATGGAAGATATGTAAGAGGAAGAAGTCCAGAATGAAGGGAAATTTGTTCTAAGGGACAAAAGGAAGTCCATCTAACAATTGACAAATGGAGTTTTCCTTAGCCATAGCTCTGCAAGTGATTATTAGGGAATTCAGGAAATTAGGGAAAGGATATTAATTGAGACTAAAGCATTAAACCAGTTGAGCACCGCTTCTTAGTGATATTAATGTTGCTGATCTGTGGTTAGAAGCCCAAGGAGGAGCTAAAGTCCTTCAGGCCTGAATGTTTTTGTATTCAGGAAATCAGGAAGCTGTCAGTGGCCCAAGCCTTAGTCCGCTAAACCAATTGTATCTCTTTGAGTACTTCTTAAGGAAAAATTCCCTGAGGATGAAAGATGAAGAGCACCAAACAACAAGGAAAAGCTAGCCTCATCCAGGCCTTAGGAGACGGCTTCCGCAGCACCCGCCAAACAGATTTCTTTTGATTGTCTTGTGAATCACCTGAAGTTTTTTTCTTTATAAATAATGCTTTGTACCCATCTATTATCCTGGGAGATCCACAAACATGTAAAATAAATTGACTTAGTAGGATTACTAAGGGAATGAATCAAGGGAACGTCTAACAAATAGTGAACAGATAGTCCGCTGGGTCAGTTCATGATTGCCTTTGGATTTCATTACTGAAAATCTGCAACTGTAACTTTTTTCTATCCTGTGTGATTTGTGTCCATGTCTTTTCATTGGTTCATTGCCAAAATTATTGGCATAATTTATCTGTCCAACCCAAAGAGCCCTCCAAATGGACAATGAATTGAGCCTAGAACTGAAAAGGAAAAGTGGAGGGGGTGAGATTACATTTGAGCAATTGCACAAAATTATCAGCATTTCAGAACACAAACATATTAACTCACAGTAGGCTGAGAAATAGTATTGAGCTGGGTAGGGCACCATCTTACTCATAGGTTCACTCAGGAAACAAAATTTAATTTACATATATGTGCATAAATATGTATATATGTAAATACTCAGGTGCTTCTATGTCTGCAAACACACAGAAGATGTGACTATACAGTAAAGAATTTGGACATCCAAATGTATATTAGTCCTCAACCTAGTCACTTTGGGAGCCTGTGCACTTATTCTAGCAATGCTGCAGTTGCTCAGAACATCTTTGGGATTCTTCTTTTGGAATTGCCCTTAAATCCAATTCATGCTCAAGTCATCATCCATCATCTATTATTTTACCCCAACATCATGATGTGATTGCTTATCTTCAGAAACGAAGGACAAACAGTAACAACAACAAAGCAGTAATCTTCAAAACTATTTGGTACTGGTTTGAAAAAAATAGAAAGGTAGCCACTGGAATAGAGTAGAGTACAGAGCATACAGAAGCAAACAAATATAGTAGCAGAGTGTTCAATAAAAGCTCAATTATTGGAGTAATAACTCATGATTCAACAAAAGGCTCCAAATGGATATATGAACTAAATATAAAAAGTTACATCACAAACAAATTAGAGGAGCAAGGAAGTAAATACCTATAGTAACAATCGATAGGGGCAGGGTATATAATCAGACAAGGGATAGAGAGGATGATAGAAGATAAAATGGACAGTTTTGATTATATAAAATTCAAAAGTTTTGCACAAACAAAATCAATGCACTTAAAATTGGTTGGAAACAATTAGCTGTAAAGAAATCTCTGCGGTAGCACATTTCTCTAATAAGGGTCTGATATCTAAGATACACAGAGAACTGACTAAAATATGAGAATGACAGCCATTCTCCAGTAGTCAAAGAATATGGACAGGTAGTTCTCAATGGAAGAAATCTCAGCTACATTCATGGAAACCCACCAAATTTTCTTAATCTTAAAATTAATAAGTGGCAACATTGGTAAAAATGGACTTTATGTCTGACCCTTAAGTTTTTCTTGCAGACTAACACATTGCATTTAGTGTCCACATCTTTTCATTCTCTCATTTCTCTCTTCTTCCCAGCTCCCTGAGTTACCTGAAGCTTCAAAGACATTGACAACCTGTTCACAAAACTCTCATTTTATTTCCCATCTTTACACTCCAGAGTATCACCATATCTTTCCACAACCTCAAGCTTTCACCACACAAATAATGAATAGCCTTTTAGAAGACAGGTAGACCATACGTACATATCTTATTCCTGTTCTCAAGCACAACGTTTATTGAATGCCTGCTGTCTGCATGGAGCTATGCTGTGAAACATGTAACAATTCACTACTCTGAAGGAGTTTTCAATCCAGTTAGGAAGCTAGGACTTAGAAAATAAAGTAAAAATACAGCACAAGAAAGTGCCAAAGCATGACATTCTGAGTCACAGATGTTCAGTAGAGAGAGTTCATTGTGGGTGAGGACATTTAGGAAGAACTGGACTTTAAAGGCAGACAGCCTTCCTTACCAAAGTTCAGAAGAGAAGAACATTGCAAGCAAGAATGAAGCAATGAATAGACCAGTTTTTCTGGTTTAAAAAGGATGATGTGATGGAGTCGTAAAAGGGTAAAGGATACAAGTGGAGAAGTAATTTTCTTCAAATTGTGAAGGATCTCTAATGTCTGGTTGAGGGAGCTGAAAATTATCCTGTAGGCAGTGGAGGAGCACTGAAGACTTTTGAGTAAAAGGGCAAGGTTGGGGGCGGGGTGGTAGCATAGTGAAAATGGTGTTTAGGGAACCTAATGTGAAAGTAATATGTAGGACATTTAGATGGGATGAGGAGAGACTATAGGAGAGAATGGAACAAGAAAACCAGTTCGCATCAGTCAACAAGCATTTATTAAGCACTTACTACATGCCACATTCTGTGTTAAGTGTTGAGAATAAAAGAAAGACAAAAACACAGTCCATTCTGCCCTCAAGGAGCTCACATTCTAATGGGGGAGAAAACATGAATAAAATTATATATACAAGATACCTTATGTGTAAATGGAAGATAATCTCAAAGAAAAGACACTGGGTGTGGGGTGGGTGATGGGGGGTATAGGGAAATGAGAGACAAAGGGGGATGGGGTAGGAAAGTCCTCCTGCAGAAGGTGAGATTTGAGCTGAGTCTTGACAGAAGCTAGGTGAGATTGTTAGAATAGTACAGGTACAAGATGGTGAGGACCTAATGGTGACAGTGAGAAGGGAAAGGAAGAGAAGAGTAAGAAAGATGTGCAATGAATATGACAAATAAAAATGACAGGATGAGCCCTGGGAAGAAGGTGTTGGATATCAAGAATAATTCATTTTCCAGCCTGGATCATTGGGAGAATGCCCCAGAGGGTGCTTCATGAAATCATAAATATGCTCTTTTTCTATTACTTTTTATAACTTATTCTGAGACTTCACTTAACATAATAATGCTCTGAATTATCTGTGCTTGGGCTGTTTTTCAGAGTTATTTCTACAATGATGACACCTTTAATTTTAATTATGCACAAGCCAAAGCTGCCACAGGAAACACCAGTGAGGGTGAGGAGGTAGGTATTTGCTTTTCAAAATATTATTTTAATGGCCAACCACAATTCCAGAGAACTCATGATGAAGCATGCCACCCATCACCAGATAGAAAGGTGATGGACCTAGCGTAGATTCAGGTTATTTTGTTTTGTACATTACTGATAAGAGAATTTGTTTTGCTTGACTATACACATTTGTAATGGGTTTTGTTTTTCTTGCTTTCTCAATGAGGGGAAGGGAAAAGGGAGCGAACTCAAAGCTGAGGATAAAATTGAATTAGAAAAAAGAAAGAAAATATATCTTTTAACATCAGGACTACGTTCTGAATACCTATATAATTCTGCATTTCAGTTGGATTAGACAAGTTCCCCTAACTTGTTCTTCATTCTGCTCCCACCCATTCATTCCCTGAGGCATGTTCCAATACTTAGAGCATCTCTTTCTTGTCTCTACTTGTTGAAATCTTCTCTTCCTTCAAGGTGCAGGTGTCACCTTCTCTATGAAGCCTTTACTAATTGCCCAGCTAAAAGTCATCTTTCCTATATATTTTCCTCAAGTACTTTGCCTGGATCTTTCCTTAGTCTCATAACAATTTGAATAGTATACATATTTGTGGTACTGAACACAGTAGATTGTAAGTCCTTCAGAAAGTAGGAGATCAAAAATGTTCAATTAAACTGAATTCTGAATAAAGCAACCCAACTACCCCTGAAGAGTTTATAAACTTATTATGAGAGCAGTTTTATCTTTACCTGATTTTCATAGTGTCAAGCAACTTTCCTTATCAACAGTCACCTAAGAGTTACACTCTTGTTAAAGTATTAGTGATCATTTGGCATATTATCATTTCATAACTCTCAAAATGTGGCTATTTTCATGTGGTTGCTGGGAGAAAGACCCTGTATAAAAAGGAGTTGCAGGTGAAGTAGAAATGGCCCTCTTGTGTTCTTTGAAGCTGGTAGAACAATCTAGTTTTCTCCGTGAGAAATAAAATGTATCGTTTTCTCAGAAGTAGGACAAGACCTATTCTTGGAGGACTTCAGTACATTTTACAGAACACATCCAACCAACTCAGCAGGACTCCAATGAAGGAAACATTCAACAATTAAGTTAAAAGTCCACTTTGAACGCTATATTCTTAAACTTTTTAGAAAAAGATTATTAGGCAAATACTAGTCACTTAGCCCTGGGATACTGAAAACATTACTACCCCCTACTGCAGAAGGAAATGAAAATAGCTGTCACAACTAAGCCATGTAGGAGATGCTTGTAGCCTCTCCTGAACTTATTTAATTATATCTATAATACAATTCTTTTTTTTTTTTTTAGGCAGTCGGGGTTAAGTGACTTGCCCAGGGTCACACAGCTAGTAAGTGTCAAGTGTTTGGTCTGAGGCCAGATTTGAACTCAGGTCCTCCTGACTTCAGAGCCGGTGCTCTATCCACTGCGCCACCCAGCCGCCCCCTAATACAATTCTTAATAAGTTTTATTCACTGGCTTCCCAGCCCTAAGCATATCTAGAGGAAAGGACAGACTTAAACAGATCACAGACAAAGCAGTAGCTATGAAAAGTGATGGCCAGTGGCCTGTTAGCTCAGGCAGAGACAGGGAAAAACCCGAAAAAGTATAATATCACACAACTATGAATATACAGAAGAGATAATTATTTTCATTTTCCTCTATTTAAGAAGCTAAAGAATGCAGAATACATTTTAGAGACATTGCTATAAAAATAAAGTTTGGTAACTACAAGGGTTAAACTTCAGTTATCTGGGAAAAGTCACTTATGTGGAACATTTCTTAATTATATCGTAGACATGATTTTTAGATATTACTTTTGTCTTTTTGATTTTTGTCTTCCTAGGCAGCTTTAGGATATTTCTGGTCAATTTCAGTCTCATACTCTGAACCAGGGATTACCTGGGTTATAAGGGTGTGCTTTCCCCTCAGGGAACTTGTCAAGGGGCATATGGGAAATATTTGGTAAAAAATTGTACTGTCCTAGCTCTTTATTTCTTATGTACATATCCATGGTAAACTCTAGAATTTATTTCCTTTCCTGTTGAATAGTAGATGTAGGAAGGTTTCTTGAAAGTCAGCAGGTCCAGGAACCAAAGAAGATTGGGAATCCTTGCTCTAAACCATTTAACTCATCACCTCTCCTCCATCACTTTCCCTCAGCAGCTCTTGGATTTTTGGCAATAGAAAACAGTACAGCATCTCAAACAAAGCAGGCTGATGGGGGCATATCTGTCTTTATTGAAAATACATCCTGGTTTACATCCTGACTTTTTCCCCTCAGGTGTTCCTTTTGATCCAGAGTGAGAAGATGAAAAATGACTACATTTACCTCAGTTGGTTAGCACGATGCTGTGAGTTAAATGTCTTTTAAATGTAACATGGGAGCCCTCTTCCTCAGTTTGCTCATATTATGTAACCTTTCAGGTGACAATCCTTCTGGCTTTGTGCTAGTTGAGTTTTTCCTTTGGTTGTATAGTTTGAACTTCTTAAAGCAAGCAGTTGACAAGTGATACTTAGAGTTTGAGTTGATTTGAACAGGTGGTCATGTAAACCGGTCTTTTCAGCAAAAGCACTGACTAATCTTACGCACATTTATTTGAGGTACAGAGAACTGCTATAGCTTGGGAGTCAGGATATCTGCTAATTCCTTTGTGATCCTAGGCAACTCATTGAAAATATTTAGATATAAGATGGGGGGTGACCCTTCCAACTCTAAAATTCTACTACCCCAAATAGAATATAAACTCCTTAAAGAAAGGAATTGTTTCTTTTTTTGTCTTTGTAGCCCCAGTACCTAGCATTGCACCTTATAGTCGGTCTTAATAAATGTTTGTTGAACTGAAGCTTTATTCTGTTTTAGATTTCAGAGTTGGCCCTTGAATACTCCTGTCCTGCCAAAGGGCCTAAAGTCTCAATTTGTAATATCCCTTGCCATTTCAGCACTTAGGAGATTAAACTGTTCCTAGCAGGTAATTGCTAATTTACCATAATAAATGGATTCCTGAAAATTCCACTGGAAAGGGTCAAAAATGTCTCCCAAAAATAGCTACTATGTAGTCTGCAGTTGCCTGTGTTTGCCGTAAGATGGTGATGCTGCATTGGTAAAATGAAAGAAATGTCTACTAACTATATCATCAACCTGCTCACTCACCATTCATCAGCGGAAGCTGATAAATAGGCAGATCGTTATAGTGGAAAAAAGAAATAAGGTGCTTTGTTAGGACCATCTGAAGAGGAAATTAGTAAAATTTGGGACTTTAAATAGCAGGCATTACTTTTTATTAAAGGATCATCACAAATTTTCTTTATAGTAATTGCCCATTTTAAAAAGCACTGCTTTTCTTATCCCTCTTTAGTTCAGAGTTCTCAGAGCTCACCAAGTGACACTGAGACAGAAGAAGAAGAGAGAAGGCAGACCAATAGGGTCTTGGGAAAATTTTAGAAAACACAATATCTAGAGAAGGAAACTTTAGCAAACTGAGGAAACCACATCCTAATATTATATAGGGGAGGGAAGTTAGCTAGCTGAGTGGCTCCAAGGACATGGCATAATCTATATTTCAGATAATCTGAATTCATTTGAGAGCCGATTATACTCTTAAGAACTTAAACATTTGCAAATGAAGGGGAAAAAACACATAAAGCTAAACTGGTAAAGATTTATAATCATACTCCTACAGCTGGAAAGGGGCAGCTAAGTGGCACAGTGGTTAGAGTGCCAGGCATGAGTTCAAATCTGGCCTCAGACCCTTACAGGCTGTGTTACTCTGGGAAAGTTATTTAACTGTGTTTGCCTCAGTTTCCCCATCTATAACATGAGCTAGACAAGGAAATGGCAAACCACTCCAGAATCTGTGCCAAGAAAACCTCAGATGGGGTCACAGAGAGTCAGACACAACGGAAAAATGACTGAACAATAACACCTAGAACAGACTGTAGAGATACAGGATTTTTTTGTGTCAAGGACTTCTTTGGCAACCTGATGAAGCTTATGGACATGTGCTAGACTCATGTTTTTAAATGCATAAAAAACATAAGATTACAAGTGAAACCATTAATACTGAAACATAGTTAGCAAAAAAATTTTAAGTCCTTGTTAAGTCTGAGTTAAGGACCCCTGCATCTACTACAAATCTCTTATTTTCTACATGAGGAAACTACAAAGGTCAAGAGAGGTTCCCAGGACCATACAATAAGTTGTAGAGCTAGTACTAGAAAACAAGACTTGTGACCCATAGCGCTCCACACCTTCTATTTAGACCAGGGGTTCCCAAACTTATTTGGCCTACCCCCCTTTTTAAAAAAAAATTACTCAGTGCCCCCCTGGAAATCTATTTTCTTTATAGTTTTTTTTAAAAGTTTGCATCATTTCAAAAAATATAAATTTTTTTAAATGATGTATCTTAAATTTAATAATTTATTGTAAATGGGTGGGTTTTTTCTTGCATTGAAATTTTGATGATGCAATATTGTGTCATATAACCATGTAATATTATATTGTAAACAAGTTATTATATGCACATATCCCTGCTGATGAATGCTGGGCTTCCCAATAATGCAAAACACCCTCACCTGCTAACACTTCTTATTAAGACCTGTCAGAAGACTTGACTACTGATTGGTTCTAACTTGCATTTTCTGTGTTTATTTGGAAAACAATGTAATCACTACTTTAACTCTGTTACACAACAGATGAAACATGTACGAATGGTTTTTCAAAATTTTTTTCTTTCCTTATGCTTCCACCATCCCCTTATTTTTATTCAACACTCCCCAGCTGTACCTGAGGCTACTACCACCCCCACCCCGGATCATTCCAGCGCCGCCCCCCCCCCCCGAAGGAGCAGTATCACCCACTTTGGAAACCTATGGATTCTGCTTTCAGTCCACCAGAATGTTACAACGTCCAAATAAACTGTAATGTCAGGCAGCTTTGTTGATGTTTGCTTCAGTGAATCAAAACACAGTGCTTTAGATTTTTTTTCTTTTAATTATTTTTTAGTGTGGATATCAAACTGAGGAAAAATGATATGATTTTTAAAAAAACTAGTTAAATTCAGAGTAGGGGTGAGAAGAATGAAAGAATTGTTCCAGATTAAGAAAGGGAATGAAAACTACAGTACTTCTCCTATAGGATACATCTTCCTCTCTGAGCTACTGCCCAGAATAATCCCAGGACTAGTAGCACACAGAAATTCATATCAAAATCGTTAAATATATTACAAAGCTCTGAATATGATCCATGCATTTAGAGAAGTCTTGTCTAAATGCATTTGTTAAAGTGGGGTTTGACCAATATTTCCTTCTGCCTAGTCAGGAATAGCTGCTTAAAGAAAGTGGATGCTGAACTGAGGAAGTGTTATAGCTTGATTGGGACCAGTGGAAACCAAACACGAAAGCGATGATCACAGCTTACAAGCAATTGTAAATGCTAGAAAGGAAGCTGTGTGTGTGGAGGCAGATCACCCGAAAAGATAGATAAGGAGCAAGCCGTTTGTGGATTTAAGGGAGATCATTTAAGATCTTAACTTAAATAGATTTCTGTCCTCTGGAGGAACAGGATACACATAGTTAAAGGAAAAAGATTTATGTTCAAGAATGACTTATAAGTACATTTTAAGTAGAGTTGAACACTGGTAAATACTGATATCATAGGGCACTCTGTGTTTTAGTAAAAGAGATAAAGTACACATTACTTTATCTCTCTGGGTATGTATGTGTATATATATATATATACACATATAAACACACACATATATAAGATATATATACACACACATTTATATAAATATACATTTATATGTACATACACACACATATACATACATATACATGCACATAGTCCCAAAAGTCTTAGTGCAGCTTTAAGCTTTAACAGCTTAAAATCTATATTTAAATTTAATAGCTTTAAAATACCCTACAAGTTTTGGGACATTATGTATATTCATATATGCGAGATAGAACAAAGTTCATGGTATGAAAAATTGCTTCATAAAGGGATTTATATACTTTTCAAAGCATAAATTGTGCTTATTTTTGCAGACATTATGAATAAGAAACCAAGACTGGCCTGGGAGCTCTATCTGAAGATGGAAACATCAGGGGAGTCCTTTAGTCTTTTACAACTCATTGCTAATGACTGCTATAAGGTGAATTCCTTTCTCTAGGCTAAATTGAAGGGGAAATTGGGGATAAATATTACTGCATTGTTTCAAGTATAAGATAATATTTTTAGATGACATTTAAAAAATAAAGTTAGCTTTATATTCACAAATGTAGAGAGGAAGAAGAATGTGATACCCTGGCTTTTGCCTCCTCAAAAGCTCACTCACTTCTTAACTACTAATATTCTGGCTTCTGATCCTACTCCTTTACTGAAACTGCCCCTCAAAGTTATCAACAATCTTTTAACTGCTCAATCAACTGTTAGGTGATTTTTAAATCAGGTCTCATTTTCTTTGTCTTCTCTGCAGATTTTGATAATGTTGACTGCTCTCTGTTTCTGGGTTCCCTCTTCCCTTGACTTCATAACATGGCTTTCTCCTTCAATCTGTATGATAGATTGTTCCTTTTGAGTCTCCTTTGCTGCATCATAATCCATCTCCAGTCTGTTAAGTATGGGTATCAGCTAAGACTCTGTTCTCTTTCTATCCCTGCTCAGCTACCATGGGTTCAACCATCATCTCTGCACTGATGATTCCCAAATCTATATATACAGTACTAATATTTCTTCTGAACTCTAGGATGCTTTGTGAGCATCTTAAACCCTCAATATGTCCAAAATAGAATTCATCTCTCCCACTGTTATCTACTGCTCCAAATTTACTGTTTTTTTTTTTTTGTGGGAAGCCCTAAATTCCTAGTCAGCCAGTTCTGGAACTTTGGAGTCACTTAACTCTTCCTTCTCCCTCACACCCCATGTTTAGTCCTTTTTTCAGCTCTCCTTCTGTATTTTTCTACTCTGTCACCATCCTGGGTTAGGTATTTATCACCTACCCTAACTATTTTAATAGCCTCCTAATTCAGCTCCCTGCTTTCTCTCCTCTCCATTCCAGCCTCCAAAGAGCTGTCAAAATAATCTTCCAAAGACACAGATCTTACCTTGTGATTTTGCTCCTTAGAAACCTTATGGGACTTTAGGATGAAATACAGACTCCTTAGCCTGGCATTTAAAACCCTGCACAATCTGGCCTTATTTTACATTTCCCTCCTTCACGCACCCCATGTTCCAACCAGGCTGGTCTATGAGCTATTCCCCACACTTAGCATTGTATCTCTGCTCCCATGCATTGGTGCAGTCTGTGCCCCATCGCAGGAATGCATTTCCTCCCCAATCTCACCTCCCAGAATCCTCGTTTTCCTTCAAGGTTCAGCTCAGGTGCTGCCTTCTGCATGAAGCTTTCCTAATTTTCCATAGTTGTTAATGCTTTATTTTTCTCCTCAAATTTCCTTGTATTTACTTCTCTGTTGCATGTTTCATATACGTATTTCATTCCCCAGGAAAATGGAAGCTCCCTGAAGGCAGGGACTCTTTTGTTTTTGTCCTTGTACCTCCATTATCAGTTACAGTGCCTTGCACATGTACATGCTTATTTAATAAGTATTTGTTTTATTGAATCAACAAGGTATCAGGGTAAAGAGGTTAGGGGGATATGAGGGAGGTTTGTAGGCAGACGAGAAAAAGCCAGTGGGGACAATGAAAGCAAAGATTTAAGAGAAAGTGGGAATGATTTATGGAGCTAGATCCCAGAGGGGATCAGAGGGGATAGGGATAATGGCCAGCCTTGGCAAATAAGAAAACCATCCCTTCTCTAGAAGCAGGAGGAATAAAGGAAAGGATGCCTAAAAATATAAAAAGATGTTTAGCTACAGAAGAGGGAAGTTAAGAAAGCTCAAATTAAATGGCCTCAGTATGCTCAGTAAAACAAGAGTCAAGGGCATCTGCTGGAAATGAACCTAAGTGAGAGTAGAGTTAGGGCCTGGTGAAAAAAAAAATGTAAACAACTACTCCAGAAAATAGTATGAGGAATCAAGAAGATAGGCCAGTAACGTCTGTGCACATGCTCCCAAGTGGAATAGAATCAGTGCAAGGCTTCCAAGGTTTCCACAGCATAGTGATAGCTGTTCAAGGAATACTCTAGCAATACACTGTTGATAACCATTATTTTGTGTATACATTGTAGAAAACTAGTGCTTACTGTGCCAAAATTCTGATTTTTTCCATTTGATAAAATGTATGTAGACGTAAAGCAATTCTGCTTCTGACAGGAAAAAATGATGCATATAAATGTCATTACCTGCCTATCTAATTCATAAAATTCCTCATTTTCAAAAAAAAAATCACTGTTTGTAGGCAGACTTTTGGCTTTCAGGTTATCACTTTAACACTTTTTGTTTGTATTTCGTTCAGATGGGCCAGTTTTACTATTCAGCCAAAGCCTTTGATGTCCTGGAAAGACTGGATCCCAACCCTGAATACTGGGAAGGCAAGCGGGGTGCCTGTGTGGGCATTTTCCAAATGATATTAGCTGGCAGAGAACCCAAGTACGTAATCCACCCCTCTGTTCACTTTAAGCTTGTGAAGTCATTACTTATCATATGAAAAATTGGGAATGCCTACCAAATAGGCATGTCACTTTTACAGTTATGTTTAGAGAGAGAACTCTGTCCATTTGATTAACAAGACCAATTAAGTAGCTTCAGGCATGTAGAAATGGCTTCAACATTTCCATAAATTTTACATGACTAGGTCTTAGAGATCATAGCGTTTGCAATGCAAAGAGGTTGGGAGGCCCTGGTAAAGACTACATCTTGCTGTCTGAACTATGACTGCTCCAGAAAGGGCAGGACTGACACCTACTGCCTTATCTCTCCAAGCCAGAGCAAGAGTGAAAAAAGGACTTGTGGGTCTAGTGGAAAAAGTGGCACATATGGGAGCAGGATGTGGAAATTGAAACTTTTTTTCCTTAAATATCATTTCTTCAGAGAGACCCTTCGAGAGGTGTTGCATCTACTGAGAAGCACTGGTAATACCCAGGTAGAATACATAATCCGCATCATGAAGAAGTGGGCCAAAGAAAACAGAGTTCCTGTCTGAGATGGCACTGTCCTGATCATCATGGTCAAGTTCAAGAGAACCAGATATCTCCTTGGGAGAGAAGAAGTTTAGTTTTGATGTGGAGGGCAGGATGGGTACTACCTTCATGGATATGTTCTTCCTGTGTTCATCTGTCCAGAAGATCAATGAACCACATACTTTAGACTAAGCTTTCTGACTGAGCAGATTGCCATAGTACATTATGGCCCCTGTGTAATCATAATAGCAATAATATCTTGGACTTTATTGGTGCCTTTCAAAGAACTCAAATCACTCTGTGTAACACAAACTTATTTTAAAGAGAAAGTATGGGCTCCTTTCTATCTCTACCACAGTAAAGTTCCATGGTACTGTCTCCTTACTGCAGTAACTTCTGACTTCTAGGTCATTGATGCTCAAGGGTGACCATCACTTGATCATCTGATCTTATGGCCACTCACAGTCTCCTTGATTTCACATAGAAAGCTTTATAAATGAAATATCCCTGGCATCTGGAAGAGTAGTGCCTACAAGCGACTGCATTAAGTTTTGAATGACAATAGGATCCTTCATTGAGCCCAAACTTAGTTCTGTATAAATCGCTCTTCTAAGAGACTGAATTTCGAGTGGCTATGTGTAACAGAGGAGAAAGATCAATAATGTATTTTTAAAGAAGTATGCACTTCTAGGAAGCTCTGAGTGCAGCACCTCTAAATATATTTAGGAAACAAAATTTACACATTTCCTTACTACTCTCATATAGTTTAAACAACAAAGATGCCTTCATATCAAGTCTTTATACTGTTTCATAGCCATCCCATTGAACTAGCATCACATCATAAAAGTAGTGCTTCAAAGATGTTCACTAGAGAGAATACAATCAGCAACCCATGACTCATGTCAAATTGCTACAATAATAAGAACTCAAATCACTCTGTGTAACATAAACTTATTTTAAAAAGAAAGTATGGGCTACTTTCTGTCTCTACCACAGTAAAGTTCCATGGTACTGTCTCCTTACTGCAGTAACTTCTGACTTCTAGGTCATTGAAACTTAAGGGTGACCACCACTCGATCATCTGATCTTATGGCCACTCACAGTCTGCTTGAGAATACCCTAATGAATGCATTCTGGATGTGTGGTCAGTGTTTTAGGACTTCTCATGCCTCATATTCCTGAACCAACAGGATGAGACAGTCCCAAGGCTCATACCCCAAAGCCAAAACCCAAAGGAAATGAGTAGGATGAAGCCAAGAAGCAAGACTTGAAAGAAGCTCTTAACTAGCTCTTTGTGACCACCAGAATAGAGGAAGGTATCTATCCAGTCCCCTGCTTCAGTGGGGGAATAGGGAGGAAGGACCCATTCCATTCCCCACTTCCCACCAAATTCCCATCTTCCTACTGGGGCTCCAGTGGGGATGGGAACATGCTAGCAGTGAAAACTCCTGGCTGCCAGGGAGATAGATGACAAGAGCACTCAGTTCAGACTACCTGGAGGTACAGCCAACAGCTCTCTACAGGGCTTACGTTCAGCTTCTTTTAATTTTAGTATCTTTGTGGCTTCTGCTATATTGAGTCAATTCTGATTACCCACTAAAAGGGCTATTCTAAGTCAACTTAATTTATAGAATCAAGCCACATATGTCATATATTGAAGCACCTTTTCTCTTCCATCATATAGTTATTAGTTAGAACTAGTTATAACTAGCTATAACTATAGCTGTTGGAAATGAGCTTTGTCTTCCAGTCGATAGCTGATTGCTCAGGTGTATTTCTTGCTATAGTGGCTTGTCTATTGATGGCAAGCCCACATCAGATTAGATCTAAGGGATTAGTTCAGACTGTCTTTTTTTTTTTACTTTTGTCTTTTTTTTCAGAGACACATACGTGCCAAAAAAAAAAAAAGTTCCGAGTTTAAAAAAAAGTTTTTTTAAAGAAATATTGAGGCATTAAGACTAATTCAAAGTGAGATTTGCATGAGTGGAACCATTCAGTCTTGTTACTACTAAGGATGGTAACTTGTGAAATGGTTTGAAAAATACTAGAAAAAGGACTGTGGCAAATTGGGCAACCATTGTTCCTATCTGTGATTATATGAGGGATAGAGGAAAGTACAGTTGCCCAGGCTCAGGAATATAGTATAATATTTACAGTGTATAATATCAGAATATTACATATCAGTGAACAGGTATTGTAGCATACTCAAATAGAAAAGGAAAATCTTTTAACAATTATTTTTGTACTTTAAAGAGATTATTGCACCCCACTGTAATGTTTTAATAAAAGTTCATTATTTGATTTATACTTTAGTATTTTTATTGGGTCTTGTGAGAATGGGGGACTGAGTATAGGATCATTAGCTGCCTTTTTCCCTAGGCTGCACACTAAGGGAAGAGCCTGAGCATTAAGCTCTAAAAGCCTTTTCTGTTTAAGAGGTTGTCTAAGAAATACATAATTAGTTCTTGGGGGTCTAGAAAAAGATTTGTGACTTGATTAAGTCATAGTCTTTGTGTTAGTGGTGATTCCCCTTTAAAAGTGACTGGAGGGGGTTTATTCACTGGGATTGGGGCATGGTGGGTATATAGGGGGTAATAAATGTGGCAGAATTCTCTCTGGGTCAAGAAAGTTCTTGGACCTTCAGTAAGTTGTAGTCCTGGTTTCATTGGCTACTACACCCTACGGCTTAGATCTCGTCCCTCATCTTGTTCCTTCAGCCTTCAGCCCATTTGTATTTAAATCTGGAATTCGGACATCTTGGCTTAAGGCCTACAAGTAGCATTGGAGAGGTGTAGGAGACAGAATAAAGATCGTGGAATATCTGGAAGAAGTACAGCATGTTCTGCCCGACCCTAACTCTTCCAAACAAATCTGAAAAATACTCCATTCTGAATCCTGATGGGAAAACTCAAGAAAAAGTCATCATGAATCATTTTTCCAGCCCAGATCAGCACAGGGAGAGAGATTAGTGTGTGGTAGTGATGGGATCTAGCTAGAAGTGTGCCTCACAGAGCAGTCCAGTGTAGGATAAAGGCCATACACCCAGGCAAAAGTAGGTCCCAAATCCATCTTGGGGCACCTCAACAGGAATATATGCCAACTGGCAACTTTGTCATTCACTACCCAGTTCTGGGTCATAAATTCACGGCAGATTGAGAATGGTACCTAAGTCGAGGGGTGGCATTCCAGAGTAAGGGGTGGTTGGGGGCCTTGGCCTGTGTTACTTGTGAGGAACAAGAAACAATGAGCCAGAGCGTGTCTCAGACCCCAGGAACAGAGCCAGGTCTCAGTTCCAGCTTCTAGCCCACTCTGAAGCCTATAGAGAAATGTCCAGGGTAGAAACTCCATGTCAAAGGGAGCCTGCAGTTGTATCACTCAGAACTAGCGGAACTTCCCAGCTGGCTGGTGGGTGCTGAGTCCAACAACAGTCTTCTATTGCTCAGACCCACACCCAAGTTAGGAACTTGCAGAGCTCAGATTAGAAGGGCAGCAATCAGACTTTGCCTTGGATCAGACCACTATGGGAGCACTGAAAGCTTGCAGGTCCCCAGCCTGTGCTGTCTCAGATTTTAAAATAACACAATAGTCAATACCTGAAAACCTGGGCAACAGGACCAGCCCAGACTTTCCCTCCTGAAATGTGTAGAACCTGGCCCCAAGATCAAGTCCAAAGCTAGGAAGCAGGCTAGGCTAGAAAGAGTAAACAAAAAAAAGAATCTCACTTCTTTCCATGGAAACTCTTTCCAACCCTTGGGAGTCCCCATTGCCTTCTTGTTCCAGGAAGACACGTTCCTATAGTATCCTACTCCTAGTACCAACTGTGAGAGATTGTGGGTGAACAAGAACACAAGCACCCACAGAACACAAGTTAGGCAGTTTATTACTTACATAGATGGTCATTTTGTGGACTTGATATTGCTTGTGTTTGTTATAAGATATGGTTTTATTCTTATTTGGCAGGGAGGGTGCAGGATTTGGGAGAGAGAAAAAGACAATGGTAGTGAAACCAAAAAAAGGGGGTCATTATGTCATTTTTTTTAAATGTAGAGAGAACAGGACAAAGTTTGGAAGGAGATAAATATCAGCAAGACAGCTTTAAAATGGTTGAATTTATCACATTCTTTTAAAAATGCAATATGTACTTAGAATGTGTTAGAGATTTGTGGTTTCATGTACAGTTGTCTTGATCTTTTCTTAAATTTGAAAATGTTCATGTCTGTTAGTTCTTGTTAAATTCAGAATAACAATTTTTTAAAATTTTGAAAAAAGAATTCTCTGAGGGCATTGAGAGGTTAAGGGATCAGCCATTATCCTTAATCTCTTCAGCACCCTCCCACTGAAACCTTGGACTTTGCCCCTGGAACTCAGGGATCTGGTAGATGAGTATTCACCTTGCCAGGAACCAGGCTAATGCCACCATTACCATGCCTCCAGGCACATATCCCTATGTGGAACCATTTCCTCCCCGCCTCCCAACATACATGCTTCCAGCTCCCAGCTCCTTTTTATTTCTTGTCTTCTTCCATTAGAATGGAAGCTCCTTGAGGACAAGAACTTTCTTCCCTTTTTTGTATCCCTCATACTTAGCACTGTTCCTAGAACATAGGAAGTGCTTAATAAATGCTTTCTCTTTCATTCACATACTATATGTTAGAGGGAGGACTTGAATCCAAGTCTTCCTGACTGGGAAGCCAGCTCTCTACCTACTCTTCCATGCTGCCTTTATAGAGAAACAATATTCTGTTTCATTACCTTTGGACGCTGCCAACAAGTTGATCCTTTTAAGTGCTGCAACTGCAGCCAAAATATAAGCTTGGCAGTAACACATGCTTAGTAGCCTCCAGTTGTGAATAGCGGCCATACACAGTCATTTTAGGAAGGCTGCCCTTTACATTTGTGGGAAAGAAACTTGAGAAGTTGGGTACTTCAGTAGATTGCCACCTGGCGGGTAATTATGTTATTGCACTCTCACTAGATTTTTTTTTTTTAATAAAATTTTATTATTTATTTTAAACATTCTTTTAAAATTTTGAGTTCCAAATTTTCTCCCTCCCTCCCACTCTTCTCCCACCGAGAAGGCAAGCAAAATTATGTCAATTATACATGCAAAATCATGCAAAACATATTTCCATATTAGACATTGCAAAAAAAAATCGAGAAATAAAGCAAGAAAGTTATAATTCAGTTTGCGCTCAGAGTTCAATCAGTTCTCTCTCTGGTGGTGAATAGCATTTTTACTGCATAAGTACTTTGGAATTGCCTTGGATCATTGTATTGATTGGAGTAGCCACGTCTTTTGCAGTTGATCATCATTACGACACTGCTGTTACTGTGTATAATGATCTCCTACCTCTTCTGGCTTCACTTTGCATCTGTTCATATAGATCTTTCCATGTTTTTTTCTGAAACCACCCCCCCCATCACTTCCTATAGCACAATAGCACCCCATCACAATCATATGCTACCACTTTTCAGCCATTCCCCAAGTGATGGACATCCCCTCAATTTCCAATTATTTGCCACCACAAAAAGAGCTGATATATATATATATATATATACATACACATATACATATATGTATATATGTATGTCTATATTTGTAAATGTAGGTCCTTTTCCTTTTTTTAAATTTGTCTGGGATACAGACCTAGTAGTGGTATTGCTGGGTCACAGGATATGAACAGTTTTATAGCCTTTTGGGCATAGTTCCAAATTGTTCTGTAGAATGATTACACTAGTTCATAACTCCAACAGTTTATTAGTGTGTACCTATTTTTCCTCATTCCCTCCAGCATTTGTCATTTCTGATGGATGTGTCTTTCACTATATCTTAACCTGAATAGGCAGAGGAACTGATCACTAGATGATTACTACTATTATACTTTGCCTAAGAAATAGGCTTAAGGTAGGCAGCACTTGAGCTACATGATATAAGGGCCTTCATATGGGCTGTGTCATCATTAAAAGAGGAATTTGAAAGATGTTGGTTTCAGAGGGGCTCATTAGATATGCTGGATTTCAGATAATTGAAGATCACAGCGGAAAGGTTGGAGTCAGAGGACTTCTGTTCAAATCCTTGTTCTGCCACTTGAGGTGTGTGATACTTTCGGCACACTCATTTTAACTCTGTGGGCCTCAGTTCCTCACCCATTAAATAAGGGAGTTGAGCTAACATCTCTTCCTTTGAGGTTCACTCAATATATACTTGCCACCAATCAAGATTCTAGTCATCTACTGACTTCCAAGACATTGTCCTTTACTCAGTGAGTTTTAGTGTCTGGCTTACAGTCTTTCTTTCCTTCCCAACTCTAGCCCTCATATTAGGGGACTTCAACAGATATATTGATACTACTTCAAACACCCAAACCTCTCAGTTCCTCAACTTACTAATTTTCCCTGATTCCCTCTTCCACCCTACCACAGTTACACTAGGAGATGGTCATACCCTTGATCTTGCATTACTCAGAAGTGTTACACTACTATGTTCATGAACTCTGAAATTCCCTTATCTGATCATAATATCATTTCACCTCTTCCTCTGCCTTGAAACTCCAAACCCTGTTCTTCCTCCCAAGACCTTCAATCCTTTCACCCCTTAGTTCTTTTTCACTGGCTGTCACTCCTCTACTTGCTATACTTTTCTCCTTCAAATTAGACCCCTGGGTGAACCAGTTCAACTTTACGTAGTCCTTTTCTCTTGAATCCTTCTCCCCCTTATCCTATTAAGATCTTGCCTTTTCATGTCTCAGCCGTGGATTACTCCCACTATCTATTGCCTTTGTTCCTACTCACATGGAGTAGGAAAAAAATATCACAAAACCACACTGGTCTACTCCAGATTTATGTTCCACGTGGACTGAGTGAATCAAGGCAATCCTTTTAGATGTCCCTAATTAATTCACTATCCCGTTCACCACTAGGACCTTTTTCTAAATCATTGTATCCCTTCTCAAACTTCCCATGCTTTCTTCTCTCTCACCTTTTCAGCTGAGAATCTTGCCTCATACTTCACTGAAAAAACTGAGGTTATTTACCAAGAGCTCCCTCATCCCTTCTGCTTCATTTCATTTCACTCAGATGCCTTTCGCTATCTCCTTTACACCCGCCTCATGTGAATAAGTGACGACTCTTGCCAAAATTAACCTCTCTCCATGCACAAATGACCCATTCCATCCTGTCTTCTTCAGTAGACTGTCCCTTCTGTCTTAAATCATTCCATGTCTGCTGGTTGTTTTCTGTTGCCTACAAATACACCCATGTCTCTCTAATCTTCAAAAAACCCTCACTAGATAGGTCCACTCCTGCAAGCTATTTTACCATATCTATCACCTCTGTTGTGGTTAAATTCCTTGAGGAAACCAATTATAATTAGTGCTTCCCCTTCCCTTCTTCTCATTCTCTCCTTAATTCTGTACAGTCTGGTTTCCCACCTCATCTTTCAACTGCAACTGCAGATTCCAAAGTTACCAGTGAACTCTTAATCACCAGTGGCCTTTCCTCAATCCTCTTCCTTCAGGAGCTCTTTGCAGCTTCTGACATTGTTGATTACCTAGAGGTAAGCCTGAGCTTGGGTTTGGACTGTCTCTGTTGTGTTTTTCCCTAATAGGTGAAAGAGTATTCCCATACCTGCTTCATAATATATACAGTACAGCTTTTTACTCCACCCTTTTGAGAAGACCCTAGACATGAGTCACAACCTAAGCTACAAATAAAATCAGCCATCTTCAGGGTGCCAGGGTTGTTGATTGTTGATATTCTCTTCTATGATTTTCTTGACAATACTCTCTCTGTTCTTCTTCTACCTATTTGACCACTTTTTCTCCTTTGTGGGATCTTCATCCAGGTCATGACCACTAACCATGAGGGTCAAGTGAAATAATAGCTGTAAAGTCCTTAACACAGTGCCTGGTACTTAGAAGGTACTTGATGTTTGTTCCTGTCCCTCCCAAGTCTGTCCTGGGCCCTTTTCTCTTTTCCTCTCTGCCTTGTTTTGCTTAGTGATCTCATCAGTTCCCCATTCAATTATTATCTCTATGTTGATTATTCCAATCCAATCCAATCAACACTTGTCCAGTCTTGAAACAAAAGCACGGGTATAAACATTAAAGTGCTATACAAATGTGAGCTATTGTTAGCTTTAACGACTGTGTTGAAATACTGACACCTGGTATCAGAACATCATAAATTGCAGGAGCTGAGGGAGGGTAGTAGCATTAAAAGGGATTAGGAAAGGCTTCTTCTAGAAGGCAGGATTTTAGCTGGGACCTGAAAGAAGCTAGGAAGGCTTGGAGATGGAGATGAGGAGGGAAAGAATCCCAGGAATAGGAAACAAGTAAAGAATTATGCCTAGAGGTAATAAATGGGAGGGAAAGCAAGGTAGCCAGTGTCACTGGATTTTGGAGAACATGGAGGAGACTAAGATATAAGAGGACTGACAGAGAAAAGGGGGAATATACAAGAGGTGTTAAGAAGATAGAATTGACAGAACTTGTTGACAGATTGAAGTGGAGGGTGAGGGTGAAGATTCAAGGATGACATCTAGGTTGCACACCTAGGTGACTGATGAGAGGATGGTGTTGCTCTCAAAGTAATATGAAAATTAGGAAGAGGAGAGGGCTTCTGGGAAACCTGAGCTCTAATGTGAGGGAGGCTAGGTTCCCTGTTTTCATACCCTTCCAGCTCATTTAACCCAAACCCTGGCACCCTGAAGATGGCTGATTTTATTTGTAGCTTAGGTTGTGACTCATGTCTAGGGTCTTCTCAAAAGGGTGGAGTAAAAAGCTGTACTGTATATGTTATGAAGCAGGTATGGGAATACTCTTTCACCTATTAGGGAAAAACACAACAGAGACAGTCCAAACCCAAGCTCAGGCTTACCTCTAGGCAAGACATGTACTCATGGCCAGTCCTTTCTCATCCCTCACTGTAAGTCTTACATGATGCCACTTTCAGAGAGACTGGCCAGGAATCTGTCTCTTGTTTTTATAGACACAGCACCCTGTTCCCCTGCCTCTTATCATAGAACCCAGACTAGATGGCTAGGTAATTCGAAAAGCCATTACCAGCATGGGTGCCCTAACTCCCTTGTCTTATCTCTTTGCCCTCTCCCCTGGCCCTATCTCAGAAGGCCAGAAAATAGGAAGAGCCACCATTATTGGGATATACCCTATCCTCTCCTCCCCCAGCCCCCTTTCTTTACTTCCCTGATTAGGCTGTTCTAAAACCCACCAGCAATGGCCAGGCATGAAAAGTACCCTATTCCTTTATCTTCCTTGTTGCCTAGGCTGCTTGACTGATCATCCATTTTGAATGAGATGGAAATCAGCACCTCCATGGATGAGATGGAGGACCACCAAGCCTTACAATCTAATGTTTGCTACCTCCTGAGATTCCCTAAGACTTACCATGTGCCTCTAGGCCCTACAGATCCTCAGTATTGCCATGTTAACTACTTAAGTAACTTACAGACCTCCAGGCCTTAGCATCTGCACTCCAGGTGCATGCTTAGGACTTCTAGTTCTTTACATTTGTCAGGAAGCTGAACTTTCTTTTATATGTTGTCTCTCCCAGAGTGTGAGCTCCTTGTGAGCAGGTAAACTGTCTAGCTTTTTCTGTTTGTATCTCCATGCTTATTACAGTGCTTGACACTAGTAAGTAATTAACAAATGCTTTTTCATTCATTTAATTCATTCATTCATAAGGTGGGAGAGGACCAAGGGACCATTCAAGTCTTGCTGTTATATCAAAACAAAAAATACTTTCATCATTAGGTTACCACATGGCCCCGTAGATCCCACATGGTCAACTGGAGCTAGCAATGGCCATTGTAAGTTTATTGAGTGGTTCTGCACGGCACTCTTCCAGGGTCCTAGGGATACTTCTGAGGGGTTAGAGTCTTATTCTCTAATGCCATTGGTTTGAGGCCTCCACCAATGTGCCTCCTCCCCAAGATTATCAGTTGAAAAGCATTTAGTCAAGTCCGACTGAAGGAGCTTTAATACAGGGACATTTACTAAAGAAAAACAGTACAAAACATTTACCCAAAATTCTGTGATATACTTTGCCACAGGTACATACAGAGATGAGGGAAAAGGGGACTTAAACTTAGAGAGCACAGGCAAAGGGACAACTTAGAGCTCCCATTCATGGGGTGCTCAAGAAGTTTCCTTTAGATAAAGTATATTCTCTTTGCTGGGTTCCTTGGCAGAACTCTGAGTCTAGTCTCTCCTTGGTTTTAGATCAGACATCTTGTCTGATGTCATTTCACTTCATCAAATGTCTTTCAAAGACTTTTGCACTTGGTCTAAGTCAGGGGTTCTTAACCTGGGATCCTTGGAACTACTTTTTTAAGATATTTTGATAACTGTATTTCAATATAATGTTTCCTTTGTAATATTTGTATTTTATTCTATATATTTAAAAACATTTAGAGAAGAGAGTTCACCAGATTACCAAAGAGAGGGTCCACAGAAAGAAATTTAAGAACTCTTTGTCTGAGTCTTTTTATTGACTGATTGAGCCATGTTCCTACCTAGTTAAGATATCAAGCTAAAACCTGAGTGGGGTGCTTTCCAATTCATTCTTACATAAGTATCCTCTATGAGATAGCCCCTAGAGGTCAATTCAACTTGCTATATTCTTAATACATTCATGGCCTATTTAAACTTTCTAGATTTTTACCAACATGGCCTTAAAATTTCCCTGCTATGTCTTCCTTATTGTGAAACTTATATTACTTTTTATGTACTTATATTATCTCATTTGTTCCTCACCACAACTTTTTGAGGACTTACCACAGGTATTTCCATTTTAAATTAGACATAATTTCATTGGTATAGGACAACACTGTAAAACACAGGGCAGGAGCACATTTCAGCCTGCAACGCTCAACTAGATTAAAAAGTAATTGGGAAATATTTAACAAAATAGATAAAAATACAATAGAATATAGATAATATGTGGTTCTCTAAGTCAATATGTAGCCAGCAGGGATCCTTATGTAAGGTTTAGTTGGCCCCACTTCTATATGACTTTAACTCCACTGGTTCAGGAAACTCTTAATGAAGCAATT
Source organism: Vombatus ursinus (assembly GCF_900497805.2). NCBI lineage: Eukaryota > Metazoa > Chordata > Mammalia > Diprotodontia > Vombatidae > Vombatus > Vombatus ursinus. Next base: position 9,399,554 of record NW_020954648.1, read on the forward strand.
CCCTCTACCAATGTAGAAACAGATAGTTCTGCAAGAAATAGCTAGGCATATTTATAAATTTATATATTTATATTTATACATAAATTTTTCCAGCCACCTTTTCACTTCTTACCAAAGAGCACGCTCTTTTTCCTCTCTACTCTGCTCTCCAGTTATGAGAACATGATCAAATCTGGGAACTATGATCAAATCAGTTCTGCCACTGTTCCTGGATAAACTCCCCTGCTGTCGCACTCACTATCTTTAACTTTCAGTAACAAACCTACACTTTCCTTTGTACAGTATATGGTTCCATTCATTAGAATGTAAGATTAGCACAGTGCCTGACAATGTATTGTTAGCACTTAATAAATGTCTGTACACTTGACTTGCTTGTAAGCTCTTTTATAAGCAGTCTTTGCTTTTGTATTCGTATTCCCAGCACTTAGCCCAGTACTTGTCATACAGTAAATGCTTAATAGTCAAGTCAAGGAGCATTCATTAAGCTCCTACTAGGTGCTAGACACTGGGCTAAGTCCTGGGGACACGCTTTTTCTTTTACTCACTACTACTCCATGCCATAAAAATTATTATCCCCGTTTTATATAATGGGAAACTAAAGGTTAACTGATTAACCTATAGTTACACAGCTAATAATAGAGACGGGACTTAACCCAGGTCACGTCCAAGATTCTTACCACTACAGCTCAATGCCTTCTTTAGTTCTAGAGGAGCAACTGTGCGGAAAATCGCCTTCAGGCTGTTTCCTCCATCACAGAACAATGAAACCGGGCAATCCTAGGGGTGTTAGTCAGATTTTAACTTGTCAAGTGAAAAGGAAGGGGAAGTAATAGGGTTCACAGAACAAGCAGGAAGGAAGCGGCCATAGAGAACTACAGAACAGGCTGGTAACCCGACACAGTGCACAGGGGATGCTCCTGGGAGCCAGTCTCTGTTAAGAGGAGGGAAATATGAGCAGTCTGGGTCCTGATCATCCTCTTCCCGGGAGAGGGATGTGGAGAGAAGCTAAGAAGAAAAGGCGCTTTGCCCCTGGCTCAGGGATGTGCTGGAGCCAGCTCGAACTGGCTCTCGGAAGCTGATACGTGGTTAAAATTTCAGTTTGAGCATTTATACCTCGCAAATAAGCAAATGGTAATAAACGTGTAGAGAACAATTTTTTTTCGTAGTTGGTTAGAAAACATTTATCAAAACATCTCCGTATCATCCACAGACAAACCTCTATTCTGCACCCAGAGCGCACGAGAGATAAAGGCTGAAGAGCCCCTGCAGCAGACTCCAGCGCCATTGCTGGCTCGTTCTCGGCTTGGTTTATAGGTATTAGACTAGGGCAATCAGCGACAGGCTTCTTCCTTCTTCCCGGGTTGAGGGCCAGAGGAAAAGATCTTCCGGAAACTAAGAACCCTCCCCTTTTAAGGATCTCGCCGCAGAAAGAGCCGGCAGCGTCTCTGTATCCACGGCAACACACCGGGCCTATACGTCACTTCCGTGGAGCTGTCCTGACTCCTGACCGTTGGGAGGAAAGGGGAACGCTGAGCAATAACAGCCACGACGGTGGACGTGAGCGTCTTCTCTCTGCGCATGCCCCCGCAGAGCGGCCTGCTTCTATTTATGTGGGGGATCCAACATGGCGGCTGCAGCGACCCGAGCGATGGCGGTAGAGCCGTTCAGAACATAGTGGGGGGGGAAAGGGGGAAGAGTTCCTTTTGGGGGCGGCGGCGACGGCGGCGGTGGCTGTGGCTGGTGCAGGGAAAGGAAGCAACGAAGGTAGGAGAGAAGGGAAGGCAGCGAGCCGGACAGGCGCGCGGCGGGTCGGCCGACTGGGGAGGGCCGGAGCCGTGAGGGGCGACAGTGAGGATGGCGGAGCCGCGCAGGGTGCCGTTCATTAGCCTGTCACCCGTGAGGCGGCGCGAGCTCGACTTCCCGGGGCCGGAGCGTGAACCTGATTATCCGCGGGAGCCCCCGCGCCTCGAGCCGCAGCCTTTTCGCGAGTCGTCCGGGCCGGAGCCGCCGGTGCCTCGAGACGCCCACCCCCGATCGGAACCTCTGCGACCGCAGCAGGAGAAGCCTCCCGCTCCGCCGCGCGAAGGCAGCCGGGCTGAGCAGCCGCCCCAGCCCCGCGAGCCCCCTCGGCCCGAGCCGCCGCCGCTGCCGCCTCCCCAGCTGCACCTCCCGCCGCCGCCGCCGCCGCCGCCGCCGCCGCCGGCCCCGGCCAGGGAAGCGGCAGTCCGGGCCGAGCCGCCGCGGCCTCTGGGGGAGACGGTGCGCCTGGAGCTGGTGCTGAAGGATCCCACGGACGAAAGCTGCGTGGAGTTCAGTTATCCGGAGCTGCTGCTGTGCGGAGAACAACGGGTATCGAACGCCCTCCCTCCTCCTCTCTCTTCATCTTTGCCACTCTCCTTGTATCTTTTCCTCTCTCCCTTCATCTTTTCCTTTCTCTCTGCATCTTTTCCTCCCTACCTTCATCTTTTCCTCCCTCCCTTCATCTTTTCCTCCCTCCCTTCATCTTTTCCTCTCTCCTTGCATCTTTTCCTCCCTCCCTTCATCTTTTCCTCTCTCCCTGCATCTTTTCCTCTCTCCTTGCATCTTTTCCTCCCTCCCTTCATCTTTTCCTCTCTCCCTGCATCTTTTCCTTTCTCCTTGCATCTTTTCCTCCCTCTCTCCTTCCCTTCCTTCTTTTCCATCCCTCCTCTTCTCTCTCTCCTTCCCTCTTAACCCGGGGTGGGGACAGCCAAGATATGTGTGGGGCCGGTGAGGCCTCTGGCCACGCCAGGCCATCCTGGAGTGGGGAGGAGGGGGGCCGGGAGCAGACCACACACCTCGAGGCCAGCCCTGCTTTGCTTCATTTGCCTGAGATCCCCCAAGGTTATAATAACACACCATGACTGCCCGCACTTACCCTGGAACCTGTGTAGTTTGGCTTATTTTTCCTTTTGACTCCTCAGACTTGGAACTGGACAAAGTTGTACCCTAGGTTTTAGCTGTCCAGCATTTTCTGGTGGGAAGAAAAGGAAACGTTGAGGACACTTCCCCCTAAGCCTGAAATGAGGCAGAGAGATTGGGTAACCTTTCTCATCATCATCACCAATTGGTTTTGTGTGTGCTAGATCCTAAGCGTTGCTAGCTTCAAAGTATTGCGTGTAAGGGTGTGTAATCTTTTTCTTTAAGGAGTAATGTAAGTTATTTAGTCCCGATAATTTCTCAAAGCCTAGGAATTCCACTCCAAGGAAATACTTGGAGGAGGTTATCTAGTTATCTTCTTTAGTTCCTGTGGGTAAACCTTTTAAGCTCAAGTTACTATGGGACCTGCTTAGTTGGTAATTGAGGCGTGGGAAGATACCTATCTTCTTTTCTGTTTTATGTGGCATTTTCATCATCATCATCATCATAGTTATTTTTGACTGAACATATGTAATTATTAATTTAAAGATCAGGAGATGGAGGGAACTGTAATTGACCAGCATTCTTTTTGGCAGGTGATCTTGGTTTGAGCTCCTTTCTTACTAATTTTATTTTGAAATCTAAGAATCTTGTTTTTAATGTAATTGGTGAGTGGGTTTTGTGCATGTGGTCTGTTTGTGGCTTCTCAGTAGAAAAAAGTCATGTTATTTTGCCCAAGCCACTATGCTCGGTGTTGAATATACAAAGACTACATAAGAAATGCAGATGATTACATGTGAAACAGCCCCTGCCCTCAAGGAACTTATATTCTTACAGAGTTGATATAACATGCACATAAGTAAGTAAATACAAAGTAATAGCAGTGCTAATAACTGAAGTAGGGGATCAGGAAAGGCCTCATCAAGGCTGTGGAGCACCTGAATTGTGCTTTATAAGAGAATGGGGATTTTAGGGAGTGAGTGCCTACTTGTACAAGAGATGGGAGATGAGTTGCCATGCATGAAGTACAGCTTAGGAGGCCAGTTTGACTGAAACCAAGGTTATGTAAAGTGGAGTAACGTCAAATAAGACCAGAAAGGTAGGTAAGAATTTAAATGACAGGTTGAGGATTTTGTATTTTATCCTAGATGCAATAGGGACGCAATGAGGACTTTTGGATTGGGAGAGAGTATATGTGGAGTGGCAGGGTGGGGAGTACAGACGTAGCCAGATTTGTATTTTAGAAGTATCAGTTTGGTTGTTGTGTGGAGGATACTTTGGAGATAGAAGAGATGGGAAGCAGGGAGGCCAATTAAGAGGCTTTCCAAGTTCCTGGTGATGGTAGTTGGACAAAGGAAGGAATGACTACAAGAGTAAAGGGGAGGCAGATTTGACAGGATTTGGAAACTGATGGGATATGAGGTAGAAGGAAGAGTCAAAGATGACTCCATGGTTAGGAACCAGGGTAAGCAGAAGTATGGTGGTGCCATTCAAAGAAATGGAGAGGTTTAAGACAAAATAGGAGTTCTCCTTTGATCATGTTAAAGTTTAAGATGCCTTTTGGACATCTGTCAGTCTTTGATAAAATCACAGATAAAGTGCTGTTAGTAATAGTGAAAAAAGAATTATTGGTCCCAGATTATTTAGAATTTATATAGTTTACTGGTTGCCCAGAAACTGGGGTCTAATAACTTATTTCATTACTGGGCTTCCTGAGTATTGTTTGGGCTCACACTTCCCTTAATAGTTAAAGTGAATTTTCATAGATAGGTGATTAGAACTGTCAAATAACACTTCCAGGCTGTATTTATTTTATAATCTGATTAATTCTTTTGACATTGTTCATTATTGTACTTTGTTCTTTTACCTAAATGTTTTCAACCATTCTGAATTGTTTAGAGGCAGAAGAGTTTGAACTCATAGCATCAAGAAGAATGTTAGTTGGGAGGGACCTTTAGAATTTTTATTTTATAGATGAGGAAACTTAGATTCAGCAAAAGTGAATTATTTCCCCAAATATAGCAGGTGGCAGAGGCTAGAATTAGAACCTAAGTCTCATGGATCCCATTACAGGGCTCTCCTCCATTTCATGCTTTGTTTCATTTCCATGTTTAGATTTACTTAAATTTGACAGATTGTGTTATTTTTTTTCACCAAATAACTTTGAAACTCTGAGATTGGGAAAAATAAAAAGTAAATGCAAGTTAGTTTTTTCAAATTTAAGTAAATTTGTGGTTCTCAGTTTCCAAGTTCCTATGACTTCAACACCCCTCCCCCCATTTTCAAAGAAGCTACTATAATTGTATAAATCAACATATGCAGTAACTGCACAGGACCTCTTTCCACAGCATTATAATATTTGTTACATATAGTTGCTTGATCTGGTTTAAATTCAGCGATTTTTCCTAACTAAACTGAAATGCAGCTGATTCACAATAGAAAACAAATAGATGAGGCTCTATTATAAACCATATTTTATCATAATATTTATGACATCAAATAATAGAGTTGTCTGGTGAATGTTCTAAAGTAAATGAGAAGTACAGGGAAAAAACATCTTTTATGATATTCTGGCTTTCCTAGTTGTTCTGGTCATGGTAGTCAGACAAAGGAAGTTAGGTCATTGCTACTATCATGTAATCAAGGATAGACAATCCATTTTTTCACACTTTTTGTATTTTTTTGTGCACCATCAGTGTAGTTGTTTATTGTGTGTATGCGTGGGGGGGGAGAGCCATTTTTGTTTCCCCTAGTAGATACAGAGTAGAAACATAATTAATATGCTTTCATGAGATGACATGTTATTTGTCATATTCTACTTGAAGAAGGCCCTTGGGGTACACCCATAGTTAATGAGGTAGGTTGTGGATGATAATCTAGGAGTCAAGACTGAGGAGAGGTGAGAAAGGTAGGAAAAATGAAGGAGAGTGATAACAGGACTGAGCCTCTGCTGCTGCTGGGTGGTCATTTGGTTGGGCAGTGATTGGCCTCTACTGGGTGGTTATGATTCTGGCTACACCAGACCTATCCTCAGTGGTCTCCTTACATAACTTATATGCTCTTACTCATGGCTTCATAGACTCCTTGTATTTGAGAGAAATAAAAAAAGAGACATCATACTGTGTGAATTATCTAGACACTCTCCGTTTTTCATATGATATCCTGGAATACTTTATTGTACACTCTTTTTTAAAAGTACATTAAATCCTAAGTCATATTTTTTAAAGTATGTGTTTTCTTGATTTTCTATAACCAATTCAATCAACATTAAACACTTATTATGTGCAAGGCTTTCTCTTTGGTGTTAGGGATACAAAGACAAAAACAAAACAGCTCAGACCATCAAGGTGCTTATTGGGGGAATATAGCCTATCCACAGAAGTAAAAAATGTAAGGTAGAAAGGAGTACCAACAATTTAAAGAATCTTAGCCTTAATTTTTAGAGGTAGAATTGAGAGAATATATTCCAGTTGTATTCTAGAGAAAGATGGATTGTACAGATACACAAAAGTGGGAGATGGTGAATTGAATTTGAAGAGCATCTAATATTATGGTTTGACTAGAACACATTTGCACAGAGTAATAATATAAGTACCTCTAGAAAGGTTGAGTTTGAGATGCTGATGAAACAGGCAGTATGAAGATTCCTAATAAGTAGTTGCTGAGAATGATTGTGAATTCTGGAGAGAGGTGGAGTGGATGCCTTATCATTTCAGTTTCTTCTGAAAAATTATGTGCTTATCTGTGTATTTTTACACTAAAATTTGTTAGTATATAAGGAGGCTGCTAGGTGACAGCGGATGAAGCACCAGGCCTAGTGTCAGGAAGATCTGAGTTCAAATGTGGCCTCAGACACTAACTAGTTGTGTGACCCTGGGCAAGTCACTTAACTCTGTCTCAATTTTCTCATCTGTAAAATTAACTGGAGAAGGAAATGGCAAACCCCTCCAGTATTTTTGCCAAGAAAACCCCAAATGGGGTCACGAAGAATTGGACACAACTGAAACAAATGAACAACAACAAAGTACATAAGAAATGCTATATTAGGTCAGACGAAAACCTATCTAGCCCAGGTCTTTGACAGTGATGTGAATGCCTCCATTACTTCAAACTTGGAAAGTTAAGATTCGGCCTGGAAAATCCATAACTTTTCCTTAACATGTCACAGTTTTGCCATGTATTATTATTTTTAAAAATTAAAAAAAATCTTTCATCAGGAAAAAAAAAGAGGCCATATTACGTTTAAATAAAATGTGAGAGGAAATGATAGTGATGTAAAGGCAAAAAGCATGAATAAAATATTTTCAAATAAATTAATAGTTACTTCAATATGATCAGTTGGAAGTTAAATGGAAAGATATTTATATGGGATTTATGTAGTTAGCTCACCTTTCTGCCATCCTCTCAATGTCTCTTTCCTTACCTTTAAAAAAATGATGTTTAGGTTTGTTTACATAAGTTATTTCCCAGTATATACTCTTACCCCATTGAATTCTCCCAGGAAATAATAACAGTTAAGCAAAATCAACCATCAGCTGAAAAAGCAGACAATTCTTTTCGCATGTGCAGTAATCTGTACTTACAGTTCCCTTCCTCCCTACTGAGAGGAGCAATGTATATGTCAGCCTCTTTCCTGATATATACTTTTTTATATTGTTCTTTCTTGAATCATTTTCTATTTTTCAACTATATCATCTGATTAATGAATTTCATATGCAGTCTGAAGTAGAAAGTGACACTTGTTTTTAGTTGATTCTAAAACATCCTCATTCAAGATTGGAGAAAGATCTAGTTCTTATGCTCTCCAATCTATACAATCGGTATATATTCTTTCTTATGTCATTGACTTTGATCATATCACTTCTCACAGTCATTATGCTTCTAATCTGCATAATCTTAATCTTTTTAGTTTATTCTCATATAGAAGGCTCTCTACTTTCTGAGTACTTTTTCCAGTTCTTTTTCAGTTCCAGTTATCTGTATTGAGGTATCAGCCAAAATTGTACATCATAGTGCATGTGCAGATACACCTTGGTGTTTTGTTTTTACTGAAGTAGTTTCTTTTTTGTCTGGCTTTTTATGCAAAAGAACAAAATAATTTCTTTTTAAAATTTTTCTTCTGGAAAATTATCCATAGTTAAATGAAAAATAGTGTCTTCCCACATGAATAGTTCCTTTCTTGTTTATTTGTGTCTTGAGATGATAATATACTTTATAATATACTTGCTGGAAGAGCAAACTCAAACAATATGCACTTTAAGAGAAATAGAAGGTGCTTGTGAGAGAATGGCATTTGCTTAAAAAAAACAAAGCAAAACTTAAGCTGTTGAAATTTAGTTTAACTTTACTATTAGTTCCTTTCATTGATACCACAGGAAGGAAACAGTTTCACATAATCCAAAGCCACAAATAATCAAAAACCCAGTACATTATATGAATTTTGTTCTTGTTGTGTAAAATAAAAAAATACCCTTCCTGTTTTGCTTAGCCTTATTAATATTGGTGTGTATTCTTCTTAGTACCATTGACTGAGGAGGCCAGCAGTGACGTATAAAAGATTTGTTGGATGATAGAGGATGAGGCAGCCTGGGATGAATATTAACTGCAGATAATTTATATGTGGGTAATTGAAAAGCTGATTGATTTAATAACGAAGAGGTGTTCTTTTTTTAATTAATTTTTAGTTTTCAGCAATCATTTCCATAAGCTTTTGAGTTTTAAATTTTCTCCCCCTCCCTGCTTGTCTCCCTCCCCAAGACAGTGTGCAATCTGATATAAGCTCTACATATACATTCCTATTAAACATATTTTCACATTAGTCATGTTGTAAAGAAGGATTAGAACCAATAGGAGGAAACACAAGAAAGAAGAAACAAAACAAAACAGAAGAAAAAAATAGCAAATAATATGCTTTGATCTGCATTCAAACTCCATAGTTCTTTCTCTGGATGTGGATAGCATTTTCCATCATGAGACTTTTGGAAATGTCTTAGATCCTTACATTGCTGAGAAGGGCTAAGTCTATCACAGTTAGTTGTCACACAACGTGGCTGTTATGTGTAACGTTCTCCTGGTTCTGCCCCCTTCACTCAGCATCAGTCCACACAAGTCTTGCCAAGTTTTTCTGAAGTGTTTACTTGCTCGTCATTTCTCACAACACAATAGTATTCCAAAACATTCATGTACCACAGCTTATTCAGTCATTTCCCAATTGATGAGCATCCTCTCAATTTCCAATTCTTTGCCACCACAGAAAGAGCTGCTATAAATATTTTTGTACATGTGGGTCCTTTTCCCATTTTTTATGATCTCTTTGGGATACAGTCATCGAAGTGCTATTGCCTGATCAAAGGATATGCATATTTTTATGGTACCAGATTACTCTCCAAAATGGTTGGATCATTTCACAACTCCACCAACAATACATAAGTGTTCCAGTTTTCCAACATCTTCTCCAACATTTATCATTTTCCAGTTTTATCATGTTGCCCAATATGATAGGTGTGATGTGATACCTCGGAGTTGTTTTGATTTGAATTTCTCTAATCAATAGTGATTTAGAGCATTTTTTCTATGATTATAGATAGCTTTAATTTCTTCATCTGAGAACTCCCTGTTCATATCCTTTGACCATTTATCAATTGGGGAATGGCTTATATTCTTATAAATTTGATTTGGCTCTCTACGTATTTTAGAAATGAGTCCCTTATTAGAGATACTGATTGTAAAAAATCTTTCCCAGTTTTCTGCTTCTCTCCTGAGATGTTCTTTTAGAAGCATTTTCTTACATAAAATCCTCATCTGTAAAGTTAGTGAAGTAATAAAGAAAAATTGTGATGAACTTTTAGTTCTACTTTTTTTCATCTCTGAGTTAAAAAAATTGATATCAGATAATTGAAGGAATTATTTTGAAAATTTCATTAATTTGAATTTTTACAAGTACCTAGCCACAGAGTAACAGAATATAATATCCAAAACCTAGTAAAACTGAAAATACTGTTCAGAATATTGTTTATTATGAACAAACATGTCTTAAAAGGCTTAGGATTTGTCAGTCTTCAGGGAATAGCTTTCAGTATCACTAATGTGTAGGAGTGTATAAGCCCATTGTTTAAATTAAACTAATGCTTCTCTTTTTTTTCTCATTTGTGCTGCATCAGAAGAAGTCCAATTACTCAGAAGATCTGTTTAATGATGAGCACCGAGAGAGGCATGAGGTGGAAATGTTGGCTAAGAAGTTGGAAGCAAAATATGTGAGTATCGTCATTCCTTGGACAAAACTGGCTGTTTTCCTTATTTGCTTGCTTACTTAGTAGGCCTTTGGATAAATTTAGTATTACAAGCTTAGAAGTGTCTGTCTGTTCAGCCTTGGTGCCTACAAATTGCTTTTGAGTAATGGAGTAGTCAAATGGAAGTTCCCTTTGAAGAGTAATATTCTTCTACTGCCACATAAATATTTGGAGACACCATTTTACTTTCTTGTACTTTGTGGTTACTAAAGGCTATGTCAGCTTTGAAAAACCTCTTCAGGGACAGGAGATGTTAGCCCTATTCCCAATCCTGCCACACATAGAACTATAGAATTTAAAACTAGAAGGAAGTTTGGAGATTCTCTAGTCCAACCTGCTTATTTTATGTGTAGCTCTTACTTTCTTGAAAGGATAGTTATTACTCTGGCTAATAATCATTTTCCCTTCTAGTAATAGCAAAATGGGGATACTCAAATATGTGGTTAGGATGGGATGTTTCATTTTAGGCTGAAGTTTTTGTTCTTGCTTTTTGCCTTTTGTTTGGAGAAGGGGACTGGCAGAGTTTGTTGCTTATAATTACTTCATAATGTTTAAGTATATTTAAAATCATGTATCCTCCAAGATCGCTGTTCTTTCCACTACCCCATACTGCAGCCTATATGTACTATTTGCTTCAGAGATCCATTATTTTATTCTTTTTCATCTAGTATATCTTGCCTGCCTTAGTATTTGTGTTCTTCGAATCATTTGTTATCATTCCCCCATGGTGTACCATGATAAATTCTGTGCAATGCACTTCAAAGGGATACCAGTGAGAATTGAGAAGGGAATTTGAGAGTTAAATAAATAAAACCTTAAAAAAGTTTTCACTTTATCTGTGGTGAAGGTCTCATAAAAATGGAAGGAAAATATGTAGGAGTATGTTCATTCTGGAAGGTGGTGCTGGTGTAGATCTTCTGGTTAAATCCTTTTTAGTGATGCTGGTATTGAGCTTCATTTTATTGTTCAAAGCATTCAGATGGCAGTTTGGGGGTGTGATAGGAAGGGGGCTGGCATCCTCAGCAAATACCCAACTATTGCTTGAACTAGGGAAGAAGTTAGGTATAGTAGAGCAGCAACTTAGCCATTTGCAAAGGAATCTATTCTCCCTTACTGTAAATACCATGGGAAGAAAATATGATTAAAGGATATGGTTCAAGTGAACACCCTTCTATCAAGTTTTTTTTTTTTTTTTCCTGTGCTTCCTTGTTTTCTTACATCCTACTTCCATATGTTGCTGTTAGGATAAAGTAGTGCTACTGGTAATAAATACTGTAAATAAAATAATGATCATATATATTTGGAGGAGAAAAGGCACTGTAGCTGTTGAACACTTTACTTTTATGTATGCTAGACATCAATTGCTCTGCATAAACTTAATTGAATATTTTCCATTTCAAAAAATTTATCATTAAAAAAAGTTCACTCCTTAATTAGTCTTTGTAGTGCTATAAGAAAGGAATGTGATTAAGATCATAGGCTTCATTCCCATCTGATTCTAAAGCTTAAAGTCTTAGGCTGAGCTGCCTTTTCTAGCTGCTGCTGAAGAATCCTTGTTACTACGTAGTGGTCAGGAAGTTCTCTAGAGTAACAAACGGAGTATGTTAGTGGTACAAAGGGGTGTGTATTCTTCCAGACGCAAAACTAGAGAAATTTGTGTTTGGAAGCTCTGCTGTTCTGGCTGTTTTATTCCTTTATCTCAGTTGCATCTACGATGCTGAAAACCATGATGTTATAGTTTGACGTCCTTTTAAAGAGATTCACCTTCTCTTCTGCCACAGTTGTTTATTAGGGCTTATGAAAACCTTCAGCACTGTGAAAGTATATGAAGTATGATAATGTGTCATGACCTGGATTTAGAATTCCTTTTTTGAACTACCTTCAGAGCCTATGGTAAATCGTTTTGAATAGCTTCTATGTGATAAATTGTCAACCCTAAGAGTGCATTTGATGTTTCTAAAGAACTAGAAGGTATTTTGTAGCCAAATCTGGTGAATCAAGAAGGTAATCAAATAAAAAAGATGTGTAATAAATTAATGTGATTGGTTTTCTTTGGCTCATTAACTGTCTCTGAGGACAGTTCTAAAATTCTAAAAAATGGCTGTATTGCGCACACACGCACACATTCACACACACGTGGATTGCTAACTGCCTAATTTGAAAGGGTCAGCAGTCTTTTAGGTGTCAAACTATGGCTTGCTTAAAACAGCAGCAGCCACAACCTAATTCCATTATTTTATAGCTGGGCATTGTATTAAAATAGTTTGGATTGTTGAAGTTCTTAATTCTTCTGAATGACTTCACTTGGCATCTGTCTTTTCTTGGCTATAGCAGATTATTAAGGGCAAGGTGTTTAATCTCCTTTTCTGAAAAGTTTTAAACATTAGGTAGGATAGTCATGTAATTAACCAGTCATCTGCACAGCTTGGATTTATTAAAATTGTTCTCAGGGAGGTGGCTGATTTGTTGGAACGAGTCAGTAGGTCAACACAAATTTATCAAGTGCCTACCAAATGTAGAAAGTCTTCGCTCTAAAGGAGCTTACATTATTTTTATTTTAAATATGTTTTTTGTTTTTTATTCTGAACTTGGACAACACCAACAATTACAAGCATTTCCATATACGAAAAACATCAGAAAAGGGATTGTACATGAAGTAATGAATCTTTATTATGCACAGCTTTTTTTTTTCTTAAGTTAAAAAGATAAGAAATTCATCACACAAGTTCCAAAGCTGCCCTACTTGGCTTTGTTTTCCTCTGAACTTCCTTGTTCTCTCTTCTGTATATTTAAAAAAATATTTTACGGATACTGTCATTTTCTTTTCTGGCATCGCTATCACTAGTTTTCCTTTCCTTCCCCTTTCTTCCCTCCTTGCAAAAACAAAGAAACAAAAACCCCAAACTCAAATTCCCTCTTATAACAAAAAGAATAGTCCAGCAGAATTGGTATCTGAAAGTGTATGTGTCATTCTTTACTTCTGGTCTGTCACCCTTCTGTCCAGAGGTGGGGAAATTGTTTTATCTTTAGTCCTCTGAAATCGTGGTTGATCATTGCATTGATTAGAATTGTTGAATTTATTTTTAATTCAGAACTTAAAATGCCCCCCAGAAAGCACATTTCCATAGGTGTAGTAGAACAGAGGATTTTGTATGAAACTATGAATCTCCATTTCATACAATTTGCTTTTTAAAAGAGTATTTAATCATTCTACGTCACTTTTAAAACTACCCTGCTTGTCTGTGCTTTCTTCTGAACCTCTATTTACTTCTGTGCATTTTTTGTTGTTGTCGTTGTTCAGTTGTTTCAGTCATGTCTGAATCTTTGTGACCCAATTTGGGGTTTTCTTGGCAAAGAAACTGGAGTTGTTTGCCATTTCCTTTTCCAGTTCATTTTACAGATGAGGAAACTGGGGCAAAAAAGGGTTCATGCCTTGCCCAGGATCACATAGCTAGTATCCAAGGCTGAGTCTTCCTGACTCTAGGCCTGCTTCACTCTATTGGTTACTGGGAAAGTGTGAGAGCATTGTCCATTATCCAGAACCAGGGCAAGCATGCCATCATGAAACTGGTATCCAATACTGATGAACTTCTGCGAACAACCATATTTTGCTATGATCTTCTACAAACCCTAATGACTGACAGTGGCAGAGGCCTTCATTAGATTGGCAGACATGTACCAACCTCTGTTTTGCTTCTGAAATTGTCAAGCAGCAGACACCACGTCTACTGTTCCTCTGCTCTTTCTGAAGCCACACTGGCTCATCATCTTTTAGATGAAGGATGAGCCTATTAAAGAGGACTCTGGCAAGAATCTTTCTGGCAGTGACTTAGAGAGAGACCCCCCACTGCCCCGAAGACCCCCGTGGTTGTTACAGAGTAACCTATTTACCTTTCCTTTATAGAGATGGTCAATAGGGGCATCCTTGAACTCCTGGGGGATAACCTTCTCTTGCCACATAAGCCAAAAAATTTCTTTCAGCTTTTGTATGAGCAGTAGACCCCATGCCTTGTAAAATATTACCTGGAATAGAATTAGCACCAGTCACTTTGCCACACGAGAGGAACCTAATGGCATTCAAAACCTCTTCTTCAGTTGGAAGTTTGGCTAGAGAAGGATTGACTTCAACCAGAGGTCCTTGTTTTCAGCATTGATTGATGACTATCTGTTGAGAACGTTATGAAAGTGTTCACATGATTTCCCCAAGATCTTGTCCTTATCACTAATCAATATGACTCCTTTAGCACTGAGTAGTTGAGATGCACTGTATGTCTTTGGCCCATAAATAGCTTTTAGGGCATCAGAAAAGCTCTTTGGATTGTTATTATCGGTGTAAAACTGAATTTCATCTGCCTTCTTATTGAGCCAAGAATCCTACATCTTTCTCAGTTCTGCTTGCACTTTACTTTTGATCAAGTTAAATGCTGCCGTCTTAGAGATGGATGAACTATTCTGCTGGTAAATCCTGTAGAGTTCTTCTTTTTCAGTTAGCAACTTCTGAATTTCCCCATCATTTTTGTCAAACCAGTCTTGGCATTCTGGCCCAGATGAGTAAATGCCATGCTGTACACCAGATCTCTGAAAGCTGCCCACTCTTTTTCTGCTCCACTGTTGCTAACCATGTGTTGGTCTAGCTTTCACTCCAAGTTAGCAGTGAACTGTTAATGCTTGGAGAAATGCTCTTTTCTGTTGACATTAAGTCTTCTGGTAGTTGTCTTGCCTTAATGCTGCTGCATTTGTTGAATGTGAATGTTTAGTTTGGTGAGATTAAGTCTATGATTGGTCCAGCACTCTCACATCCTGTCTGTCTCTTCTCTTTACAGTGACATAGTCTATTAAATGCCAATGTTTTCTGTGAGGGTGCATCTGTGAAAGTTTATTGTGTTTAGGTAAACGGAAGACAGTGTTGGTGATGAGAAGGTCATGAGACAGCACACGTCTTCAGTAATGAGTGACTGTTGCTGTTGCTGTTTCCAAATCCATACCTGCCAAGAACTCCTTGGCATATCTGATAGTCTGTGCCTACTCTGGTGTAAATCATCCAGAATTATAAGCTTGTCCTCTTTAGTTCTCTCATAGCAAGAGCTGTTCGTCTTTCAGGTCTACTGGATTTTGTGTTGTTCATAAGAGCGCTTATATCTCACAGACCATGGTGAGTGGAATCATCTTTGCAAAAGTTTTTTGTACATTTTTTTGTGTTTTGACCACTAGGTAGGATCCCCACCTGCTGTGGCAAGCAGGCCAGGTTGGATGAAGCAGGCAATTTTTAGGGTACCTTTTCTAGCCCCTTATGCCAAAAATAATAAACAGTATAATAAACAGTAAACAAAGCAATTCTTAGAAAAGGCTGCTTAGACACCAAGGGGGCCACCAAACGCCACTGCTGCTTCAGTCTAGTGAGAAGACGGTGCTGTGTGTGTTGTCTGTGTGCAGGGTTCTGACTCCAGCTCCCAGTATATCTGTACTTGCTGTTCTGTCTCTCACTTCCCTGTCGCTACAGGACTTTGAGGTACGTAAAAATGGTAAAATGGTTCAGTGATAACTTTGGACTCAAACATAAATTTGATTTAAGTGAGGCAGAGTTGCTCAAAATCATCAGCTTCACTCTCTGTTCCAGTCATCACAGCCCAATGGCAAGACAAAAATCAAGATGACTGGTGATGGCTCAGGATGCAATGGAAGATCTTGGTGTCTTCAATATGTAATCAAGGTCTAAGCTCCACAGCAGCAGCTTCAGCTGCCTTCATGACTGTTGGAACAAATTGTTCACATCTGCCCATTCCACAAGGGAAAGTCTTCGCATGTTTGGGGTAGACACCCCCCTAACTCACCAATGAGTTTGAGACCCCTCAGTTACCTTCACCCTGGTTTAGCCTGTCTGCTGAAATGTTGTACTGAGATGTGGCTGCTGTACATGCTGGAACTACTTGGAGTCACAGATGAGACTTAGGTAAGTCAGACCAAAAGGTTTTGGAAAGCAGCCCTCACACCGGAGGTATTAGTCTTTTCTGAACACCCTCCACCCCAGTTCAATTCAAAAAACATTTATTAAATGTTTACTAATTGTTAGACACTTTGCTAAGCTAAAGAAAAAGATAAGCCCTTCCCTCAAGGAGCTTACAATCTTATTTTTTAATAATATTTTTAAAGTGTTTCATTTTTTTCAATTTATATGTAAAACAATTTTTAACATTTTTAAAAGTTTAAAAAAATTTTTATTTATTATTTTATTTTTCCCCAGTTACTTGTAAAAACAATTTGTAATATTAATTTTTAAAACTTTTGAGTTCCAAATTCTTTCCCTTCCTCCCTCTCCATACCCCTCATTGAGAAGGCAAGCAGTTCTATATATGTTGTGAAAAAAAAACAGGACTCCCCCCCCCCAAAAAAAACCTCACGAAAAATAAGGAAAAAAAAGTATGCTTTGATCTGCTTTCAGACACCATCAGTTCTTTCTCTGGGGATGGATAGCATTTTTCATAAGTCCTTTCAAAGTTGTCTTGAATCATTGTGTTGTTGAGAATAGCCAAGTCATTCACAGCTGATCATCTTACAGAATTACTATTACTTTGTACACAGTACATTTCACTTTGCATCAGCTCATGTAAGTCTGAGAGCATCCTCTTCATTTCTTATAGCATAGTAATATTCCATCACATAGCACAATTTGTTCAGTCATTCCCGAATTGATAGGCATCCCCTCAGTTTCTAATTCTTTGTCACCACAAAAAAAAAAATCTTACATATGGGTCCTTTCCCTTTTTTTTTTCCTTTGAGATTTTTTTTTGGGGGGGGTGAGGCAGTTGTGGTTAAGTGACTTGCCCATGGTCACCTAGCTAGTGAGTATCACATGTCTGAGGTCAGATTTGAACTCGGGTCCTCCTGATTCCAGGACTGGTGCTCTATCCACTGCGCCATCTAGCTGTCCCTCCTTTTGTTTTTTTACTCCCTTTTTGGACGCAGACTACTAGCGGTATTGCTAGTCAAAGGGTGTCCATGGTTTTATAGTCCTTTGGGGATAGCTCCAAATTGCTCTAAAGAATGGTTGAATCAGTTCACAACTCCATCAACAGTGTATTAATGTCTCATTTTTCCCACATTCCCTCCAACATTTGTCATTTTCCTTTTATGCCTTACTAGCCAATCTTATAGGTGTGAGGTAGTACCTCAGAATTATTTTAATTTGCATTTCTCCAGTCAATAGTGATTTAGAGCATTTTTCATATGGTTATAGATAGCTTTGATTACTTCATCTGAAAACTATTCATATCTTTTAATCATTTATCAATTGGGGAATGGCTCTTATTTTTATAAAATTGACTCATTTCTCTATATAGTTGAGAAATGAGGCCTTTATCAGAGAAACCGGCTTCAAAATTTTTTTTCACAGTTACGATTGCTAAATGTATTTCCCTCCATCCTACACCCCACTCCTGACATTTATTCTGTTCTCTTTCCTTTCACTCTGTCCCTCCTCAAAAGTGTTTTGCTTTTGGCTACCACTTCCCCAAATCTTCCCCCCATTCTATCACCCTTCACTCATTCTCTTACCGCCTTCCTCTTCTGCTTTCCTGTAGAGTAAGATAGATTTCTATTCCCAACTGCATGAGTATGTTGTTCCCTCGAGTCAATTCTGATGAGAGTAAGGTTCACTCCTTCTCCACCAATTCCCCCATTTTCCTCTCCACTTGCCTCTTTTATGTGAGATAATTTACCCCATTCTCCCTCCTCCTTTCCCTTTATCCCAGTGCATTCTTCTTTCTCACCCCTTAATTTTATTTTTTTAGATATTATATCTTCATATTCAACGCACACCTGTGCCTTCTGTCTGTATATACTCCTTCTAACTGCCCTAATAATGGAAAAGTTTTTATGAGTTACAAGAATCGTCTTCCCATGTAGGAATGTAAGCAGTTTAACCTTATTAAGTCTCTTGTGATTTCCCTTTCCCATTTGTCTTTATGTGCTTCTCTTGAGTCTTGTATTTGAAAGTCATATTTTCTATTCAGCTCTGGTCTTTTCATTAAGAATGCTTGAAAGTCCTCCTTTTCTTTGAATGTCGGTTTTTTCCCCTGAAGGATTATATTGAGTTACTACATAGTTGGTTCTTGGTTGTAATCTGAGCTTCTTTGCCCACTGGAATATCATATTCCAAGCTCTCCGATTCTTTAATGTAGAAGCTGCTAAATCTTGTTTTATTGTGACTATGACTCCATGACACTTGAATTGTTTCTTTCTGGCTGCTTGCAATATTCTTTCCTTGATCTGAGGACTCTGAAATTTGGCTATAATATTCCTGGGAGTTTTCATTTTGGGATCTCTTTGAGGCGATGATTGGCACATTCTTTCAGTTTCTATTTTACCCTTTGGGTTTAGAATATCAGGATAGTTTTCCTTGATACTTTCTTGAAATATGATGCCTAGGCTGTTTTTTTTTTTTTAATCATGGCTTTTAGATGTTCCAATAATTTTTAAATTATCTCTCTTGAATCTGTTTTCCAGGTCAGTTGTTTGAGATATTTCACATTGTCTGTTTTTCCATTCTTTTGGTTTTGTTTTATTGTTACTTGATTTCTCAAAGTTATTAGCTTACATTTACCAATTCTGATTTTTAAGGAATTATTTTCTTCACTGAGCTTTTGTATCTCCTTTTACATTTGGTCAGTTCTACTTCTTAAGGAGTTTTTTTCTTCAGTGAATTTTTGTGCCTCTTTTTCCATTTGGCCAATTTGGTTTTTCAAGGCATTCTTCTCCTCATTGGCTTTTTGTAACTCTTTTACCATTTGGCCTAATCTGTTTTTTAAGGTATTTCTTAAGTATTTTTTTGTCTTCTTTACCAAGCTGTTGACTCTTTTTTCATGATTTTCTTTCATCACTCTCATTTATTTTCCCAGTTTTCTTCTACTTTTCAAAGTAGATTTGATTTTCAGAATCTGTTTGATTTTCAAAATCCTTTTTGAGCTCTTCCATGGCCTGAGACCAATTCATATTTTTCTTGGTGGCTTTGTATGTTGGAGCTTTGACTTTATTGTCTTCTTCTGAGAGTGTGTTTTGATCGTCTTTGTCACCATAGTAACTTTCTATGGTCAGAATTTTTTCTGTTTGTTCATTTTTCCAGTCTGTCTCTTGACTTAACTCTTTGCTAAAATGGGGCTCTGCTTCCAGGGTAGACAGCACATTGTCCCAAGCTTCAGGGGTTTTGTGCAGCTGTTTTCAGAGATACTTCTAGGAACCTGTAAGTTTTCGGTTCTTCCAAGGTGGTATGATCTAAGGAGAGGTGTGTTTACTATTCTGATCTGTGCTTTGGTCTGTGAGTAACCACAGGCACTCTTTTGTGCTCTGAATCTGTGATGAGGGTCCCTGCTCAACTGCAACTGCAGAGAAACCCCTGTAATCTCCTTCTGGTCAGTTGTTTGACGCCCTTATCGTCTATGGGCTCTGAGTTCTGAGTTCTGGAAGCAGCCGCTGCCAATTCAGTGGATCTCAAGGATCGCTCCTGGTTTGCTGGGGCGCATGTCTGAACTGGCATGGCCTGCTTTCTCACCCATGTGTCAGATCTTTTCTGCCAGACTTCTAAGTTATCTGGCTGGAAAATTATTTCACCCCATCCTTTTGTGAGTCCTGCTGCTCCAGGAATTTTTTATGGCATATTTAAAGGTGTTTGGAGGGGTTTAGGGGAGAGCTCAGGCAAGTTGATGCCTTTTTTCCGCCATCTTGGCTCCGCCCCCAGGAAAGATTTTTTTTAAGTTCCAAATTTTATTCCTCCCTTGCTCCCCTCTCCCCTCCCTGAGACAGTAAGCAATTGATTATACATGTGCAATTATGTAAAATATTTTTCCATATCAGTAATTTTGTGGAAGAAAACAAGAAAAAAAGAGATAAAGAGAAAGGAAAAGAAAAGAGAGAAAAATAGTATGCTTTGGTATGTGTTCAGACGCCATCAATTCTTTCTCTGGAGGTGGATAGCATTTTTCATCATGAATCCTTTGAGATTGTCTTGGATCATTTATTGCTGAGAATAGCTAAGTCATTCACAGTTCTTCATTGTATAGTATTGCTTTTACTGTGTACAATGTTCTACTGGTTCTCTGCTCGCTTCACTCTGCACCAGTTCGTACAAGGCCAGGTTTTTCTGAAATCATCCTACTCATCATTTCTTATGGCACAGTAATATTTCATTATAATCATATACCACAACTCTCAGCGATTCCCCCATTGATGGTCATTCCCCCACTTTCCAATTCTTAAGTCACCAGAAAAAGAGCTATTTTTAAAAATTATTTTTGTACAAATAGGTTCTTCCTCCCCCCCCCTTTTTTTTCATTTTATTTTACTGCAAGGCAGTCAGGGTTAAGTGACTTGCCTAGGGTCACACAGCTAGTGTTGTGTCTGAGGCTGGATTTGAACTCAGATTCTCCTGACTCCAGCCAGGGCCAGTGTGCTATCCCACTGCACCTAGCTGCCCCCTCACCCCCCCCTTTTTTTTTATCTCTTTGGGGTACAGACCTACTAGTGGTATTGCTGGATCAAAGGATATGCACAATTTTATATCCCTTTGGGCATAGTTCAAAATTGTTCTTCGGAATTAGATCAGTTCAAAACTCCACCAACAATGTATTAGTGTCCCAGTTTTCCCACATCTTCTCCAACATTTATCATTTTCCTTTTCTGTCATATTAGCTAGCTGATAGGTATGGGGTGCTACTTCAGAGTTATTTTAATTTGCATTTCTCTATTCAATAGTGATTTAGAGCATTTTTTTTTCATAAGACTATAGATAGCTTTGATTTCTTTATCTGAAAACTGCCTGTTCATATTCTTTGACTAACTGTATCATTTGGAGAATGACTTGCATTCTTATAAATTTGACTCAGTTCTCTATATATTTGAGAAATGAGACTTTTATCAGAGATATCTGGTATAAAATTTTTCCCAGTTTTCTGCTTTCCTTCTAATTTTGGTTGCATTGGTTTTGTTTGTACAAAAACTTTTTAATGTTATATAATCAAAATTATCCATTTTACATCTTGTAATGTTCTCTATCTCTTGTTTGGTCAAAAATTCTTCCTTTATCCATAGATAGGAACTGTTCCATGCTCTCCTGATTTGCTTATGGTATCATAAGCATGTCTAAATCACGTACCCATTTTGCCCTTACCTTGGTATGTGGTGTGAAGTGTTGGTCTGTACCTAGTTTCTGCCATACTGTCTTCTAGTTTTCCCAGCAGTTTTTGTCAGATAATGGGTTTTTGTCCCCAGATCTTAGATCTTTGGATTTATTAAACAGTAAATTGCTGTGGTCATTTACCACAGTGTATTGTGTACCTAATCTCTTCCACTGATTTGTCACTCTGTTTCTTAGCCAGTCCCAGATTGTTTTGATGATTACCACTGTATAATACAGTTTGAGATTTAGTACAGCTAGGCCACCTTCCTTCACATTTTTTTCCATAGATTCTCTTGATATTCTTGACCTTTTGTTCTTCCAGATGACTTGTTGTCATTTTTTCTAGGTCTATAAAATAATTTTTGGTAGTTTGATTGGTATGGTACTAAATAAGAATAATTTAGGTAGAATTGCTATTTTTATTATATTGGCTTTGCCTTCCAATTAACAATTTATATTTTTCAGCTTACTTAGATTTGATTTTGTGTGGTGTTTTATAACTGTGTTCATATGGTTCCTGGGTTTATCTTGGCAGGTAGACTCCCAAGTATTTTATATTGTCTACATTTATTTTCAGTGGAATATCTCTTTCTGTCTCTTGTTTCTGTACCTTGTTGGTAATATATAGAAATACTGATGATTCATGTGGGTTATTTTATGTCCCGCAACTTAACTAAAAACTAGTAGAAATTAATAACTCTAGCTGATTCTCTGAGTATACCATCATATTATCTCCACAGAATGATAGTTTTCTTTCCTCATTGACTAATCTAATTCCTTCAGGTTTTTTTTTTTTTCCATCTCTCATTGCTTCTGCTCATTTTATTGGGAAGGCTTCTAGCTTATCTCTATTACAGATAATGCTTTCTGATGGTTTTAGATAGATATTATTTATCATATTAAGGAAAGCTCCATTTATTCCTCTGCTCACTAATGTTTTTTAATAGGATTGGGTACTATATTTTGGCAGAGGCTTTTCTGCATCTATTGGGATAATCTTATGATTTCTGTTAGTTTTGTTACTGATATGGTCAATTACGCTGATAGTTTTCCTAATATTGAACTAGCCCTGCATTCCTGGTATAAATAGTTTCCTAATCATAGTTTATGATCTTTGTGATATATTGCTATAATATCCTTGATAGGATTTTATTTAAAATTTTTTGCATAAATATTCATTAGGGAAATTGGTCCATAGTTTTCTTTATTTTTGTTCCTCCTGGTTTAGGTATCAGCACCATATTTGTGTCCTAAAAGGAATTTAGTGGACTCTTTCTTTGCCTATTTTTCCACATAGTTAATATAGTGTTGGGATTAGTTTTTCTTAATCTCTGGTAGAATTTTCTTGTGAATCCATTGGACCTAGGGATTTTTTCTTAGGTAATTCATTGATGGCTTGTTCAATTTCTTTTTCTAAGATGAAGTTATTTAAGTATTCTATTTCTTCTTCTGTTAATCTGAACAATTTGCATTTTTGTAAATATGCATCCATTTCACTTAAATTGTCAGATTTATTGGCATGTAATTGGGCAAAATTGCTCTTAATAATTGCTTTAACTTACTCTTCATTGGTGGTGAATTCACCTCTTTCATTTTTGATATTGGTAATTTGTTTTTCTTCTTTCCTTTTTTAAATCAAATTAACCAGTGGTTTATATATTTTATTGTTGTTTTTTTTTTCATAAAAGCAGCTTTTAGTCATATTTATTAGTTCAATGGTTTTCTTACTTTGAATTTACTTAGATTTTCAGTATTTCCAATTTGATGTTTAATTGAGGATTTTTAATTTGTTCTTTTTCTAGTATTTTTAGTTGCATGCCAGATTCATTGATCTGCTCTTACTCTATTTTCTGATATAAGCTTTCAGATATATAAAGTTTCCCCTTAATGCTGCTTTGACTACATTTCATGAATTTTGTTACGTTGTCTCATTGTCATTCTCTTTAGTGAAATTATTGTGTCTCTGATTTGTTCTTTGACCCACTCATTCTTTAAGAAGGATTAAATTGTTTAGTTTCCAGTTAATTTTTAATCTATCTTCCACTGTCTTTTATTAAATGTAATTTTTATTGCATTATTATCTAAAAAGGATGCATTCTTTATTTCTGCTTTTCTGCATTTAGTTGTGAGGTTTTTATGTCCTAATACATGGTCAGTTTTTGTGTAGGTGCCACATACTGCTGACAAAAAGGCATATTCCTTTCTGTTGCCATTCATTTTTCTCCAGAGGTCTATCATAGCTAACTTTTCTAAAATTCTGTTTACGTCTTAAAGTTTTTTCTTGTTTAATTCTTGGTTAGGTTTATTTAGTTCTTAGAGGGGAAAGTTGAAGTCCCTCATTAGTATAGTTTTACTGTCTCTTTTCTCCTGTAACTCATTTAACTTCTTCTTTAAAAATTTAGATGCTATACCATTTGGTGCATATTTGTTTAATATTGATATTTCTTTATTCTCTATGGCAGGGCTTCTTAAACTTTTTCTACTCATGACCCCTTCACCTCTTCTTAAATTGCGGATCGCGATCCTGTATGGGCTCTTTATAGTACCTTTTAACAAGATATAGTTCATTCCTTATCTCTTTTAACTAGATCTGTTTTTGCTTTGAGATCATGATTGCTCTCCTTACTTTTTTATACTTCAGCTGAAGTGCAGTAGATTCTGCTTCAGCCCTTTATTTTTCTTTCATGTGTGTCTCTGTGCTTCAAATGTATTTCTTGTAAATAGCAATATTGTAAGATTCTGATTTTTAATTCATTCTGTTGTCCATTTCCATTTTATGGGTGAGTTAATCCCATTTGCAGTTATGATATCTGTGTATTTCCCTCCATCCTATTTTTCCCTTGTTTATCCTTTTCTTTCTCATTTTTCACCCTGTTCCTCCTCACAAGTATATTACGTCTGACCACTGCCTACCCCAAAATGCCCTCTCTCCTATCACTGCCCCCCCTTCTCTTATCCCCATCCCTGTTTATTTCTCTATGGGGTAAGTGAGATTTCTGTATCCAATTGAGTGTGCATGTTATTCCCTCTTTGAGCCAAGTCTGATGAAAGTTAAGTTTCAAGCATTGCCTGCTACCTATCCCTTCTTCCCCTCAGCTGTTATAGTTCTTTTGTGCCTCTTTTATGTGAGATTATTTGTCTCTTTCTATCTCTTCCTTCCCTCTTCTCCCACTGTAATCTTCTTCCTCACCTCTTACTTTGGTTTTTTTTTTTTGGATATCATACGATCATAGTTAACTCACACCCACACTGTCTGTCTGTGTATACTCCTTCTAATTGTCCTAATAGTGATGAAGTTCTTTAGAGTTACAAGTATCATCTTTCCATGTAGGAATATAAGCTGTGTAACCTTATTGAATCTCTTATGTTTTCTCTCTCCTGTTTACCTTTTTATGCTTCATTTGAGTCTTGTATTTGAAGACCATATTTTTTGTTCAACTGTGGTCTTTTCTTCAGGAATGCTTAAAAGTCCTCTGTTTTGTCAAATAGCAGGTTTTTTCTTCCTCCTGAAGTTTTATACTTAGGGGTCAGTGATTCTTGGTTGTATTCCTAGGTCCTTTGCCTTCTGGAATGTCATTTCAAACCTTGTGCTCTTTTAATGTAGAAGCTGCTAAAACCTGTGCAATCCTGACTGTTGTTCCATGATATCTGAATTGTTTCTTTCTGGCTGCTTGTAGTACTTTCCCCTTGGCCTTGGAGCTCTTGAATTTGTCTATGATATTGCTGAGAGTTTTCATTTTGAGATTTCTCACAGGTGGTGATCAGTGGATTCTTTCAGTTTCTGTTTTGCCCTTTGGTTCTAGGATATCAGGGCTATTTCCCTTGATGATTTCTTGAAATATGATATCTAGGCTGTTTTTTTGGTCATAGTTTTCAGGTAGTCCAGTAATTCTTAAATTCCTCATTGTCTATTTTCTAGGTCAGTTGTTTTTTTCCAATGAGATATTTCATATTTTCTTTTTTTTTTTTTTTTGGTTTCTTGATATCTCATGGCGTCATTGGTTATACTTGCCCAATTCTATTTTTACGGAGTTGTTTTCTTCAGTGAATTTTAAAATATCTTTTTCCATTTTTTATGCTTCGTTTACCAAGTTGTTGACTCTTTTCATGATTCTCTTGCATTGCTCTCGTATCTTTCTCCAGTCTTTCTTCTTCTCTTATTTGCTTTTTTAAAATTCTTTTTGAGCTCTTTCAGAAGTTCGGGGGGGGGGGTGTACTGAGACCAACTCACATTTTTCTTTGAGTTTTTGCATATAGGTGTCTTGACACTGTTATCCTCTTTTAGGTTTGTGCCTTGAGCCTCCCTGTCTCCATAGAAACTTTCTATGCTCAAGGTCTTTTTTTTAGTTTTTGCTGATTTTTCTATTTATTTTGTTACTTTTTACATTATGTAAAAGTTAGGCAGGGAGGTCCCCCCCCATTTGAGTGCAAGCCAGCAACTAGGCACCAAGATCTGATGTAAGCTGGCAACGAGGCTCTGAGCCCTGACACAAGAAACTTGGGACAGTGCCCTTTACAGTTCAGAGACGGAACCTAACTTTTACATGATGGGGAATGATGCCTTGCTGATGGCCTGCACCAGAGGCAGGGCTTTGCTGCTGGCTTACTCTTGAGGCAGGGCCTTACTGTTGGCTTGCGCTGGGGTTAGGACCTCGCTGCTGGTCTTCCCCAGGGATGGGACCTCACTGCTAGTTTGCGCTGTGGAATTTTCATGAACTAAAAAAATTTTTAACAAAGGTAGCTAGAGGTACATACTGCCTGAATTACAGGTATTGAGCAGTCCCATCTGCTTGGAGGGTAGGTACTTTATCTAGTTTTTGGTGTCTAGAAATACTAAGTGGGTACTCCCTACTTGGTTTTAGTGCACAGATATGTAAAACAGGGCAGTATTTTCACTTTTATACCATATAAATTTGTATATATATATTTAATAAAAACATTTTATTCACTTGTTTATTTCCAAAACTTTATATTCAGAGTCATAACTTGATACTTTGATGAATGTGTTACTTTACTGATATGGGTAAGTCCTCTATCAAAGCAATCTGCAGCATGCCTTCTCATATTTTGTGCTTTTTAATCCTGTCTTTCCATAAATTCTCCCTTGAAGGTCTATCCAGGGTGCTGGAGGTATTTTTTTAGGTTCTTTATCTTTCATGGATCGTATTGTAACACATTCAGTTACGTCTGTGAAAATTCATGATAAAATTCTAATAAAATTTCTGTTGCTTTTGGAATCAAATGTAAGTTCCTTAAGCTTTTTAAGAAATAAATTTTTGTTGGTATTTTCTATTTGTTATATCACCGTAGTATCCCAAGTACCACCCAATCCATATGACAAACAGTAATTTTTTAGAGGGGAAAAAAGTCAGCTTGACTGATCCATTGAAGAAGTCTGAAAGCATGTGCATTGTGTGATACCTCTGGATCTTCCACCTCCATGAAGGAGTAGGTTGAAGGTGTCTTTAATTTACATTGTAGTAGTTAACTGTATATATTGTTATTTTGGCTCTGCTTACTTTATTCTGCATCAATTTATATGGATCTTTTAATGCATCTTTGTATTCATCACATACATCATTTCTTACAGCACAGTAATATTCCATTATGTTCGTGTACCACAATTTATTTAGGCATTCCCCGAGTGATGGGCATATACTTTGTTTCCAATTCTTAGCTGTCACAAAAACCATTACTATAAATATTTTGGAGTCTGTGGGGGCTTTTTTTCTTATTAACAGCGTCCTTAGGTATAAGCCCGTTAATGTATTCTCTGGTTCAAAGATTATGGACATTTTAGTCACTTTGTTTAATTCCAAATTGCTTTCCAAAATGGTTGAACTAGTTCACGGCTCCACCAACAATGTATTAATGTACATATTTTTCCATACCTCCTCCAACATTGACTGTTAACATTGTTTATCATTTTTGTGAATTTGCAGGATGTGAAGTGAAACTTCAAGGTTGTTTTGATTTATGTTTTTCTTATTTTTAGTGATTTGGAACATTTTTTCATGTCTTCAATACTTTGCAGTTCTTCATATCCTTTTACCATTTATCTATTGGGGAATGACTATTAGTTTATATGTGTATATATATGTGTATGTATATATATGTACACATATTCATATATATTAAATATTTTTATATCTTGGATATCAAACCCTTATCCAAGAAATTTGATACAAAGATATTTTCCCATTTGACCACTTCCCATTTTATCTTGGGGGCATTAATGTTGTCTATGTAGCAACTTTTCAGTTTCAAGCACACAGTTACATATTTTATCTTTTATAATTACCTTTAATCTCTTATTTGCTTAAGAATACGTGTTTTGATGGGGCAGTTAGGTGGCGCAGTGGATAGAACACTGGCCCTGGGAGTCAGGAGGACCTTAGTTCAAATCTAGCCTCAGACACTTGACACTTACTAGCTGGGTGACCTTGGGCAAATCACTTAACCCCATTGCCTATCCCCCCCCCCCAAAAAAAGAATACATCTCTTACCCATAGCTGTAAGAGGTGTTATGATCTGTTTCTCTTATAATTTTTTTTTTAAAGTATGATCTCTAATATTGAGGTCTCATTTCAGTTTAGAATGTATTGTGTAGTGGTCTAAGCCCAGTTTCTGCCAGACTGCTTTCCAGATTTCCCAGCAGTTTTAATCAGATAGGGAGTTTTTCCATAGGCAATATGTTTCAGTTTTATCAAACACAGCATTATTGAGTTCTGTTATTTCTTAATCTCCTTTGTTTA
Source organism: Vombatus ursinus (assembly GCF_900497805.2). Classification (NCBI taxonomy): domain Eukaryota; kingdom Metazoa; phylum Chordata; class Mammalia; order Diprotodontia; family Vombatidae; genus Vombatus; species Vombatus ursinus. Next base: position 9,427,642 of record NW_020954648.1, read on the forward strand.
GTCTGTTCCCCTGATCTAACTCATTATTCTTTAACCAATACCAGGACTACTACTTTATAACATAGTTTGAGTTCTGGAAGTGATATCCCCCTTTGGGATGCAGACCGAGTAGTGGTCTTGTTGGGTCAAAGGGTATGCACAGTTTTATGACACTTTGAGTCTAGTTCCAGATTGTTTTCCAGAATGGTTGGACTAGTTCACTACTCCACCACGAGTTCATTAGTGTACCTATTTTTCCCTCATCCCATCCAGCATTTGTCACTTCTGTTAGGTATGATGTAGTACCTTAGAGTTGTTTCAGTTTGCCTTTGTCTAATCAGTAGTGGTCTAGAGTTTTGTTTTTTTCATGACTATAGATAGATAGCTTTGATTTCTTCTTCTGAAAGCTGCCTGTTTATATCCTTTGACCATTTATCATTTGGGGAATGGCTTTTATTTTTTTATAAATATGGCTCAGTTCCATATTCAGTATATATTTGAGAAATGAGGCCTTTATCACAGAAACTTACTTTAAAAATTCTTGATACTGCTTCATTGTATATGATACCATTTAGCAAAATGTAGTTTCCCTAATAATCCCTTTTAATTAGGTCTATTTTTGCTTTTGCTTTGTCTGAGACTGTTATTTTATTGCCACCCCTGCCCTTTTAGTGTAAAAGGAGACATATTAAATTTTGCTCCAGCCCTTTAACTCCATGTGTATTTTTCTGTTTCAAGTGTAACTCTGGTAAAAAATATACATGTTGGACTCTGTTTTCTAATCCATTTTGCTGTCTGCTTCTGTTTTATGGGTGAACTCATCCTATTCACATTTACAGTTATTACTAACTGTATTTCCCTCCTTCCCTTCTTCTTCTTCTCCTCCTTCTCCTCTTCCTTCTCTCTGTCTCTCTCTTTTATCCTGTCCTCAAAAGTCTATTTTGTTTCTAACCACTGCCTCCCTTAATCTGTCCTCCATTTTATCCCCCTACTCCTGCCATTATGCCCTTCCCCTCATATTTCTCTATTAAATTACACTTCTGTACACAACTATGTGTGTGCATGTGTATGCGCGTGCGTGTGTGTATACACTTTCCTTTTTGAACCAATTCTGGTGAGAGTAAGGTTCACGCATTGACTGCCACCTCCACCCGCATTTTCCCCTTCACTGTTGAAGCTCTTCCTTGTGTGCCTCATGATTACTTTTTCATCTTTACCTTTTTATGCTAGTCTCGAGTCCTGTTTTTGAATGTAGAATTTTCTATTCAGCTCCGGTCTTTTCATTAGGAATGCTTGAAAGTCCTTTATTTGATTAAAAATCCATTTTTCCCCCGAAGGGTAATACTCAGTTTTTCTCAGTAGGTGATTTTTGGTTGTACTCCTAGCTCCTTTGCCTTCCAGAATATCGTATTCCAGGTACTCTGCTTCTTTAATGTGGAAGTTGTTAGATTTTGTGTTTTCCTGATGGTAGCTCAACGATATCTGAATTTTTTTTTGACTGATTGCAATATTTTCTCCTTGACATGGGAGCTCTGGAATTTGGATATTACATTCCTTGGAGTTTTCATTTTGGAATCTCTTCCAGTAGGTGATCAGTGAATTCTTTCAATTTCTCATTTTACCCTCTGGATCTAAGATATTGGGGTAGTTTTCCTTGATAATTTCTTGAAACATGATTTCTAGGCTGTTTTTTTTATCATGGCTTTCAGGTAGTTGAGTAATTCTTTAATTATCTCTCCTTGATCTATTTTTCATGTCAATTGTTTTTTCCAGTGAGATATTTCACATTTCCTTCAATTTTTTTTCATTCTTTTGACTTTGTTTTATTGTATCTTGTTGTCTCATGGGGTCATTAGCTTGCACTTACACAATTCTAATTTTTAAGGAATTATTTTCTTTAGTGAGATTTTATACCTGTTTTTCTATTTGGCCTATCCTGTTTTTTAAGGAGTTCTTTTCTTCAGTGAATTTTTGTACCTTTTCCATTTGGCCTATTCTATTTTTAAGGTTTATTTTCTTCAATTTTTTTTTTTTGCCTCTTTTACAAAGCTACTGATTCTCTTATCATAATTTTTGTGCACCACTCTCATTTCTTTTCCCAGTTTTTCTCTACTGCTTTTGTCTCTTTAACTCTTCCAGGAATTCTTGTCAAACTTGGATCCAATTAGCATTTTCTTTGAGGCTTTGTTTAAAGCTGTTTTCACATTGCTGTCTTTTTCTGAGTTCATGTCTAATTGTCCCTGGCGCTGTAGTGGCTTTTATTTGTAGTAGTGGATCAACTTATTTTTTTGTTGCTTGCTTATTTTTCCAGCCTATTTCTTGACTTTGAACTTTATATTAAAGTTGGGTTTTCCTTGCCTGGGGGTGGGGAGGCACTGTGCCAGGCTTCAGGCTTTTTTGTGCTGTTGTTTTCAAAAGTAGTTCTGGGCATCTACAAGTTTTTAGTCCTTCTAAGGTTGTATGATCCTGGGAGAGGCATGGTCATTGTTCTCCAGGTCTGCACTATGGTCTTTACACAAGAAGGGCCTCTGCTTCCCTGCAGCCACAAGCACTGGAGCTCTTTTTGCTTTGGAACTGTGATCCAGAACTGTATATGGGCAAAAGAGTTGGATATATTCTTAACAAAGCAGATCCTCTCAGAAGTGTATATAAATACATTTACATTTAAAATTCTCAGGTAGAAAAAGAGAAAGACATGTGAGCGCCACATCTGCAATTAACTATCTTTTGAGTGGAGACAGGATGGTTCAAAAAACACTATTCAAAGCCAGCCTGAATTTTGATCACAAAGCTCCAGAGGGTCACATCATATCAGATAAATGATGATAAAATACATATCAATATAGAAACAGACTGGAGTACATTTGAAAGGACTGGTATAAAATACTCAGAAAAGTCAAATTTCAGGAAGTGCAAGAGGAGAATCAGTGTTTTAGGTGTTAATCCAAGAATTCTGCAGAATAATGACTAGTGTTTGATTCTGAAGAAATTGGAACATGCTGTTAAGATCATAGATCTAGAGTTGGAGGAGACTTTGGTTAAACATTTTGACTTTCCAGATGAGGAATTCATGGCCTGGAGAGGTTAAGTGGCTTACCCGAGGTCACATAGGTAATCAGAAGCAGAACTAGCCATGGAACTCAAGTTCTTTGATTCCAAGTTCAGTATGGTTTCCACTGTACCATACTGCCCACATCTGAAGTGAGGTATACTCTAGTCCGTGGGTGGGGAACCTGCAGCCTCGAGGCCACATGGCCTTCTAGGTCTTCAAGTATGGCCCTTTGACTGAATCCAAACTTCACACAACAAATGGGATTTGGATACCTGTTAAGCATGTGGTAAGTTATACTAAATTATTATAAACTGTCTTCAGGATGAAATAGGTGAATTGTACTTGAAATTTCACTAGGAAGTATACTGAGAGAGATATAGTCTGTGATTTTCTCTGTTTTGAGTGTCCCAGGGTTAAGAATCAAAACCATATTTTTACTGTAGACGGAATTTGACAGGAACTTTTGCCTATATTTTTCTTTTTTCTATATTTTTCATGTAATGTAATATATTGTTCATTTTATGTAAAATTGGAATTTTTTTTTTACATGATTGATAGACTTTGCTTGTAAATCCATCTGGTCATTTTTCTTTGGGAGTTCGTTTATGGCTTGTGCTTAGTTTTCTAAGATTGAACTATTTAAGTCCTCTGTTTCTTATTCTGTTAATCTGGGCATTTTATATTTTTGTAATTATTTGTCCATTTCATTTAGATTGTCAGTTTTATTGGAGTGTAATTGGGTGAAATCACTCCTAATAATTTATTTCTTCATTGGTTGTGAGTTCACTATTTTCATTTTTGATACTGGTAATTTGGTTATTTTCTTTTTAATAATCAAGTTAGCTTATGGTTTATTTTATTTATTTTTTTTAAAGCTCCTTGTTTTATTAATTCAGTGGTCTTTTTGTTTTTACTTTTGTTCATCTCTTTGTTTTTCAGGATTTCTATTTTAGTATTTGAATGAGAAGCTTTAATTTGTTTTTCTACTGTTTTTAGTTGCATGCCCAGTTTAATTGATCTGCTCTTTCTCTCTCTTATTGATGAAAGTATTTAGAGACATAAATTTCTCCCTAATGATTGTTTTGGCTGCATCTCACAAATTTTGGTATATGGTCTCGGTGCTGTCATTATTTTTAAAATTACTGATTGTTTTTGTGATTTGATTTTTGAATGACCCATTTTTTAGTATTAGGTTATTTAGTTTCCATTTAATTTTTACTTCTCCAGTGGCCCTATAAAGAATATAATTTTTATTTTATCAAGAGAGTACATAAGAGAGTCATTTAATAACCCCGCTTTCCTGTATATATTTGAGAAGATTCTGTGATTTAATACAGGTCAGTTTTTGTAAAGGTGTCTTCCACAGCTTGGAAATATGTAACGCTTCTTTTTATTCATATTTCTTAATCCACAGAGGTCTGTCCTATCCTACTTTCCTAAAATTCTATTTGAGTCTTTACTTTCTTTTTAATGTTTATTTTTTGGTTAGATTTATCTAGGTCTGAGAGAAGTGTAAATTGAAGTACTCCACTGTTGTTGTTTTACTGTCTGTTTCCTCCTGTAACTCATTTAGCTTTTAATAATTTAGATGCTCTGCTATTTGGTGCATATATATTCAGTCTTGATATTAATTCATTGTCTGTGATACCTTTTAAAAGTCTATTTTGCTTCTGACCACTGCCTCCCATAATTTGCCCTCCTTCTTGTGCCCTTTCCCGTTTACTTGTTTCCTTCCTACTTTTCTGTTGGATAAGATGAATTTCCATACTTAATTGTAGATATGTATATTTCTCTCCTTTAACCAGTTCAGATGAGACGGATGTTCAAGTGTCTCTTGCACCCTACCACTGCCCCCTCCACTGTATAACTCTTCTTTGCACACCCCAATCATGTGAGATAAGTTCTCACATTTTTTCTGTAGTTTTTCTTCCTCTCCCAGGACATTGTTTTTTCCAGCCTTTCATTCTTTTGACATCATCCAAATGCAATAGAGTCATACCCAGGCCCCCTATATAATTGATTTCTTTTAAGACCCGTAGTGATGATAGTTTTAAGGCGTTAGCTGTATCATTTCTCCATATAGGAATGTAAAGAATTTAACCTTGTTTAGGTCCTCATGATTTCTCACTCATGTTTACCTTTTTATGCTTCTCTTCAGTCCTCTGTGTTTGTATGTTAAATGTTCCATTTATTTTTGCTCTTTTCATCAGAAATACTTAAGTCCTTGATTTCATTAAACATATATCTCCCGCTGCCGCCCCCCTACCCCCCAGATTATACTTAGTTTTGCTGGGCAGGTTATTCTTGATTGCAAACCTACATCCTTTGCCTTCTGGAATATGATATTCCAAGCTGTCTTTTCCTTGATGTGGTGGGGCCACTAAATCTTGTTTGATCCTGACTGTGGCTCTTTAGTACTTGAATTCTATTTTTTTCTGACTGCTTGTAGTGATTTTTTTTTTCTTGACCTGTTAGCTGTGGTTATTGGCAATAATATTCCTAAGAGCTTTCATCTGGGGGTTTCTTTCAGGAGATGACTGGTAAAATCTTTCATTTTCTACTTTATCATCTGGTTCTGAGATATCTGGGCAGTTTTCCTTTATAATTTCTTGAAATACTATATCTAGACTTTTTCTAAATTACTTTCAAAAGTCCAGTGATTCTTAAATTATTTTTATTCATTTTGCTTTCTGTGTCAATTTTTCCCATGTGATATTTCACACTTTCTGCTTTTTCCCCCCTCACTTTTTTTTTTTTTTTTACTTCATTTTATTGTTCCTTATGCCTCATGGAGTCACTAGCTTCCTTTTGACCAATTCAAATTTTTAAGGAGTTATTTTCTTCAGTAAGGTTTTGTACCTCATTTACCAAGCTGTTAATTCTTTTTTAATATCTTATTTTTCATTGTTCTCATTTGGTTTTTAAAATAATTTTTTAACTCTTTAACTCTTCTAGGAATTTTTGTTGGGGTTATGTGAAATCTGCATTTTTCTTTGAGGCATGCTTGTAGATGTTTTCGAGTCATTCTCTTCTTTGTTTCTTGAGCTTCTTAGTCACCATAGTGTAGCTCTTCTTAGATTATTTGTTTGCTCGTTCTTCCAACCTGCTTCTTGACTTTGGGCTTTATGTTAGTGCTGGGCTCTGTGCACTTTGGAGGGAACGTCTAGCCTGAGCTTCTGCCCTCTTACAGCTGTGTGCTGCTTTCGCAGCTCGTTGGGGGCCTTCAAGTTTTTAATGCTCCCAAAATTGTGTGAATCAGGGAAAGGTCTGTTCACTGTCCTCCTGGTCTGAGGTCAGCAAGTTCCTTGCTTAAGTTTGGGTCTTTAAACAAATGTGTGGTTTGCTTTCAGTAAACTACTGCTGGACTCAGTCACTGTTAGCCTTCTGCGAGGTTCTGCAGGTTCGGAATGACTGAACTGGCTCCCCGTTGGTATGGAACGCCTGCATGGTTGTTCCACCGCAGGCTTATGTTCTGGACTGAAGTCCAGAAGCTAAAACTGAATCCCTGCTGCTTTGTTCCTAGGCTTATAGCCACATACCTACATTTCATAAACATGATCCTTGCCCACAGCAAGGATACAGGGACAGGGAGGAACGATTGTAAGGGAACTGAGCCAGCTGTTCAATGCTACATATAGCTCTGTTCCCTTACAATCGCTCCTTCCTGGCCCTGCATCTGTGACCCGGAATTGATAATGGGTAACAGAGCTGCCAGACAACATGTCTTCCTGTACCTGGTTCTGGTTTAGAGGTCTCCTGGGATCTTTTTGCCTTTCTTAGCCCTCTTTCTGTCCCTTGGCCAGGAATGTTTCCCACTGCTGCTGCCTTCCATGCCCTACTCTTGCCCAGCCCCTGCTCTTGGCTAGCCCCTGCCCCCAGTGTTGACCGACCTCTCTGTCTTCCTAAGTGTTTCTAGGCTGGAAAAATGACTCCCTCTGACTTTCTTTTGTCTTTCTCAATCAGAATTTGGTCTGGTCCATTTTCTAGATTGTTTTGGAGGAGCTATGCTGAATGAGTTCAGGTAAAAAATGCATCCTTTCACTCCACCGTTTTGAATCCACCTCCCTTTGTAGGGAAAGAAAAATACTTGGACCTGGAACAAGAGAAAGGATAGGTATCTTTAGGCATACAAGCCCCTTTTCCAGAGCTCTCTCAACTTGGAGGGGTTTCAGACTTTACCTCCAAATGGCTTTTTAATCAAGCTTTATATAAAAATTTTTTTCTTTCTGGGCAGAGCCAAGATGATGGAGAAAAGGCAGGAAGTTGCCTGAGCTCTCCCCAGTTTCCTTCAAAACTCTAAACCAAGCCTCAAAATGAATTCTGGAGTGACAGAACCCACAAAAGAACAGGGTGAAACAATTTTCTAGCCCAAGGTAACTTAGAAGGACTGCAGGAAAGGTCTGTCTCACTTGGGTAAAAGGAGAGCATAGCTCAGCACAGGCGGTGTCCAGACAAGCCAGCTGGAGGCCTCTAACCCTAGCACAAATCAGCAACTGAGGCCCTGTGGTCCTAGCTCAGCAGGCTAGCAGCGCAGCTGGCCAGCTGTAAGGCCTCGAGCCCCAGCACAGCAGGTGAGCTGCCAGCCCTGGAGGCACACCAATGCAGCAAACCATTGAGTAGACCGCTGGTCCTGGGCACAAAAACCTTGGGACAGTACCTGCTGTACCCCAGGAACAAAGTTTAAAAAGTCATGAAATAGGCTGGAAAATGAGCAAAAAAACCAAAACAAAACAAAACCGAAGAACAAAGCCCTAATTATAGAAAGTTACTATGGCAACAGAGAAGATCAAAACACAAATTCAAAAGAGGATAACAATATCAAAATGCCTGCTTGTGAAGCCTTAAAGAGAAATGTGATTTGGTCTCAAGTCCTCTTGGAAGAGTACAAAAAGGATTTTAAAGATCAAATAAGAGAAGTAGAAGAAAAACTTTTTTTTTTTAAAAAAAGTTTTCTTTCTATCCCTTTTTGCTATTTATGAGATGTGGAAGTAAAATAAGCAATTGTTTCTACCTTGGCAACTTGATACTTCTTATAATCTTTTATATACCATTGTAAGATTTTATAAACAAGTTTATAATACAAACTGGTGCTGCCTGTGGCTGCCATTCTTCTCACCTGGCAGAGGATCAGGTATGTATTAGATAGGGTAATTTCTAGACTTTTTGGTCTCCTTATTATGGCTGTTACTTTATGTTGGCTAAATTTCTTAGGAAATGAGAATTTTATTAATGTCTTTTATTTTGTCATTGTCCTTTTTTTATATTAATAACTTATTTAAATAAGGTTAAAGTTGTTTAAAAGGTACCCCAAATGTTTTCATTCTAATTTAGCATTGATTTAGATCTTCTGGAAAGTTAAATTCACCAATCTTAATGGGTGTAAGGTGAAATCTCAGAGTTGCTTTAATTTGCATTCTCTAATTGTTAATGATTTAGATAATTTTATATGGATATTGATAACATGGATTTCTTTTTCTGAGAATTGCCTATTCATATTATTTGACCATTTATCAATTAGGGAATAGCTCTTATTTTTATAAATTTGAATCAGATTCCTATATATCTTAGAAATGAGACCTTCATCAAAGAAACTTGCTGAAAAGATTTTTGCAAAACCTTTTAATTTTATATAAACAAAATTGTCCATATTATCTTCTATGATCTTCTCTGTTTCTTATTCATGGAGTCTTTTCCTATCCATAGATTTGATAAATAATTTCTTTCTTGTTCCTCTAATTTATGAAATCACCGCTTATGTCGGTACATATACCCATTGCTTAGGTTAGTATATGATATGAAATGTTGGTCTGTATGTAGTTTCTGCCAGAATGCTTTCCAGTTTTCCCCACAGTTTTTGTTGAATATTGAGTTCTTGCCCCAGTAGCTGGTTTCTTTGGGTTTATCAAATACTAGGCTGCTGTGTAGCTTTGCTTCTGTATGGTGTGTACCTAATCTGTTCCACTGACCAGCTTTTCTGTTTTTTTGTTGTTGTCTTTTCAGTCATGTCTAACTTTTTGTGACCCCATTTGATTTTTGTCCTGGCACTCTATCCACTGTGCCATCTTGCTGCTTTAACCAGTATCATATAATTTTGCTAATTATTTCTTTGAAGTATGGTTTGAGATCTGGTACTGCTAAGACCTTCTTTGTTCCCACTCTTTAAAAATTAATTCCATTAATATTCTTGACCTTTTGTGAGAAGCTGGTATTCTAATGGGGAGGAGAAAAGTATAACTGTGTGTTATTACATGGACCTGTGTGTGAAGATAGCCAGGAAGTGGGGAGAAGGCCTGGTTCTAGGTAAGATAATAAAGCAAAAATTTACATATCTGAGTCAGGGATCCAGTGGAGTCTAGGCTTGGGAGTAGAGTAGGGAGGAACAGAATGTTCAGAGTGTGGGTAGCATGGTGAGGTGATGGCTAAAATCTTTAATGAAGTCAGAGAAACTAAGAGGTAGAAATGAAGAGGAATAGCACCAGTTGTGTCAACTCAGCATTTGCCTAACTGTGCAGATGTGGTAGCCCACCCCCCAGAGAGTGCTTCAGTTTGTTTTTGTATTTTCCCAGCACATCACTTGTGGGTTAGTCAGCCCTTAATCTTTAGCTGAATTGAAAGGTAAGATTTTATGATATTTCTATTAACAATATATTTGAAATTTTTGTGTGTTTTCAACTGGAGTGAATTGGTAGAATAAAGGAGAGGCACAATTTGATGGAATAGTCCTCTTCTTTTTTAGCTTTGAATAATGTCAATGGGGCTTTGCCCTAAATTTTGTCAGCAGTGATTTTTTAAAATTTTTGTTTGTGATGATCTTTTTCTGCAGTTTCTACCACTACTTTTCTTCTCCTGAGCACTCTCCTTGAAGCTTCCTTTGCTTCATTAAGCCTGGAGGCACAAGTTTTCTCTGGGCTAGTTTTTACTTAGGAACAAGACTGATGCCTTAAATACCTTTCCTCAAATTCTGATTTCATGCTTACGTCCAAATTTGTTTTTATTCGACCAAACTTCCGCTTTAATCCTGGATTTGCAGGATATTATTTTTCTGAAAATGTTTAAATAGAAAAAAACAGATTTTAAACGGTATAAAGTAATTTCTACCCCACACCAATAAGCCAGGATTGGAAGACTTTGTAAAACCATTATCTGAAAAATGTAATATAGATGCAAACTTATTGGGATTTTTTAAAATTCAGAGTAATAAATGTGGAACTTGAACTGATTTAACTTAATTTGTTTTTTGCAGGGTGTGAAATCTAAACACCGGAAAGATCGGCCACAAGATCTAATTGATATAGGTTTTGGCTATGATGAGACAGATCCATTCATTGATAACTCAGAGGCTGTGAGTAATTCTTTTTTTTTCCAGATATTTTATTGTTTCCATAAGTTTTAGAAGTTTCACTGATGAAATGTGGAAAAAATACTGCTTTTAAACATTTTGCATTATCATCCTGCTGATGATACTGGATCTTGGTTCTAGAGACAGATTTCTCTGTAATAAAAAAATCATTCATCCCATGATTGAAGACTTTATCTTTAACTTCTAATTTCCAGACTTAACTTTTACCTAGGAAACTGTTCAGGCTGTTGTTAATTCTGAAAGAGTGGCCCTATCAAAGACATATGCAGTAGTACCTGAACACTGTACTTTTCTGCAGTGCATCTTTTTATGATGGAAAATATTGAAATGACTCCTGGAGAATTAAGTGACTGTTTTCAGCGAGCAAATATATGAAGCTGGTTGTGATGGAGAAAACTTCTTTTGCCATAATTTCACTTAAAAGAAGAATTATTAACCTAAAAAGTAGTATTTTTTAAGGTATTTTTCTTCTTAGGTCTACCTCACTTAAGTCCATTTCACTTGCAAGTCGGGACATCACACTCCCGATGTCATTGGTCCTCTTCAAGAATGAAGGACAAACATCAACAACCACAACAACACATATTTTAATAAGCCTACTTAGGGACAGTTACTGTCAGGGCACTTTGATCCTCCCAGTCATCCTTGATTCCTCACATTACTCCCACATATTTAATCTTTTGGAAAATCATATCTTTTCTATCTTCATGACATCTCTAGTATATGTCTCCTTTCTACTCGCACAGCTACCACATTGGTATAGGTTCTTAACCACCTTCCTCATGGATGGTTGCAGGAATCTTCTAATTGATTTTCCTGCCTCAAATTTTTTCCCATTCCATCCCATCATCCACTCAGCCTTCAAGGTGATTTTCTTGAAACATTGGTCTTACCATGTCATTTTCCTACTCAGTAGGTCCAGTGGCTTCCTGTTATCTCTAGGATAACATGAAATTTGGAAAGCCCTTCAAAACCTGATCTTACCAGTTCTCTCAGATTTTATTTCCTCCTGTGTACTATTACAGTCCAGTGATACTGGTCTGCTTTTAAATTTTTTAAAACTTTTTTTTAACATAGACAAGTCCTATTTGTTCTTCTTTTTCAAAATGTAGATGAAAAGCAAAATTATCATTTAATCATATCTTCACTTCTGTGTGTTAGCTTTTCATATTTTCAAGAAGTTTATTTCAGTCTTTAAAAATTAGACTTCAGTATTCATCATCTTCCTCAGAATCCATTACTTTACTTCTGTTGAGCTTAACTGTTATTGTCTTTTTTGTCTGCTGGATTACTTTTTCAAGAATGGATATCAGTCCTTACTCTGATGCTTTCCCACTTAGCTGTCCAAATCTAACCCTCTGTATAAAGTAGTGCTCTATTCTCTAGTTTTTTTGATTTTACAAATGTTAGATTATTTAGCTTGACTCAAGCTGGCTGGTCTAGAACTTGAGCTAGAATATTGTTTCTCATCCCTATTTCCCTGTGTTTTGCCTACTGTTGTGCTGAGTCACCACAAGAATCTCCATGCTTCATTTGCATCTCTTTTGGCTTCTGTTTCCCCAGTGTTGGCCCTGGCAGGTTTATGGAAGAAAGGCACAGCTTAAGACTGAACATTAAGGGGCAGCTAGGTGGCGCAGTGGATAGAGCACTGGCCTCAGACCAAATACTTGACACTTACTAGCTGTGTGACCCTGGGCAAATCACTTAACCCCAATTGCCATAAAAAAAAAAAAAAAAGACTGAACATTGACTGTTATTCACATAAGACACTTCATCTTCCAACTCGGTATTTTCAGAGGCTGTCCCCCCATGCCTAGAATGCTCTACTGCCTTATATTTGATTCTTTATTTCCCTGGCTGTCTTTAAGTCTCAGTTCAAATCCCACCTTCAGCAGGAGGTCTTTCCCTCCCTCTTCTTTCTGAGATTACCTTACATTTATAATGTATATTGTACATACATACTTATTTGCATGTTGTCTTACCCATTACAATGTGAACGTTAGGGCAGGAATATTGTTTCAATCTTTGTATCTCTAATATTTAGCACATAATAAGATAATAATAAGTACAGGTTGATTAATTGCTTCTGTGCTGATAGACATTGGTTTATTCAGGTTTTCCAATCATTTGGAAATAGATTTTCTATTTTTTTCCATTGACCATATTATTACTTGATGAATTTTTTCTGTAGTAGTGTTTTCATTTAAATAATTTCATTCCTTGTATATATTCTTCTCTTGTTTCTGTTTTTCCCATCTTGTATCTATCTATCTGCCTATCTGTCTGTCTTTCTATCTATCTAAGCCTTCCAAAGTTTTCTGAATTTCTCTGGTTTGTTGTTTCTTATGACATAATAATATTCCTTTCCTTTACATACCACAGTTAGTTCAGAGGTCAGTGACAAAAAGAATAGGTCCTACATAAACAGTAAAATATTTTTTGCAGCACTTTTAGATGTAATAAAGAGTTGGGAACAGTAGCTCCATCATTTGAAGAATGGCTAAACAAATTATGATACATGAATTTAGTGGACTATTATTGCATTATAAATAACAACAATAGAAAGTATGGAAATGATGCAAAGTAAAGAAAGCAGAACTGGAAAACCAATATACTTATTGATTACAGGCTTGTTTGTAAATGGAAAGAACAGCAACAATACAGAATTTGTTATTTTAATGTCCAAGGTTGGCCCAGACGAGATAAGAAAATATACTTCTCTTACTCCTTTGCATTGGAGGGAAACTTGACTTGCAGAATCCAACTCAGCTCCTTAGTTTAAGAGAAAATCTGAACTTTGCTTCTTCTAGCTTCCATGGTTCAGTCTCTGAGCATTTTTAAGTCAAAGACTAGAGGACCTGAAAGGACCTTTAGTAATAGATTGTTGGAAATCCCCAAAAAAGAGTTTTTCTATTCTTAATAGTTGTCTTTCTTTAACTACCAGCCTCATTACCTTTCTTTGGTCAAGATTGACCTCTTTTCTGTCATTTTTTAATCTGATAATTTAATTCAGTACTAGATAACCTGAAAAACAAACAGTAAAGTATTTTGAGTCATACCAATGCTCTGTATTCAGTTTCTGGACCTGTAAGGCCTCGTTACTCTTATAATTATCTCTTATGGTCTTTACATGCACATGTTTCTTTTCTTTTTCTTTTCTTTTCTTTTCTTTTTTCCACAATTTGTTTTAAATTTCTTTTAGTCTAAAACGTATGATCTTCAAATTGCTTAGGAAAAGGCAGAGAAGTTTGGCATTATTAATTTCTTATATCATTTACCTGTTGAGATGATATAATGCATAATAAGAGATGAGGTAGTGCACTACAGTGTCAAGAGCATTGACTTTGGAGTTATAGGGCCTGGGTTCAAATTCCACCTCTGAAACTTAAAAGTCATTTACTTTTGGGGCTTCAGTTTTCTCATTTGTAAAATAAAATTGTTTTACTAGATGGCCTCTGAGGTCCCTTCCATCTCTGTATATATTATTCTATGGTCAGTGAACCCAGAAAATGTCTTTGTATAGTATTTGGTCATTTGTTTCAGCTTTTAGGTTTGAATCTTCCATCTGACTGATGTATTGTTAGAAACAATCAGTATTCCTAATGACTTTATTAATTAGGGAATCATCAGAGCTTAATTCATACTGTATATTTTGGGAATTTCTATATTTTCCTTTCAGTTGTATAAATTTTCTGATCTTGTCCCAAAGGCAGTGAATTTGTTCTCCCACTTAGGAGATAGTAAAAAAGATTAGACTGTGAAACAATTATCAGCATTATTTTCAGTTGTAATATTTATACTTAGCATTTGATGAACAAAGAGTGATAGCGTGTGAATGAGTTTTTAAAATATTTTAATAAAGACTAAAACATTATGCTCTGAATAAATCCTTATTTTTCTGTGTAGTATGATGAATTGGTGCCTGCTTCTCTGACCACAAAATATGGAGGATTTTATATCAATACGGGTACACTACAGTTCCGCCAAGCATCAGACACTGAAGATGAAGATTTTTCAGAGAATCAAAAGCACAGGTCACCTAAAGTAAGAGATTATAGATTTAAAGCACTGATGGGGGAATCATACAATTAATAGATTAAAATATTGTAAATTTACTTGTAGATGAAGTGTTATATAAATTATATGTTTAAGAAAGTGAAATGCTGATCACAGATATACCTTTATCCCTTTAAAAATGTGTGATTTGTGAAGGAACTTCCTTTTAACTATAATAATAATAGATAATGTTTAGACAGTGAGGTGGTGCAATGGATAGAGTTCTGAGCCTGAAGTTAGAAAGACCTGAATTTAGATTCCATCTCAGACACTTATAAGCTGTGTGTCCCTGGGCAAACCACTTAATTTCTGTCTGACTCAGTGTCCTCAACTATTAAATGGAGTTAATATATAGCACCTATCTCCCCGGGCTGTTGTGAGGATCAAACAAGATAGTATTTGTAAAAAAGTGCTTAGTGCAGTGCCTGGCAAATAAGAAGTGTCATAAATGCTAGCTTTTATTGTTATTAATCCTTTAAATTTTGTAAAACACTTTATGTACATTGTCTTATTTGATCTTCACAACAACCCTAATTATATACTATTATTATCCTAGTTTTAGGATGAGGACACTGAGGGGCAGAGGCTAAATGGTCATATAGATAATATCAGAGGCAGGATTCAAACCTCCTGACTGCAAAATAGACTTCTGTGAACTAAGTTCTTATTGTTTTCTTCTTTTAAAACTTTTCTCCCAACATGCCTGTTATGAGCCTCTGTTTTCATCAGAATTTATAAGATTAGGATTTCTTGGTGTTACAGTGATAGCAGGTAGCTCTGTTAATTTTCATAACATCTTTTATTGGAAACAAGGCTGAATATTGTTATATTCCAACTGGTCTGTGATTTTTAGTTATAGGAACTCCTTTCACCAAATAGATTTCTATTTCTGACCTAGTAGAGAAATCCTGGGAAGTTGCATGAAGCACACAGAGGTGTAGTGACTTGCCTAGGTCATGGAGCTAATTCAAGTCTCAGAGGTAGTGTTTGATTACCATTCTGCCTCCATTCCTCACACATTACCAACTATACTAAACTGTCTTGAGTACTTCTCAGTCAAGGAAAATGCTTTAAGATGTATTCTCTGTTCACTTTACAGGTTTCCAAAGTAAAAGAAGATGATGTTGGAATAAAAAAGCGAAAGCGGAAAGAAGAAGGGGAAAAAGAGAAGAAGCCTAGGAAAAAAGTTCCCAAACAACTGGGGTGGGTTTTGAGAAACAGAATAGTGGAAACAGTCATAGACTACTTTGTAGTAGTCATTGACTTCTTTTAATTTTTAAAACAAATATAGAATTAACTGTTATCTTGAACTGTTCCTAATTTAATGTAATATTTTTAAAAGAATAAAATGTTGTGATATAGTTGATAGAGCATTATATTTAGAGTCAAGAGAACTGAATTCTAATATTATATTAGCACATGACAGTTGTTTTGGGTTTTTTTGAGGGGGGCGGAGTTTAAATTTTGAGATTGACAGAAACAAGAAGTGGGTAGCATGTTTCATCATTAGTCCTCTGGAGTCATTTTTGGTCCTTACATTGATAAGGGTTCCTAAGTCTTCTAAAATTGTTTGTCTTTTTCATATTGTTATCATTGTATTAGTTGTTCTCTTGATTCTGTTCACTTCAGTCTACATCAGTTCTTGTAAGTCTTTCCCAAGTTTCTCTGAAACCATCTCTTTCATCATTTCTTACAGCATAATAGTATTCCATCAAAATATTATATACTGTGACTTATTCAGACAGTCCCCAATTTGTAGACATTACCTCAGATTCTCATCTTTTCTATCTTCCTGTTTAGTGAAGTGTATTTTTATACGTGTGTGTGTGT